>NC_050573.1:312105741-312455325 GCF_011100635.1 Trichosurus vulpecula | reverse complement strand
AATAAAGCTGATTGTTTTGTGCAGTTCTGCCTCACTTAAATCCAATTAATGTACAAGTCAAGGCATTACCCTCTTAATGTGGACAAACCACAACAACCTCAATTTCCTTAACTGTATAATTGGTACAATAATAGTGATGAGGTTTGGGGTTGAGGTGTACTTGAGACCCCAAAATACAGACATGCTGGCTGCTGCCAAATGAATTCAACTCAAGCCTTCTCAGCAGAAGAAAAAAAAAGTTTATTAAAGATTCACTATATTGGGTAGACTTTCAGGTAGCACGAGCATTTGTGATGCTAACGCCAGCAGGCCAGATTAATCTGAGCTGAGCTAGATTGGATCTGAGTGCCTTCATGGAGGCAAGATGGAGCTTATATACAGAAAGACTATGGAGTCTGGAGTGATGGCAGGAGGGGTTTAGGGCAGACTGGGGTGACTGGGGCGAGGTCAGACTCCAGGGTGGGAAATAGCGGAAGATTATGTGGGGATGACAGACAATGGAGGGCTAGGGTAGCAGAGCTAGGGTACAGATATTTTGATTAGGATCAAGGGTGGGAAACAACCAGAAGGTGGTCCAGAGGTAACCAGACAATGGAAGGCAAGGTTAGGCTATTTGGGCATGAAAAGTGGGATCAGATCAAGTGGTCCAGATCAAGTGGGATGATTCAGGGTAGGATTCAAGGGGGTTCCCACAGTCTCAACCTCGTCAATAGCACCTACTTCAGAGGGTTTTTGTGAGGATTAAATGAGACAATGTCTATAAAGATATTTGTAAACCTCAAAGCACCTTATATATGTTAGATATTAATTAAAAAATAGCTAAATAGTATTATTATTCTTAGTTAAAAACATAAACTGAAAAATAATTACATAGCACCTTAGCATAAACATATATGGTATGTAAGATGATACAAAAGCTTTTAAAAAATCTTTTAACTCAGATTTTTTTTTCATTTTTCTCTTGTCATATTTTTTAGTTATTTTAGATGCAAAAGAGTATGATTATAGGCCCTAGACAGGTTGTGAGCAAGCTAGTTCTCTAGTGGAAATCCGGCAACATGTTTTTGGACCAAGATAGTAGCTGTTGATTGAATTAATGAATGAATGTGTTAGAAATACACTTGACACTGAAATTCAGGTATGAAGGGCAACTTATTATTACTGAGGAATCCAAAGGAACTGGTAAACTTTCCTGGCCAGGAGCAGACTCCACCCTTCTTTAGGAAGACGGAGTGAGGAATACAGGAGTGAGACCAACTTTATTCAGTTAGACTGACACAGATTGATGCACCTTCAGCTCAGTACCTCCCTTCAGAGAGCAGATTAGTCCGCTCCCTAGGGTTACATGTGCCCCTCACATGGCGCTCCTTGATATGTCCCCTCCCCTCACAACATATGTCCCATGTCCAAAAATGGTGGAAAACTCCTCCCTGTGGGTGTGTAAGGTAATATTCAATTAGCCAATTAAGCACGCAAGGTAGCCATTTGATCCAGCTTTCTCTTCAACCCTGACCCTTATCTGGCTGGTTTAGGCCAGTTTTGCCCATATCCAGAATTTGTGGTTTTCAGAAAGCCACTAGCTATTCTCTCATTGGCTGAGTCCATCTACCTTAGTTAATTTTTATTCCCTTCTTTGTTAAAGCTGACACTTCATTAATTATCCTGTGGAAACTTAATTAACTCATCTGTGGAAACCTAACTTTCCCTAACTTTTACTAATCTCTCACAAAGGGTTAATATACAATGTACTCAAGTTTTATGAATACACAACTATTGTTCCATGGAAATATGTGAATGTATTCTGTGTTATAATGATACCTACCATAGAACTCTTGATGTAGGTAGTTCAATGCAAGGTTATGAGTGCAAGGCATCTCTTACATCATAAGCCATTAGCATCTCTGCCCAACAAAATATAAAAGGATCTGGGGATCTTTAAGAGATATTAAGTAGTTATAGATAACTGGAAGTATGGATAACTACTCCACACTGGGGTTATTAAGGAAGATTCAATTCTGTTATTCCCAGGTATCCCTAGTTGTAGGCTGTTTTTAATTAGTGCTGAGGATACTACTAGGTGCAGTGATTTTCCAATGAGATATTTCACATTGTCTTCCATTTTTTCATTCCTTTGGGTCTCTTATATAATATCTTGATTTCTCATAAAGTCATTAGCTTCCACTTGCTCCAATCTAATATTTAAGGTGGTATTTTCTTCAGTGGTCTTTTGGACATCCTTTTCCATTTGGCTAATTCTGCCTTTCAAGGCATTCTTCTCCTCATTGGCTTTTTGGAGCTCTTTTGCCATTTGAGTTAGTCTATTTTTTAAGGTGTTATTTTCTTCAGTATTTTTTTGGGTCTCCTGTAGCAAGTCATTGACTTGTTTTTCATGGTGTTCTTGCATCACTGTCATTTCTCTTCCCAATTTTTCCTCTACTTCTCTTAGTTGCTTTTCCAAATTGTTTTTTGAGCTCTTCCATGGCCTGAGACCAATTCGTGTTTTTCTTGGAGGTTTTTGACGTAGGCTCTTTTGACTTTGTTGACTTCTTCTGGTTGTATGTTTTGGTCTTCTTTGTCACCAAAGAAAGATTCTAAAGTCTGAGTCTGAATCTGAGTCTGTTTTCACTGCCTGGCCATGTTCCCAGCCAACTACTTGACCCTTGAGTTGTCAGGGTATGACTGCTTGTAGGGTAGAGAGTACTTTGTCCCAAGCTTAAGGGGTTGTGCTGCTGTTTTCAGAGCTATTTCTACACAGCAAGTTCTGCCACTCCAGTGCTCCTCCTCATCCAAGAACTGCCAACCTGGACCACGACTCAGATCCAAGCAGGCTCTGCACTCCTGCTCTGCTCTACCACTTAATTGCTCCCACCAGGTGGGCCTGGGGCCTGAAGCAACTGTAGCTGTAGCTCTGGAAGCAGCCTCAGAACTGCACCACCTCCATGGCCCCTGGGGCGGTGGCCAAACCCCAAACCCCTTTCACTCTGTCCCCGCAGTTTTTCCCACTAACCTGCTCTGTTGTCTTTGGTGTTTGTGGTTTTGAAATCTGGTAACTGCCACAGCTCACCGATTCAGGGCACTACACCCTCTTCTGCCCACCTCTTGGTCTGGTTGGTCCTAGAGCAACCCACGTGGGCTCTGCTGCATTCTGCTTCCAGCTCTGTGTGATAGGCCTTACCAAGCAACTATCTAGGTTGTCCTGGGCTGGAGCCCTGTTTCCCTCTGCTGTTTTTGTGGGTTCTGCAGTTCTAGAACTTGTTCAAAGCCATTTTTATAGGTGTTTAGAGGGACCTGGGGCAGACCTTTAGGCAAGTCCCTGCTTTCCAGCCGCCATCTTGGCTCCTCTCATGCTGTCTTGCTCCAAGAATATCTCTGGGCCTGTACTTTTATGCCAATTTGGACTCTTGAAGAGTTAATGGCTTCAGTTTTCAGGATAAGTCTGCTTTAAAAATGGAGTCTGCTTGTGTTGGGTTGTCTTTGTTTTTTGTTGGGTATAAGATTTACAAATTGGTCCTGGTGGCTCTAGAACAAATCATTAGTCCTTTAATTCCAGATGAAGCAATCAAACACTTTAACTGGTACATGACTGAATGAATGCATTAATTAGCATCTTCCAGAATGAAGATCATACTGCCATTTTTGTTCTACTCCACATGGTTCCCAAATGGGAGAGCACCACTAAATGTGCATGTACATATATATGTACGTATTTGTATATGTGTATATGTGCATGCATACACACATACACATGCATACACACACATACAGAGACAGAGAGAAAGAAGAAAATAGAGAGCTATTTGCATTATCCTTAAGAAGTTTTTACTCAGACCAATGAATAATTATTCAATTGACTCAAGGTAGCTAATCCAGATAAAACAATTCTCAGAAGGATGCATGACTTTTTTCATAAAAAAGAACTTTTTGCCTGAAATTTGGTAATCAAAAATCTCATTATCTTGAGTAGATTTTACCTGGGGAGATGGAACCCAGCATGTATCTCTGGAAACACATGCACAGATATTCAATGTAATGAAATTTAGTGCAATATTCACGAAGCTTTCATTAAACATCTGACGTGCTAGGCAAGGTTTTAAGCACTGGGAATCCAAAGATAAAAATGAAAACAGTCCCTGATTCACAATGAGTTTCCATTCTATTGAAGAAAAACAACATATTAGATGAATAAATACAAACTGTATACAAAGTAATGTAGCATCCCCATGCTGTGCCCTCTTACCTTTTAACTGCTAATTGTATAATTGTTAGTGATTACTATTTATGTGGGAACATAACAGACATACATAATTCAAAGAGAGTGTTTTCTGGCAATAGTCAGGAAGCCAATTAATAGAAGGGGAGGAACAGGTATGAGATTTCTACTCTGTCACTGGAGCTTCTTCCTTCCATTGTCATTGAGTTTTGGACTTTGTGCTTATTATGAGGGAAATCAGATCATTTGGCAGAGGACAATGAAAGATGAATTTCTAGTTGCCATGTGAGAGGTAAGGAGAAGGGAAATGCTGCCATTGAATTGAGACAGATAGAGATCAGACTATTAAAATACTCCCCCATTTTCTAACTGTATTATTTGTGGGAGGCCAGATTTTCTTCCTCTAAAATAAAATATTGTAACAGTCTGAATGCAGGAGTAGATATTAGAATACAGCTGCCATCTTAGTTTCACTTCCAACAGCAATTGTTCTGGAAGTTCTGACAATTGTAGTGAGCTAATCCTCTACGACCTTGGTCTTCCAAAGTTAGATCCAGGTAACTGCTAGACAAATTTCTTTTTTGGAAAGTCGTTCAATCAATAAGCATTTATTAAGTATTTTCTATGTACCAGGCACAGAAGTCAAATCTTTGATTCATGATAGCTATATTGGAACCCCCAGAACACTCAGGAGCTTTCTAAGGTTGCTCATGATAAAATCACCTGTTACCTGGCTTAGGAGATGATCAGGAAGTCAGGGAGCCTAAGGTAGGCCTTCTAAGAGATTTAATTCCACTTTACAAACCTTTACTTCCCCTCTCCAGTCTCCCACTGCCCCCTCTCCCCACACATTCTAAGTTGAGAATCTTGTCTCATACTTCACCAAAAACAAACAAGCAAACAAACAAAATCCAAACCTGAGGGCATTCACAGAGGATTCCTTCTTTTCCTTTTCTTTTTAAGCTGACATTATTCAGATATCTCACTCTATTATCTCTTCCTTCAACTTTGTCTTATGTGAAAAAATGGCCCTTCTCTTTGCCAAGGCAAACCCTTGTACGTGTTCCCTTGATCCTCTCCCTTCTCATCTCCTTCAACAGATTATCCCCCACTATCATTTTGCCTTTTTTGGTATCCTTAGAACTTAGCACAGTGCCTGGAATAGTACGTATTAATAAATGCTTGTTGAATGAAAGACTGACTGAAATGTGCTAGGAGACAGAGTTCACTCCCCCTTTATTTTCTTTTTTGCCAGACTCTAAGATTAGAAGCTGTGTTATATTTTTTTTAAAAAGGAAAACAAAAACGAAACACCAAATAAAGACAAGAAACCACATTATTTTTTACTCTCCAAGTAGCTAATGTACCTCCCAGAAGCCTCCATTATGTAATTTTATATTCAACAAAACTATAAACTTTGACCATCCTTAAAAAATAAAGATTTTGCAAGTTGCTCCCCTAACTTCTTTTGAGTTCCAGGGCTGATGTATTTGAAGGTCTATTCAGCTGGTTAGCCCTAGAAAATTCCAATTCCACTAATTCTTGAAATTGTTTGAATATATATGAAATTATACTTTTTTTTGCTTAAGTGGATGTGTCTATCTCTTATTTTGGTAGAGTGAGCATTTAACAAAGAAAAATTGAGATTAAAAGGAGGCATTGAGAATTTATAGGGAGATCAAAGGGTGTATGTAGTTTTATTTATGCTGAATCATCAGCAGGTCCTAGGACAAGGGCCCCTTTCCTCCAATAAAAACAAACTAGATGGTTACTCGTGAAGACAAGCTTAGCCTCCAAGTAGTGGGGTACTACCATGACACATTTTTCTTAAATTTATTTTAAGATTAAGTGAACTAAATAAATCCACTTCTTAACTCCTGTGGGCAGATTGATCACAAGGAAGAAAACAAGGTATCATTTGATAGACTTTTAGTCTTTGCTTTTTTTCAGAAAGAAAATCCCAAAGGAACAAAGATAGATGAGCTTTGGGGGGAGGGGACAAACCTCGAAAACCAATGAATTTTTTCTCCGAACCCAATCCTGGGTTAGATTTCTTAGTAGAAATGACGGAGCAGGAACAGGCAGTTGAAAAACAGTTTTTCCCCTCTAGAAATCTCTTCTGAGTCACACAATATTGCAACTTAATATCATATAAAAAGACAAGTTTGTGTTGTATTTAAGTATGAGTTAAGATAATAAATGTTCTGTTTATAAAATTAGTAGTATAGAATAATATATCATTTTCAGGAAGCATGCCAAAAAAGCTCAACCAACAAAAAACCAGACAAAATAACAGTCTTTCATATGACCATCTCAGAATGATAAAAGTGAGAAGAAAAGAAGGATGTATTAAAATAGATAAAACCTCAATACTTGTCAAAACCTTGAGGGGCCAAGGTCAAATTCATATTAGTACTATATTTTTTGAAGGAGGAAGGTCCCCCTTTAGGAGGGAGGACAGGAGAAAGGAGAGGGTAAGAAAAGAGAAAACAATTACAGTTTATTATAATATTAAAGTTTGGAAATTCAGGTACTCTTGAAATTCTTTTCATCAGTTTGTATGGAGAGGAAAAACATTTTCTGGTTTTATAAAGTCAGGAAGTATTGTATTCCATTTTATATGTAAAAAGTAAAAACACTCTCTTCTGAACTTTAAAGGTCACGCTTCCTTTTCCTAACGGAAGGTATAACTGAGATCACCTTTCGCGACTTGTACCATGGCAAGGGCAAGATGAAACTAAGCAGAGATCTTATTAATAATGTGGACCATGGGCAAGGGGTGAATCCTGGTTCCTTAGAAGTTAAGTACTACCTCTGAAGAGAGGGTAACTAGAACTACATCCCAGAAGAAGGTTTTATCAGAGATCTTCAAAAGAGAAATCTCTTTCATTAGTTTGCTTTTGAAAATATTTTTTCCTCTGAGGAGAGTTTTAAACATCCCTGTTCTCAGAAATGGGGAATAAAAGTGGAAAAGAAAAGCTATCAACTAGTGGAGGCATCAATAAGAAAAATCATAAAATTTTCTAAACTTTTAAGTACCTCTAGAGATTAAGGGTGGGGTTATTGATAAAGGATAGAGTTCCTCAGGTCCTGAGGACCTAATGCTTGGTAAAGCCTTACAATTCCTAGGAATAAGTAATTCCAAAGTGTCTATATCCAAGCTGTCTTTATAGCTATCTTGCTCTGAGTCTTCAGAATAGTGGGAACACTGTCTAAAATGATTAGGTGTAGCTTCCATTTTCCTGTAAATGTCTTGCTTTTTAACATACTATTACAATGACAGGTATACAATATTATCACATTGCACACCATTTAACTCATGCAAATTCAATGATAAAAACTTGACAGGAATGATGAGTCCCCTGGTCACAATGCTTTGTTAATGGGCTTGTTACTCTTGCAGCCCAGATCTCTAGGTGTGTTACATCTCCATAGAGAGTGTTCTGTTTGTTTCACACAGATAAGGACACTAAGGATTTATCTCTTACATGAAGCTTTGGCTGAGCCTTTGTGATGGAGGAAAATGCCCAGTTCAATTAGGAGGAAACCAGTTCTGCTTGGTGGGGAGTCACCTTATTACTTCTTTCTTCCAGGCATGGCCATAAAGGGCTGTGTGTGTGTGTGTGTGTGTGTGTGTGTGTGTGTGTGTAAGAAGATGGTGTTTGGTTTGAATGATAAGATTAAAAATAATCTTTCCTACATTTTAACCCTTAGGCCAGTTCTATCCACCTCCATATGGGTACTGGTTCCAGAGACAAAAAATTCTCTTAAATTAGTTTCTATTGGAATAAGAAAGTGATGATATTTCTAGCTATTAAAAGTGGCAAAAACATTGGCAAAGTTGGAAATGGCATTAACTTATGGCTAGAAGACATAAAAGATAAATGTGTGCCCATCTATGGCAATGTTGCAAGAAAGCATTTTTTGGCCTTTACTCAAACTGTCATCTGGAGTCTTCTGAAAAAAGAATCAAAGATGGACAATTCAAAGGATTTTTATGGGCAATTGTGATTATATATACTCTTCGCTTTATGCAATAATTCTAGAATCTACCCTCTTCATCAAAAATGGCTCTACTATGTTGTGAATTGATCCAGCCATTCTGGAGAGCAATTTGGAACTATGCCCAAAGGGCTATAAAATATGCATACACTTTGACCTAGTAATACCACTTCTAGGGCTGTATCCTAAAGAGATCATACAAGTGTGAAAAGGACCTGTATGTATAAAAATAAGTATTTATAGCAACTCTTTTTGTGGTGGCAAAGAACTGGAAATCAAGGGGATGCCCATCAATTGGGGAATATCTGAACAAGTTGTGGCATATGAGTGTAATGGAATACTATTGTGCTATAAGAAATGAGGAGCAGACAGACTTCACAATAACCTGGAAGGACTTACATGATCTGATGCTGAGTGAGGGGAGCAGAACCAGGAGAACATTATACACAATTATAGACACATGCATGGTATCTGTGATGATAAACTTTTATAGATTTGGCTCTTCTCAGCAATACAATATTCTAAGGCAGCTTCAAAAGACTCATGATGAAAAAAGCTATCCACATCAGAGAAAGAATTATAGGGTCTGAATGCAGATTGAGGAAAACTATTTGCTGTTTTTTTTCTTCTTTTTTGATTTTGTTTCTTCTTTCTCAAGGTTCATTCTATTGGTTATAATTCTTTACAATTTGACTATTGTGTAAATAAGTGTAATGTAAAGGTATATGTAGAACCTATATCGGGTTACATGTCATCTAGGGAGGAGCGGGGAAGAGAGGGAGAGAAAATTTGGAACTCAAAAACTTGTGGAACTGAGTGTTGTAAACTAAAAATGAAAAATTAATTAAAAAAGAAGACACTTAAAAGAAAAGATAAAACTGAAATGTTATTAAATCCATTATGACAGCTCTAGCCCAACCTGTCCAAAGAAGTGATCACCTCCAGGAGCTAAAGCATTCATACAAAGCAAACATAATAGCCTTTCTCTTCCATTAATAATATGAGTCCCAATGAGAAATACACTGGAATTGGGCTTTTTACTTTGTGTTTCTGTATTTCTGCAAATCTCAAATGTGATTAAATATTCTAAACATCAACAAACTTCGATGCAAGAGTTGATAGAATTCTTTTGGATATTAATCAGGTACATTTGTTATCACAATTTGTTACTTTCCCTTCTCCCAATGGATGAAGAGGCTCATCAAAGTGATTTCTTATCTTCTAAGTTCAGTTATCAGCAAATATTTAATTATTTTTAAAATATATACACATATATATGTGCATATGTGTGTGTTATGTCATATATATGTTTATTACAATATTACAAATGAAACGTTAGTATGTAGGACATTAAAATGACTATAAAATAATAGTATAGAACTGAAAACAAAATTTAAAAAGAAAGTGTACATAAAGCACAGAAGTTCAGCATTCATTAATATTTCATCTCTAAAGAATTTCAGGTGACAAACTTTAAATGGTGATGACTTATGCTGAAGAGATTTTAGCACCAGCTCTAAAATTTGTACATTCAGGGTTTTTTGTGTATTTGACTTGCTTGCCATCTTTGGAATGTCTAGTATAAATTTGTCAGAGATCACAATTCCAGCATGGAAGAAAGCAGTACTGTCGTGAATTTAGAAAGGATCCCTCATACTGTGCTAAGCCTAAGACTTCTAACTGATAAAAGCACAAAGATCATAGTATTCTTGGTTTTGGAATATTAGTTTGTTTTATTTAACAGTAAGGAAAATAATCTTAGCTTCTAGTTCTCATTTTATTGAAATCTCTAGAAATTATATCCATCAACATAATAGCAAATGTTTATAGTGAAAACCTATATTAAATAAAATGGAGCTAATGAAGGATATTGCCATATGGATGGAATGAAAATAGTCTGAAAAAATATATAGCCCTACTCTTTCTCTTTGTGTCTCCCTTTTCTTCTTCTCCCTTTCTGACCCTCCCGACTGATTAGAAAGGTGGGGCTTTGGCTACCAGATGGGATTGAAAGGTGTGCAAGCTGAGGTGACAAGATGTGTCAGCAAGAGAGAAGAGCCTGGACAAGTTAATAGCTTGGAATGTGTGTTCATAACTTTGTGCTGTGTTAGGGACTCTTTTGATAGTCTGGTGAAATTTATGGACCCCTTTTCAGGAGAATTAAAAAAATAATTCATCTTTGAAGAAAATACTAGATTTCAGCTCGGGCTTAGAAAAAATAAAGTTAATTTTCCCCAAGTTTATCAGCACCCCGAAATCTAAGATCCCCTGACTTAGAGGCAGTGAAGGATTGGTACAACTCTGCTCCTGGGAACTTGAAATTCAGAGCTCATGGTCACAGATTCGGGTAGGGAGCAGAAGATGCAAGATGAAGAGTAGGGCTGAGAGCTTCTCTCTACCTCAGCCATCTTCACCCTTGTTTCACAAATCAGCTAGCCACAGTAGGAAGCAGTTGGTAGCACCACCAATAGAATATCAAAAGAGAAGTACTGGCCAGAGGAACGTCAAATTATCAATTCCTGGATCTGAGTTCATACCCTGTGCCATGAGGAGGAGGAGGAATTAAGTCCTAGATTTACAGTTCCTGCATGCTCACTAGGGGCTGGATTTATTGGATATCATGAGCCAAATATCAGCTGAGCTTTATATTGTATCAACCATTACTGCCCATAGCCTTTGGACTAATAATGAGTTCTATATCAGGACATACCTTCAAGGTCACGCAATTGACTGTAGTGTGTAAAGAATACAATGTCCATCTGTTTTTATTATTTGTTTATTATCTATTAAGATGTATATTTCAAATGTACCCATGATCTTCACAAAATTGATGGGAGGAATATGATGAAACTGTTTATTTCATATGTTAATTTACTGTTGAATCATTTATTGTGTTTGTATTAGATTATGCTTTATTGTATTGAGTATTACTGGTGCAAATCCATGGAAAAGTTCCTTGGCTGATTTCCATAGACTAAACTTATTGTAGAAGGAATCCTTCAGTTGTGCAGGCTGATAGCAAGACAAACAGTGATATCGCTCTCTTCATACAGCAGAGCCAACCTTTTAGCTGTAGCTCTGAGTGATATATACAATATATTTCGTCCTATGGTTCTATGTGGGATCAGTTTATTACACAAAAAGAAGTATCCACATTGTTTGCATTATTATGGTTCAAATATTTGTCATTTACAGACTAAAAGAATATATTTTCCATAGGGAATAGATGGTATGGACATAATTCTGACTTCTGATTCAAATGGTACAAATGTTTGCTTTTCTGAAATTTATCACAACAAAACAAAATTTTAAAAATGAAATATGGAAGTCACATAAACAATCTGAAAATATATTCAGTCTCTGTCTAAATATTAAAAAAGGCTTTTAAAATGTCTGGGGAAAAAAAGAAAAGATCAAGAGTTTAATTAGGGGATCAACTTGTTACCTGAAAAGCAAACAATAACAGATTATTAATGCTTATCTGAGTCAATTGATAGGAATATAAACAAAGTCTAAATTAATTAGTACCACTGGAGAGTGAGTGATGTAGCGTGGCACCTTTCCCATTACATCCTTGATGTAGCTTCTCTTTTCGATTGCTTATTTTCTGTCTGAGAGTAAACCAAGTGATTTGTGCTGCAATGTGGAAATAATATGAAAAAATACATAAATATACATGTAGTGCTTCCAATTCTTCACACAGCAACCCTTGGGGGGGATACTCCTAGTGGAAACTATTGACTAAAGTGATAAATAAGATGAATAATTCTTTAGGTTGAAAACATTCTCCAGATGAAGTCTGAAAAACACAAACCAAGAACAGAAAACAATCTGTTGACTATCTTTTGAGGTGTATGATAGGCAAGAGTAAGGCAGAAAACAACTGCAATGAAGACATGGCACAAGAGAACCCTAAAATCCACAAATGAGAATTTTAAATCAATAGTTAGTGTTCCTGGGGATCTTTCTGATTACTTTAGGAAAAATATGTTGTACTGCCTTGGCTGATCTGGTCTTTAGAAGGACTTTAGGGGCTAACTTATGGGGGGAAAGCAAACAAACAAAAGACAGTGGTTTGGGTGTTATGAGGCATGCCTGGTGAGACATTCAGAAAGTAAGATAAACTAAACTTAATATGACTTAATTTCACCTCTAACTTTTTAAACAAAGAAATTCTCATAAATATCAGTAAGCAATAAAACATAGGCTGAATGAATCCAAATGGAGCTCAAATGTTGTCTACTTAACCCCTTTCCCTGAAGCATAAATTTGATAAACATTTATCAGACATCTACTAAGTCCAAGGCACTATGATAGATGTTGATTTTTGACAACATCCTTGACAATTGACCATACAGTCTCTGTTTGCAGATATGTAAGACAGGAAATGACTACCTTCCAAGAAAGTCTGGGCAATTCAGAACAGTTTAAATAATTAACAGTTTTTCCCTCTGTCCTTTTATTGTACTTGAAGTAGAGGAATAATTTTGAGTCAACACAGCTAGAATTTTCTGTAAGCTACTACAGACCTTGCCACAACTCAGTTCTATTGGAGGCCTATATTTGCATAATCTTATCTGCTTTGGACATTAGCATTCTGGAAGCTGAACCCTACAACATAAGGGCACAATTTTGCTCAAGAGAGAATTATTTAATGAAAATGATAAAATAGGTGGATCAAAGGAAAAATATTAGAATCTACATTATAATAATGACAACCTTACAAATATATAGTGGTATAGGTTGGTGTTTATTAGTCTTATACTATCCCTCAGGAAATTTCTAACACTGGAAAAAAGATGTAACTCTATTCAAATTATGAAAATAGAATCCTTAGTAACAGTCCTAAAAATATGAGGTATACAATTACTTTTAAAAGGGGGTAGAGTAGACTATAGATTAGTCTTTCGGGGCCCAAATGGTCTTCCTTTGATACAAGGACACACATACACCAACTCCCAGCAGAGCAAGATTGCTGACTGCTACCTGGCTTTCCAGAAAAGTGTTTTTTATCCACCTCTATCCACAAAGAAGTTGAGGAGTCATGACATTCCCTACTATTCCATGCTGTGGATGAGAAGAAAGGTAGGACAGAGTTAAAGAATTTCCTCTCCTCACTTAAACTGAAGGGAAAAGAGAGATTAGTCAAAAGAAGGACCTCAGTAGACCTAGATCACGAGGCCCATGTACTACTGTTGGTCAAGTCATGTTATGTGCTCTAATTCATGTTTTCTTTTCTTGCTAGAATCCAAGTCTGTTCCTCAGCTCTTCTTGCAAGGGTGGGGCAGTTCCTCCTATTTTCCATATTCCATACCCTGCCAGCTCTGAAATTCCATGGATTCATTGAGTCTTTCCCTACAGCAGGAATCAGTTTTGAATAGAAAATGTTCTGCCCCACTAATGGACAGAAAGTTTCCACCTCTATCTAGTCTCCACTATTCATGGAGTCTACAGTTTTAAATCAAGGGGATACTTTCCTATTCATAAAATAAAACAGTTCTCTCAATCATGTGATAGATTTTAACTTGGAAGAGAGTTCAGAAGTAATCAAGTACAACCCCTCAACCCCCCCACCCCTTTTTAACCAATGAGGAAATAATCAGTGACCTGCTTAGGACCTGTAAAAACCCAAGTGAGAGTTATTCAGGATGAGGATTATTCTATGCCTATTTCTCAATCTCTAACCCTCCAATTCCAAGTAGTTAGATATTAATTCAGTGTCAGTTCTTGCTTATGTTACTGCTAAGTATGGCTGAGCTGGAAGCCTCATAAAAGTCCCACTGTTACACAATTGATGAACTCATCAATTTGCCCACCATGTCACAGCTAAGCAGGCAAGTTCCTAGCATGATAGCTTGGCAACGCCATGAAAATAAACTTGAGAAAATTAGCATCACAAACAATGAAATATACAAATGCACACAAGAAAATGTAATTATAATGGAATATCATCCAAAACACCTCACTGTGTTATAGGCGGTACTTTTTATATGTTTAAAATGTAATTTTTAGATGGTTTACTTCTAAATTTAATCCATAATCATTAGAATGCAATTAGTTTTTACTAACTAGAAAGTGATGACTATTTAAGCTGGTAGGATAATAGTGTTCATGAATTAAAAAAAAATCATATGGTTGACTAGGGTTAGGATTGTGCTCATATATATCATATTTTACCAGATGTTTTTCATCACTTATCTGCTAAATCTATTTTAATCCTTAGATTTTCTTACATAGATACTTATATAGCATCTTAGTTTTGGGAGTTATCTCAGAGGTCATCCAATCTAGACCATACTTGAACAAAAATTCCTTTTGTAACAGTTCTAACCAGCCATCATTCAAATTATCCCACTCCTACTTGAAGACCTTAGTGGGGGGTGAGAGGGATGGGACTACCCTTTGACCCCAAAAGCTAGTCTCCTCTACATTTGAATAGACTTAATTATCAGGAATTTCCCTCTTATGTCAAGCTAAAATTTTGTTTATGCTGTTTCATTTAAATTTAAATGAAAATTTATTGGTCACCTACCACATATAGGTATTGTGTTAAATGTTGAGAATAAAAACCATGAATAAGAGATGTCTTTCATCCTCAAGAAGCCTGCAATCTAGTAGGAGAGATAAAATAAGTATTTTTCTAAATAATCATAAGCTTACTACAAGCCCAATTTATATGAAATTCTGGAAGCTAAATGAAAAGTAGAAAACATTTAACAGTTATATTAAATATACACAGATTATTCTATTTATAGTATTTCAACATTTCATAAATCAATCAGATGATGAAAGGTCATCTAACTCTAGATAAATTACAACAAATGTAAATATAGTCAGATAAAATATCTCATTACCTGTATAGATTATATGTGTGTATTCCAAAAGAGTAAATGGTGTTGCTGAATATCATAATGGCAATATCATAATGTCATATGTCAAAATTGTCATCAAATGCTTGATAACATGCTAATTAAAATATTAATGTTGAACATAATAACCATGGCAGATACAGAGACTTGGGCATATTATTTTGGAACAGTCTTTTTTTTGTTTTTGTTCTGGACCTATAATTTCAACAATATAAGTAATTTTTCAGTGTGAAATCTCTTGGAGAGTTGCCAGAGGCAGAGAGGCTTATTGTCTTGCCCACTCTCACATAACGGGTATGTGTCAGAAGCAAGAAGTCTGACTTCAAAGACAGCCCTCTAAGACTTATGCTATGCTATGCTAGCACTCCTTAAGAACCTTGAATCCCAAGATTTCTTTGGCAATAATGAAATTCCCCTAAGGCTTCAGCATCTTCATTCACTAGGAAGTCCTTGTTCTTGAAAATTTGGCCTAGGTATTCAGCAAAACGGTTTAACAAAGAGATCACCTGGCTGAGTCTTAGTTCTATGTGCAATGGAATAAACATTATTTATATCAGGAAACTTAGATTCTAATTTCAGCTGTGGCATTTAGCAAAATTTGGTCAAGTCACTTAATTTCTCTACATCTCAGTTTTCCCCATATGTAAAATGAGGAGGATAAGTGAGAGCTCTAAGGTTCCTTCCAGCTCTAAGACTCTGTCACCTATGCAAAATAGTCTTTTGTTTAATCAGGCTAATTGAATGTATTTGCTGATCATAGTTAAGGGGGCTCCATTCCCTTTAGGGAAATCCCAAAATTTGTTACTCATTCTTCTAGTACTAAATTGCTAGGTTTAAAATAGTGATTTTATCAAGTTATAACTAGTAGGTTTATCTCTAGTAGTTGCTTTCTAAAATAATTCAAATTGGTATTTTACTGTCATGGGATTATTTTGCACATGGACCCAAGAAATGGGGGATTCAGCCTCCACTCTTCTCTGACTCTTTTCAGTCTTTGTCATGGGGTTTCATATTTGAACCATATGGCTTAAAAGTTCCTCTTTGCATTTATATTGATTTTTCAATAGTTCACAACCTAGTAGATGTCAATTTTTACTATAGTTGTAGATAAACTGTGTCCTGAAGAAATTAAATTTGTGTAGTGAAGGGAAACTAGAATTTCTGTTACAATTTTTTCTGTAAGTTCAGTTATCCTCTGGCAAGATATATTCAACATGTCATCAGTATTATACAACAGCAATTTTTAATATTAAAATTTCCACAAATAAATGAGAATTTCCATGTGCAAAAAAGGAAAGCATATAGATTTTTAGCAGTCAATTAAGACTAGAAATTGTAGAGCAGGTGCTGATATTCATTGATAGAAGGAGTTTTCTCACTAGGGGTTCTCTATACTAATGAAATCAAAAGTCTAGTCTCTATGTTTCCATAGACTTGTGAGAGTAAAGTAAATAGTTTTAGTAAAGGAAGAGGTTATGTTGTCACTGTTTTACAGTTTTAAAGTCACAATTCAATCTCACAGTCTTTCGGGAATGATAGAGTTTTTTATGATATGAGTTGACATGGTTCTTTGTAATAATGTAATTAGTGCTACATCCTACTCTATGACAAAATTTAAATAAAATTTTCTGCAGCTGTTAAGACTTGGGATTTTTATCATTTTGTTTTCCTCTTCTGTGGAATGTATGACTGCTGAGGTTATCTTATTATCATGATTGTTTTATGCCTTGATTCCATAATGGCCAAACTCTAGGTACTGTAAAGCCATATTCTGAATCACAATATTAATATTAATGATACTGTCGTATTGCTCTGACTATAATAAGGTGATCTTTTTTCTACATTTTTATTTAATATTTTATTTTCCCCAATTACACATAAAAATAATTTTCAACATTCATTTTTAAAATTGAATTCCAAATATTCTCCCTTCCTCCCCACCACTCTCATTGAGAAGACAAGCAATATGATATAGGTTATACATGTGTATACATGTGTAATCATGTGTAATGCATGTGGCTTGACCAAATTTTGCTAAATGCCAGAGCTGCGACTAGAATCCAAGTTTATTGATATAAATAATGCTTGTAGTATTGCCCATAGAACTAAGGCTCAGCCAGGTGATCCCTATTGTAAATCATTTTGCTGAATACATAGGCCAAATTTTCAAGAACAAGGACATCCTAGTGAATGGAGATGTTGAAGCCTTGGGGGAGTTCCATTATTGCCAAAGAAATCTCAGGATTCAAGGTTCTTAAGGAATGCTAGCATAGCATAGCAAAAGTCATAGGTTATACATGTGTAAACAAATACCTCTACTATTCATGCTGTACAAAAAACATAGACCAAAATAAAAACCAAAGAAAGAAAGCAAAAAAAGTATGCTCTGATCTGTATTCAGATTCCATCAGTTCTTTCTCTGGGGATAGATAGAAATTTCGTGATGTTTTTCAGACTTGTCTTCGATTATTGCATTGTTTATTTTTTATTTTATTTTTTGCAAAAAAAAACTTTAAAAAAATTTTTAAGCATCTGCTTTTAAAACTTTGAATTCCAAATTCTCTCCCCTCTTTCTTTCCCACCCATGCTCCCTAGGAAGACAAGCAATTCAACATAGATCACCCATGTATCATTATGTAAAACACTTCCTCTCTCAATATATTCCTCTCTTATCCCTTAAATTTATTTCATTTTTAGATATCATCCCTTCATATTCAACTCATCCTGTGCCCTCTGTCTATATTCCCTTCAGCTCCCCTAATATTGAGAAAGGTCTCCTGAATTACACACATCATCTTTCCATGTAGGAATGTAAACATAACAGTTCAACTTTAGTAAGTCCCTTATGAATTTTTTTTCTTGTTTACCTTTTCATGCTTCCCTTGATTCAGCTCTGGTCTTTTTATTGAAAGAGCTTGAAAATTCTCTATTTTATTGAAAATCCATATTTTGCCTTGGAGCATTATACTCAGTTTGGCTAAGTAGGTGATTTTTGGTTTTAATCCTAGCTCCATTGACCCCCAGAATATCATACTCCAAGTCCTTCAGTCCCTTAATGTAGAAGCTGCTAGATCTTGTATTATTCTTATTATGTTTCCACAATATTCAAACTGTTTCTTTCTGGCTGCTTGCAGTATTTTCTCCTTGACCTGGAAACTCTGGAATTTGGCAACAAATTCCTTGTAGTTTTCTTTTTGGGATCTTTTTCAAGAGGTGATTGGTGGTTTCTTTAAATTTCTATTTTACCCTCTGGTTCTAGAATATCAGGGCAATTTTTCTTGATGATTTCTTGAAAGATTATGTCTTGGCTCTTTTTTTGATCATGACTTTCAGGTAGTCCAATCATTTTTAAATTCTCTCTCCTGGAGCTATTTTCCAGGTCAGTGTCTTTTCCAATGGGACATTTCACATTGTCTTCCATTTTTTCATTCCTTTGGTTCTGTTTTATAATATCTTGGTTTCTCATAAAGTCACTAGCTTCCACTTGCTCCAATCTAATTTTTAAGGTGGTATTTTCTTCAGTGGTCTTTTGGATCTCCTTTTCCATTTGGCTAATTCTGCCTTTCAAGGAATTCTTCTCCTCATTGGCTTTTTGGAACTCTTTTGATATTTGGGTTAGTCTATTCTTTAAGGCGTTATTTTCTTCAGTATTTTTTGGGTCTCCTTTAGCAAGTCATTGACTTGTTTTTCATGGTTTTCTTGCATCACTCTCATTTCTCATCCCAATTTTTCCTCTACTTCACTTACTTGCTTTTCCAAATTGTTTTTGAGCTCTTCTATGGCCTGAAACCATTTCATATTTTTCTTGGAGGCTTTTGATGTAGGCTTTTTGACTTTGTTGACATCTGGCTGTATGTTTTGATCTTTGTCACCAAAAAAGGAATCTAGAGTTTGAATTTGAGTCTGAGTTTGTTTTTGCTACCTGTTCATGCTCCCAGCCAACTACTTGACCCTTGAGCTTTTTGTCAGGATATGACTGCTTGTAGAATAGAGAGTACTTTGTCCCAAGCTTTAGGGTCCAAGCACTGCTGTTTTCAGAGCTACTTCAACTCCACCGTCACCCCAGACTCTGTCCCAGCAGTGCTCCTCCTCCCCCAAGAACCACCAACCAGGACCGCAATACAGATCCAAGTAGGACACAGCAAGAGAATCTGCCTTTGTGCCCACAAAACACTCCTTGCCCTCACGCTCTGATCTACTGCTAGATTCCTCCCACCGTGTGAGCCAGGAACTCAGGAAGCAGCGGATGCTGGTGCTCTGGAAGCAGCCTCAGGTGCTTCTTGCTGCTGCTACTGCCACTGCTGCACCACTTTCTCCACCCCCAGACCTGGCGGCTGGACCACTCTGACCTCAATCCCGCAGTTTCCCCCTAACCTGCTCTTTGGCGTTTGTGGGTTGAGAAGTCTGATAACTGCCACAGCTCACTGTTTCATGGCCCCAAGGCCTGTTCCAGCTCGCTGACTCAGGTTCTGGTCTGTCCGGGTGTGGCCCAGGCTGGGCTGCCCTCTGCTCTCAGCACTGTGTGATAGACCCTTCCTGGTGACCATCCAGACTCTCCGGAGTTGGAGACCTGTTTCCCTCTGCTATTTCATGGGTTCTGCAGCTCTAGAATTTGTTCAGAGCCATTTTTTACAGGTGTTTAGAGGGATTTGGGGGAGAGCTTAAGCAAGTCCCTGCTTTCCAGCTGCTATCTTGGCTCTGCCCCACTATCGCATCGTTTTGAATAGCTAAGTCATGCATAGCTAATCAACTTACAATATTACTGTTACTGTGTTCTCCTGGTTCTACTCATTTCACCTTGCATCTATTCATGTAAGTCTCTCCAGGATCATCTTCTCCACTGTAATAGCTCTTCCTTGAGTCTTTTATGTGAGATAATTTACCTCATTCTACCTCTCCATTTCCCTTTCTCCCAGTGCATTCCTCTTTCTCACCCCTAAATTTATTTTTTTTTTAGATATCATCCCATCATATTTAACTCACACCTGTTCCCTCTGTCTAAATATACTCCTTCTAACTGAACTAGTAATGAGAAAGTTCCTATATGAGTTACAAGGATCATCTTCCCACACAGGAATATAAACAGTTTAACCTTATTAAGTTCCTTATAATTTCCCTTTCCTGTTTACTTTTTAAAGATTCTCTTGAGTCCTGTATTTGGAAGTCAAATTTCCTATTCGGCTCTGGTCTTTTCATTAGGAATGCTTGGAAGCCCTCTATTTCATTGAATACTCATTTCTCCCCTGAAGGATTATACTCAGTTTTGCTGGGTAGGTAATTCTCAGTTGTAATCCTATATCCTTTGCCTTGCACTATATCCCATTCCAGGCCCTCTAATCCTTTAATGTAGAAGCTGCTAAATCTTGTGTTACCCTGACTGTGACAGCACTGTACTTGAATTGTTTCTTTCTGCCTGCTTGGAATATTTTCTCCTTAACCTGTGAGCTCTGTAATTTGGCTATAATATTTCTGCGAGTTTTCATTTTGGGATTTCTTTCAGGAAGTGAATGATGGATTCTTTAAATTTCTATTTTACCCTCTGGTTCCAGAATGTCAGGGTAGTTTTACTTGATGATATTTTGAAAGATAGTATCTAGGCTCTATTTTGATCATGGCTTTCACAAAGTCCTACAATTTTTAAATTATCTCTCCTGTATCTGTTTTCTAGGTGAGCTGTTTTTCTAATAAAATATTTCACATTGTCTTCTATTTTTCATGTTTTTGGATTTGTTTTTTTATTTCTTGATTTCTCATAGAGTCATTAGTTTCCATTTGCTCAATTCTAATTTTTAAGGAATTATTTTCTTCAGTGAATTTTTTTTTGCCTCTTTTTTCCATTTGGCCAATTCCTTTTTTTTAAAAAAATTTCCACAAATTTTTATTGATGAAATACAAAACATAATAAGAGGTACATTTTTTGTAGGTCCACTAATGAGAATTTAATTCTTTGTTGGGGGGAGGTAATACTATTTTGCTTAATAGGGGTTCAAAGTTAGCCAGTTCTTTTTTATTTTTGTGCTTATTTTTCTTTGCTAATTTTTGTGCCTCTTTTTCCATTTGGCCAATTCTACTTTTCAGAGCATTCTTCTCATCATTGGAATTTTGTACTTGTTTTACCTTTTGTCCTATTCTGTTTTTTAAGGTGTTATTTTCTTCACTATTTACTTGTGCCTCCTTTACCAAGCTGTTGACTTTTTTCATGATTTTCTTGCATCATTTTCATTTCTCTTCCTTATTTTTTTCTACTTCTGTCACTTGATTTTTAAAACCTATTTTGAGCTCTTCCATGGCCTGAGACCAATTTGTATTTTTCTTGAAGGCTTTGGATGTAGGACCTTTGACTTTATTGTTTTCTTCTGAGTGTATATTTTGAGCTTTCTTGTCACCATAGTAAATTTTTATGGCCACAATTTTTTCTTTGTTTATTTTCCCAGTCTATGTATTGACTTTTAACTCTTTGCTAAAGTGAGGCTCTGCTTCCAGGGTGGAGGGTGCACTGTCCCAAGCTTCAGGGGTTATGTACAGTTGTTTTCAGAGATACTTCTAGGGACCTGTAAGTTTTCAGTTTTTCAAAAGTGGTACGATCTAAGGACAGGTGTGTTTGCTACTCTTCTGGCCTGTTCTCTAGTCTGTGAGTGACCACACTCCTTTTTGCTGTGAAACTGTCATGAGGATCCCTGTTGCACTGCAGCCTCAAGCTCTGATGTGCTAGTGCTCCTCCTTGCCTTGGGACTGCCAACCAGAACAGTAACCTGGATCCGAGTATGGCCAATGCAACAGACTCCTACCCCCCAGTGCCAGCAAAGAGACCCGTGTAATATCTTTCTGACCAGTTCTTTTACTCCTTACCATCTATGGGCTGAAAGCTCTGGAGGCAGTTGCTGTGGCCCCTGTTTCATTCACTCCCAAGGCCTGCTCCTCGTTTTCTGGTGCCTGGTCTGTACTAGCATGGTCTGTACTGGACAGTGCTCAACTGTCACCCTTGTGCAACATGCCTTTCTTGCCAAAATTTTAAGTTGTCTTGGGCTAGAAAATTGTTTCACTGCATCCTTTTAGAGGTTCTGCCACTCCAGGATTTGTTTTAAGGAATTATTGAAAGGTCTTTGATGGGGTTTGGGAAAGAGCTCAGGCAAGTCGCTGCCTTCTCTCCACCATCTTGGCTCCATCCCCCTCCCCCCTGCCTACCACACGTGTTCTAATGACGAGCAAGCTATACTGGAATAGGACTCCAGGAGTCATAAGTAAAGACCTGACTATGCCTAGTTTCCAAAGCTACCTCAGGGAGGACAGGCTTAGGAATTATGAGACAGATTATAATGGAACTATGATAATTTCTTTTGATGGCTCACAGGACAGGGAGTTCTCACTCAGAAGCAAATATTACAAATCTATTTTTAAGCAGAAAAAAATCTTCCTCCTAGGTACTTTTGAAAAGACTTTTATTTTTGTTTTCCCAGTTCACTCACTCAGGTTACAGAATGGTTAGTACAAAGATACTTCACTTTTCCACAGTCTCTTTAAACCCACAAAAATTGAATGAAAAGAAGACAACAATGACCATTAGTTTTCTATTATAAATTTTTAAAAATCTGAGGATCAATGAAGTGTGGGGTAGTGGAAAAAGCCGTTGGACTAGATGTCTAGGAACCAAAATTCTAGTCTGAGTTTTACTACCAAATGGCTTTGGAACTTTGAATTAGTCATTTTCCATTTTGCGGTCTCTCTCCTGGTTCTCTTTATCTTTGCCTGAATTCTCAATCATCTCATTCTTATATGCCCGTGATTCCTAAAGCACTGTTCTAGTCCCTGTCCTTTTCTTTTTTCTCTAGTCAATTTTTTGGAGACATTATTAGTTCTTATTGGTTTAGTTATCATATATTACTGCCTAGCTCCTCTACAGTCCCACCACCAAAAGTTTAATGGGCATATCTAACTGGATCTCCTATAGGTATTATATATTTACTATTCCTAAAACAAAATTTAATATCATTCCAAGTTCAACCCTCTTCCAAACTTTCATGTTTTTCCCCCTATTTTCCTTTTTTTTGTCAAGAGCACTGCTATCCTTCCAATCACCAAGGGTCTCACTGAGAGTCATCCTTGTCTCTTCCCACACCTTTTTCTTCTGTATCCTATCAGTGGCCTTGTCTTCTTGATTCTACGACTTTCACATCCCTCATTTTCGGCACACTCAGATAGTCCATATGCTAGGTCAGGCTGGCTTCACCTCTTGCCTAGGCTCTTCTAACAGCTTCCTAATTAGATTCCAGGACTCTCCTCTCTAAACCACCTTGCACATAGCTGCCACAATAATCTTCTTAAAACAGAAGTCCGCTCTTCAGGAACCATCAGGGACTCCTTAACTGCTATTTGGATAAAGTACAAATTCCTCAGGGTCTAAAGTCCTTCATAATTTCTGTCTATTTTGCCTTTTCATGTTTATTGAACATTACTTTTCTTCACATTTTCTATGTTCCATCCAAAATGTCCTACTCTTCCCCAAATTTAACATCTCCCAACACCTTGTATTTGCACAGATTCTTTTAGAATGCATGTCTTTTTCACCTTCACCCCTTAGAATCCCTAACTTTGTTTAAGGTTGTTCTTATTTTACATCTCCTTGAGAATCCTTTCCTTATTCTCCTAGTTGTTTGTGCTTTCTCCTTTCTCCTCAAATTTTCATGTACACATAATGTATCCCCTAAAAGAATTTAAGGTCTTTGAGGATAGGGGCTATTTTGGGTTTTGTCTTTGTCTCCCCATGCCCAGAAAAGTGGGTAACTAATAAATGTTTAATAACAATAATTATTATGAATAATAAACTTTTAAAAATTGAGTAAATAAATTCCCCTTAATTTTAAAAGTGAGTGAAATATATTATATTTCTCTGATCAGGGAAACACAAAACAACTGTAGTTAATTATAAATTATTTGTTACTTGAATCTTCCACTGAAGTCCTGTTTTGACACCTCTTCATAGTATAAAGATGACTCTAGATTCTGGAAGGTTTTGTCACCAATACGAAAGCTCTGGGAAGTCCTATCCAATTGAAAGGACTTTATAGGTACAGTGAAATCTGTTTCTCCCAAACTAGTTAAAGTTGGAAGAAATTTATTTACAGGTCAGCCAAAGGCCACTTACTTTGTTGGCTATAGAATTTTGTAAGTGTAAGAATTTAGGCTTTTCAGGAATTCCAAGAGGAATTTAAATCTGTGTCATTGAAAAGACTATCCCCATTGACAGAACTATAGTTCTTGATGCTTGGCTTAACACTAAAATTTTAAAAATGAAAACTAAAAATATTAGAAAGAAAAGATGGAATCAATTCTTGCCTCTGACTTTTTCTAGCTGTAGGTGAGTCAACCCAGGATGGACCTTTAATAACATTGCTTTTCTTTCCTCTCTTTCACTTTACTAGCTATTATATGTGTATTTGCAAAACAAAGAATCTCATCTTTCCATATGAGCTTTCCCAAATGAATTTAGGAGCTGAATTTTGAACTGTAAGTCATGAAATATTTTGATTTTGAGTCTATAAACAGTGGTAAATTTGGCACAGAGGGAAATGTTTGGAATAAAACGTAGATTGAATTCAATTCATGGATAACATATTTTCTAGAATTTTAGGAATAAAAAAATGACATGCCATAATGGGCTAAATGTTTTGTTTGATACAAACAAGGCTTCAGACTTAATTATATACTTTAAAGGATCTATATTTTATCTGTTGACATGGTATCCTTTGAAGTACACCTTAGTTTATATGATTTTAAGTAGACAATAAAATATTTAAAATGAAAGCTACATGTGTTAGGTAGCAGCTATGGCATAGTAGAATAAACAGTACCATTAGAGTCTATGTAAAACATGTTTGGGAATCCATGGGCAAGTTGTTCTTGGAATGTAGACATGCTTCCTGATTCTGGGAGCCTGAAACCCCAGACTACTGAATAGAGTTCTTTAATTAGGTCTTTTCTCCTCGGTCAAACTGAGATTTTTATATCTTGTTTTTAAATCAAAGAGCCCTTTTATTCTCATATAATCTGTTATCTAATCTGCATCATTTTCGCTATTTATAATTTTTAACTTGCTTGGGTAAATATATATGATCACTACCATGATTGTTTTTGTGTAATAAGCATTTGGTGGGAGGGAACAGGAAAACTAAATTGTCTGAGAATAAGTAAATCATTAATTTCCCTATTAGAGCTACTTTGTAGCTTTTATTCTGAACTCCTCCAAACAAGCATCATACTCCTAGACTGAAGATATCTGATGTAATAAAAAAGTTGCATGGATCTGAAATAGATAGATATAATTCTATATCTAAAATCACCCTAGGATATAGAAGAGTAGAGGAATGGGCACCAAACCAGGGCCTTCCCCTACTCGACTCAAAGGTGCAAATGATAGTCTCCCTTTGGGATTGGGATGAGACTTTCCAGATCCTGATCTTATCTAAGTGTAGACAGATGTTCCTACAACTTTGGCTACTAAAGGTCCCCATGGTCCCTATTAAAACTCTTACACCAGGCTTGTTGCTTCATCTTCTTATGTTGCTGGATCCATAAGTTGCATGGATGGACAGCATTAATATGCTATACATGAGTCACTTGGGACCCTGATCTTGGTAAACTATTACATAGGTAACAATTTGAAGTTTAAAACTGGTTTAAAGCTATGTCTAAAAAATATTCCTCTTCTCCCACTAAAATCTGTTTGGTTCCCCTATATCAATGGTCTTTAAACTATTTTCATTCATGGAACCATATTATTGTTGGGCATGCACATGTGATAGTCCATACAATTCGTGGTATATCTAGTAAAAGTTGTGGCACATTATGGTGCCATAGCTCATGCTTTATGGGCTCCTGCTCTACATATATGCTGGTATTTCATTAAGAATGAAATATAACTAAACTTTTTTGTAGTACTTTAGCAACTAAATTACCTAAGATAGGGTCAAAGAGAACTACCTTTTTAGAAAAAAAATGTAGCAGGCTTCCAGGGCATTTAGTTTTTCTTTGGTAGGATAAGAAACCTATTCACTTAAGATGTTTGCTTTAGACCAAAACAAAGTATTTTTTTTCCTCTGTGCCGTATCTTCCAAAGATACGATGAGGTATTGCCTACACACACACACACACACACACACACACACACACACACACACACGCACACACACTTACACATATATGTTGTGTATACATGCATTTGTATATATGTGCATGCACATATACATATAAGTATATGTATAATATATATTTGTGTATGTGCGCAGTCTCCTGTAATCGCTAGTTACATATTCTTACTGTGGCAAATAAATGCTCCTAATTTCTTTGTGTTTACAAAAGTAGGAGAGAATCAGTGCTGTCACAGAGGTTTTAGGTTTTATTATATGAGTTATAAGAAAGGGAAAACAGACACAAAAGGATCAAAGAAAATTCCCTGTACTCCAATCTCAATAAAATTGAACATATTTATATCAATTATGTGACTTTTATAAAGAATTTGTTATAAACATAGTATTCAGGATTATGGACATAATAGAAAGTATCTTCATTGCTCTTTATGAATTTTGCAGTGCCTCTCTTTTTCTTGCATCAGGAAAGGAGATAGGGTTTTTATATTTATGTATTATTCTTTTCCATAGGCTAGTCAAAGTTGAAGCTCTATTTGTCTGTAGTGTTTTTGTCTGTAGTTGGTTCTGGTTCTCAGTGCTCTGGGGAAGTGTGAAGGGAGGTGGGGTGGGGTGGGGTGGGGTGGGGAGGGAAACAGGCAGTAACTTTGGATGCAAGGGAGAAGCAAGAGAGAAGCAAGCATTATAGACACTGGTGAGAGTTGTTCCTCAGAAGACCATATAAGAGAATGTGTGAGACACGGATTTCCCAATTTGGAAATCAGAGGAGAAACTAAATGTTAGTACAAGTGATCATGGTATAGCAAAGCAGGCCCAGAAGATATAAAGACAGTGACAAAAGCAGTGGCAAGATGTCTGTCAGTAAGGGGCTTCCTTCTAACATACAGAGCTTCCCCCATTCTCATTTGCTCACCTATTTAACCATTCTCCAGTTCCATAGCTTCTGGGAAGAAAGAGAAGTCCTTCTATCCCTCTCGGTGGCTTTCTAATCCATAGGTGTTTGTACCTCATATCTCTGTTTTGCTTTAATTTCTATAAAATTTAAGCAAAGAGTAATTGTTAAAGTGTGTATCGATGCCTACATATAGCTTTGAAGGGGAGGCAAGAGAGGAGCAGCAAGTGGGAACCTTCAAGGGAAGGAGATTTAAATTGCGATTTAGCTAGCTCCTGCTGGCTGGGAGCTTGTATTCAAAGGGAAAAGGAGAAATTATTGATTTTTCTTAATAAATTCCTGAAAAAGAAATAATATATTCATGAGGATACTCCTAGCATTAGCAAGTGAGTTAGGCTAGTGTGAGTTAGGAAGAGAATTAATGGAGAGAAAGTCTCAAGCCAAATAAGGATCAAGTCTCCAGGTAGACAATACCACTCTGATGGCAGAAAGTGAAAAAGATTTAAGAAGCTTTTTGATGAGAATGAAAGAGGAGAGTATGAAACCTGGTTTGAAACAACATAAAACCCCCCAAAAAACTGAGATCTTGGCAACTGATACCATCACTTACAGGCAAATAGAGAGAGGTGAAATGTTTTGAAACAATGTTAGATTTTCTATCCTTGGACTCCAAGATCACTGCAGATGGAGACTGCAGCCATGAAATTATAAAATGCTTGCTCCTTGGAAGGAAAGCCATGGCAAATCTGGACAGCATACTAAAAAGCAGAGACATCACCTTACTGACAAAGGTCTGCATAGTCAATGCTGTAGTTTTTTTTTTCCAGTAGTGATGTGTGGCTGTGAGAATTGGACTACAAGGAAAGCTGAGTGTTGCAGAATCAGTGCTTTCCAATTGTGCTGGAGAAGACTTTTGAGAGTCCCTTGTATGGCATGGAGATAAGATCAATCAATACTTAAAGAAATTAATTCAGACTATTCACTGGAAGGTCAAATACTGAAGCTGAAGTTTAAATTCTAATGAACACGTAACGAGAAGACAGGACTTAGGGGAAAAAACCCTAATGTTAAGAAAGATTGAAGGCAAAAGGAAAGGGGATGGCAAGGATTGAGACAGATAGTGTCATGGAATCAACAAACATGAGCTTGGATAGAAGGGACTGGTGTACTATGGTCTGTGGGCTGATGGTGAGTCAGACACAACTGAATGACTGAACAACACCCTTGGTTCTAGTAGTTTCCTTTGTAATCCTATGTATTTAATTTTATGTCTTTAAAAACATTATTCTGAGAAAGGGTGTATAGGTTACACTTAACTGCCAAAGGGGTTCCCGACATAAAAAAGTTTAAAAAACTCTTGCTCTAAAGGAATCTATTCTTTGTGTAAATTTCTTCCAACAATTGACTAAGCTCCTTTCCCAATTTATTTCCTTTTGATTTTTTTCTTTTTAGAAAATTTTGTTTATATGAGGGAGTTTCTATTATTGCTAACACTCCTCTGATGCCTTTCTTTAAAGTCCTGTAGATTCTTATTTTCTTTGATCATGGAACCTATTAATCTTTTGAACTATCAGGATGCATCCAGCACAGGCTAACTCTCAAGGCAGAAATAGCAGGATCATTGGCAAAAGCAAGTGTGAAAAAATGAATAAGGATGACTGTGGGCCTTCTGGGAGTCTCATCAAATCTTCAGACAAAGTTAGTCCTATAAAACCAAGGTCTTTCAGGTTTAAAGGAATGATTCATAGAACTGAATGATGCTTAAAAGATGTAATGGATTGTTTGTATATGCAGCGAATATCCATCATTGTAGGATTCATGAAAAAGTTATACAACTATTTTGAGAGCTATATATAGGTGATTCATGTCTTAGGTAGGGACAGATAGAGATGATCCCTAAAGTCCTTTATATTTCTCAGATACTATCATTTGATGAGTCATTGAATGGAGAATTTGCATTCTGATACAATATGCTAACCATTCATAAGGACAGCAAGCATTCATGGCAAAGAGTCTTTACCCTTTAGGTAAATGTCATAGGAAAGGCTCAGCTATGAAGTGGAACAGGTCAAGAAAAAATGACAGGAGCTTGAGAAGCATCCCATGACATGCTTCCTTTCTCCAATTTCCCCACCTAACTTTAGCTTCCATCCCTCCCCAGTAGGTCATATAGTCTGATCCGTTTTTAGCATGGAAAAGATAAGGACTATATGAATCTTTGTTTGGAAGCCTAGATTCAATCTGTTCTACTTGGTGCCAATGTGTAGAATTAGGAATTGTTGACTAAGAACAAGAAGAACTAGACAGAGATTTTGGTTTAATATTAGGAAGATATTGGGCCTGGACTTGTGACTCTATTAGAATTGTGAACACTCAAGTGAGGAAACTGTTGATTAGCACCTTCTCAGCAACTTAGTCTTGGACAGTTGCCTAACATTAAGAGGTTAAATGACTTGGCTAGGATCACTTACATGGTATACATCAAAGACAGGATTAGAAATCAGGTTTTCCTAGCTTCAGGACCATTCTGTACAGTATGTTTTGCAGCCTCTAATAGTTTTATAAAGAAAAACTTCTCAATAGTTAAAAATATTCAGAAGTGGCATGGGTTGATTCAAGAAGTAGTGGATTCCCCCAAATTAGAGGGAGCTCATTAAACAGAAGTTAGAATGAGGAATATTATAGAGCAGGGATTCTTAACATTTTTTTGCATATCATACATCCCTTTTCCAGTCTGGGAAGGCCTATGAACCCTTATCACAATCATATTTTAAGTGCATAAGATAAAATACATGAGATTACAAAGGGAACTGATTATATTAAAATGCAACATGCATATATGTATACATATATAATTGCATTTCAATATTATTAGTGTTCTTTATAATCTTATGTATTACATATACATATGTACATGTACATACATGCATATATACAAACACACATATATGTTTATGTATATTTCATTAAGATCCCCAGGAAAAGCATTCTTGCTTAAGTACAGTTGAACAGTTATACTAGATTGCTCTTGAGGTTTCTTCCAGATCTGAGATTCTATGATTCTGTGAGGGTTTGACATAACACCACTATTTTGACTACTCATTCTGTCAGTTTTCTACATTCTGTTGCTCTGTTGCTCCTCCTTGAGAACATTAGTGATATGGTTCTTTTCTATATACCCCCGCCACCTAAGCTGGTTCTCTAATCCATAATATTTAGGGGGAACCCTTCAATTTTTTCCTTATAGAGATGGAGAATGGGGATGCACTAGGGGATAACCTCTTATTGCCATATCACCCAGAAAATTTCAGTCAACTTTTGTATGAGCAGTGGACTCTGCCTTGTAAATCTTAGTTGAAATAGAATCAACACAAGGTGCTTTGCCACAGGAGAGGAGCCTAACAGCATTCAAAACCTCTTCTTCAGCTAGAAATTCAGCTAGAGTGAGGTTGATTTCTACTTGAGATATATGGTCAGTGGCTTCAGCATTATTGATGGCAGTCTGTTGAAAACACAATGAAAATTTTCATCCCATCTCTCCAGGATCATGTCCTTGTCACTAATCAATGTGGCTTCACCAGCACTGAGCAGCTGAAATGTACCATAAGTCTTTGGCCCATAAAAAGCCTTCGGGACATTATAAAAGTGATTTGGATTGTTACTATCAACATAAAGCTGAGTTTCCTCTGCTTTCTTACTGAGCCCAGAATCCTACATCTCTCTAAGCTTTGATTATACTTTACTTTTGTCAGAGTTAAACACCACCTTCTTAAAGACAGATGGACTATCCTGCTTGTAAAACCTATGGACTCCTTGTTTTTCATTAAGCAGCTTCTGAATTTTCCTATCATTTTCTTCAAACCAATCATCTCCATAACTCTCACATTCTGTGTGTCTCTTCTTACAATGACATAGTCTATTAAATGTCAATGGTTGTTAGGAAGGTGCATCCATGAAGTTTTATTGTGTTTAGTTAAACAGAAGACAGTGTTGATTATGAGGTCACGAGATGTACAAGTCTTCAATAGTAAGTGGCCATTGCTATTACTGTTTCTGGCTCCATTCTTCCCATAGACTCACTGACATATCTGATAGTCTGTGCCTACTCTGATATTAAAGTCACCTAGAATTACAAGATTGTACCCTTTTGGCACATTGATAATGAGGGTCTCCAGGCCTTCATAAAATCTTTCTGTGACCTCATCAGGGGTCATCATGGTAGAAGCATAAGTACTGATAATGGTGGTGCTTTCCTGCAAGTGGCAACCACATTGTCATGACCTGTCATTCACTCCTTTTGGTAGGCATACAAGCTTGTTGACTAGATTAGTTCTCATTGCAAAACCTATGCCATCTTTACCATGTTCCTCATCACTGCAGCCACTCCAGAAAAATGTGTATCCAGCTCCAACTTTGGTAATCTGGACTTCATTTGCCAGCCTTGTTTCACTCAGGGCTGCTATTTGGATGCAATATCTGCTAATTTCTCTCACAACAACAGCTCTTCATCTTTCAGGTCTATTGGATTTTGCACTGTCCATAATTATGCACATATTCCATGTACTGATGGTGAACAGAATTATCTTCACAAAAATTTTTGTACATTTTTTTATGTTTCAACCACAGGGTAGGATCTCCTCCTGCTGTGATAAGCAGACCAGGGTTAGATTAGGTGAATCATTCAGTTTTTAGGCTGCCTTTTTTAGCCCTTTCCTCATCCCAGGAGGTGAGCAGTGAGGTCCTTAAAAAAGGTTGCTCAGACTTGAGGGCTGCTGAATCTCACTGCTACTTCAATCCAGTGAGAACATTACTCTGGCCTAGGCTGCCTGTGTGCAGGGTTGTGACTACAGCTCCCAATGTATCTGCACCTGCTGTTTTGTCACTTACCTTTTGCCATAGGACTTTGAGGTAGATAAAAATGATAAAACAGTGTGAGTGACATCTTTAGATTTACACATAAATTAAATTTAAATGAGGCAGATTTTCACAGACATCAGTCTCATTCTTTCTTCCATAGTCATCAGAATCCAGTGGCAAGACAAAACTCAAGAATGACTGGCAATGGCTCAGAATGCAATAGATGATATTGGCATCTTTGATCTTCAGTCACCTTCATGGCCACTGGAACAAATTGTTTGCATCTACATGGTAGACACTCCTCTGCCTGATGAGTTTGAGACACCTTGGTTGCCCTTCACTTTGTTTAGCTCATCTGTCAAAATGGTTTACTGGGGTGTGGCCACTATGTATGCTATAGATGCTTGTAGCCACAGGTAAGAGTTGGGTGAATCAAGTGGAGGTTGAAAGCATCTCTGAAAAGGGCTTGGCAGCTTCCACACCAGAAGTACTAGTCTTCCTTCAACATCCATGAACCCCAATGAAACAAAGATAAAAACCATACTTTAAACAAATATAATCAGGCTAAGCAAATTGTCATATGGTTGAATTCATTTTTATTTTTACTCTGCATATTTAGTCCATCACTTTTTGTCAGGAGATAGATAGCATTCTTCATCACCAGCCCTCTAGAATCATGACTGATCATTACATTGTTCAGAATGCTTAAGTCTTTCAAAGTTGTTCATTTAAAAAATGCTATTGTTAATTATAAATTGTTCTCTTGCTTCTTACTTCATTCTGCCTCATGTCAGGCAAGTCTCAGCTTTCTCTGAAACTGCCTTACCATTTCTTATAGCACAACAGTGTTTCCTTATATCTATAACCTATAATTTATTTAGCCATTCTCTAATTTAGGGGTGTATTTTTAGTTTTAGTTCTCTGACATTATAAAAAACTGATATTTTTGTACATATAGGACCCTTTCCTTTCTATAAGCCTATTGCTGTGTCATAAGTTATGCACAATTTAGTAACTTTGGGTCCATAATGGCAAATTGCTTTCCAGAATGGCTATACCAATTAAGAAGCTTTATCAGTAGTACATTAGTGTTCCTATTTTCCAACAGCACAATCTACATTCTTTGTTATCCTTTCTGTCTACTTTGCCAATCTGATGAATGTCAAGTGAAACCTCAAAGTTGCTTCAATTTGATGCAGCAAGGTATTAACTAGTTCATGAATTATTATATGCTTTTTATCAAGCCAGCAGGCTAACAAGAAGAGGTAGGAATGGGGCTGAAATAACAGTATGGAGCAGGAGATAGTTGGACTCCATAAGATGTTGACATTACACACTAAAAATTATTTGTAGCCTTGAATCCAGAATTTGCATAACCAGAGGGTTTTATGTGAATATTATCCATAACTTCATGTTTTAATTATTGGCTTTCACTTTTGTCAATACAAACACAGACTATATAAGAGGAAGTTTGTAGTAGTGGAAAGAGCTTTGGAGGCAGTTTATTTGGGTAGGAATATCATCTCTTTTCCTAGCTGTGTAATAATGGACCTATATCATTTATTCTCTGAGCCAGTTTCCTTACTTATAAATTTGGCCGAATAATACTTTGACCACCCACCTCTGAAGATTTGTTATGAAGGTGTTTTGTTAACTTCTGTATACCATAACAGTATAAATTGTTGCTAATGCTATACCAAAGAACCAGGGGCTTTGTGAGAGGGGTTTTTTGCTGATCATATTTATATGTGATAAATTTCACCTGCATGAATATAGAAAACTGAGGCCCTAAGCTATAACTTAGAAATACTTTCTGTGGCTGTGGTAGCCTAACGTCTGATAGGATTATTAAACTATCTAGCCAAGTTGTTAGCGCATAAAAACACATAAGGAGTTTCAATTCAGTTTCAAGACTTTTTAGACTATTAGACTGTAAAATCCTCAGCCAGTCTGTGCATTCTGATAACAAAATGTAATTGATGAAAGTTCCCTGTGTCTTCGTATATCTAGATTCCTTATAATCCTTTTGCTTTGGATCCTACCCTGCTCCATTTATTCAGTTAGGAAAAGTAATAGAATTGGATGTTGCATCTAGTACTGTTGGCATATCCAGAAATATATCTGTGCTGTCTTATATACTTCTAAAATGATAAAAATACACTTACAGAATCAATTTGTTATTAAGAACATTCTTTCTTTAAAAGCAAACCTGTTTCCATTGTCAGGCTTAGAATTTGTTTTAATAGTTTGGGAATCAATAATAGATTTGATTTTTTTTTTGGTCATCATGCATCTCTGTGTGAGTGTTACAATGTATTGATTCAGGCACTGGGAATATAAAGACAAATATGTAAAGGACCTTTTATTCCATTGGAAATAAAAACATAAATGTAAATATGTACTTCATGTGTGGCCTTAGGCCTCCATCTCATTTCCTAATGATGAAGAGGATTGTAGTAGATCATCCTTTTCAGCTTCAAATCCCATGCTTTGAACAGATATGTGCCTAGCACAGTACCTGTTACATTATGTATAAATAATGAGTACTTATTAAATTTGGTTGCAAAAACAAATATAATACAAGGGTATTGGAGGAGGAGAAAAGCATTAGTAAATAGAGACTCAAAGAAGGCTTTTCAGGAAGATGTGTTACCTGAGCTGAGACTTGAAGCAAGACAAAATTGACTCCCCTCTCTGGCTCAGTGTGTTTCAGGGCATAAAAGAGGGAGGAATTGGCAAAGAACAGGGTGGCTAGGACTTTGTTATCTGAACAGATAGAACCAGGCTTCCATGATGGAAAGATGATTGAACAGAAGTGAAAAAAACAGAGCTCTGGGATATAAGGAAGTTTGGTATTAATAAAGCAGGAATTCAGTGGGCACAGTGGTTAGGCAGAAGAGAAAAGAGCCTTCAGAGAGGTGTGGAAGTTAAATAATAATAAGTGAGAAAACATTTCAAGCAAAAGCAATTTATTAAGTTAAGCAGGTATAATAAATGGTTAGTAGACTCCTCATTTAGTCTAAAGACCCTGAACATAGAGTGAGACAGATTTTTATGTATTAAAAACAATCAAATAAGCCAATTAATTATAAGAAAACAATTAAACAGAATACAAACCAGGATACAAAATTAGGTAGTCTGATTTCTAATTGGATGAAAGATTAAGGGCTTTCCAAGTTGGGAAGGAGAAAGAGTAAATTGTTGGGAGGCAAACAAGTAGGTTTTGAAGTCTTTCTATTCTCAGAATGGAGGAATACTGATTAATTGCATCCACCTGCATTTATGGAACAATAGATGACTTATCAATAGTTTCCTATGAATGATTTACAGAAAAACAAGATGAAGGAGAATACACGTGGCAGCATAAGATGGAATCAGTATTCATGAGATAGAATCTGATTGTTTCTCTTGACTCCTCCACCAAACCAACTCTGTTTTGTAAATGGTCTTTACTCTATCTCATCAGAGGGTAGAGTTGAGTTATTTAGAGATAAGAGTATAGGTGCATGTAGGAAGAAAAAGGAGTTTTTACCCTGGCAGATAGTGACCCAGGGATTAGGGAAGTGAAAGATGTGAGTGTGTAAGACTTAAAACTGTTAATATCAGATAACAGGGGGTACCTTATGCCAGAGTACTGTCATAGAACACGATGACATTCTTGTTCCATCATTTTAGGGATGGAGTTTAGGATGAAGAAGAACTTCAGGCTAGTCAAGTGGGTATGTAAGAAAGGGGCAGAACTGAACTTACATGCAGTAGCATTTCTATAGCTTCATTATAAGATGGCAGGAAATAAGCTACACTGAGAAGATATATTATTTGTAGGGCCATTCATGCACTTGGTTCTCAGTTGGGTCTGATATCTGAGCTTCTGATTTGTTTGATCTTAGGTCTGATGTCTGAAGCTTAGTTCCTTTCAGGTGCACACACAGTTCTAAATACATCTTCTAGTGAATCACTTCATCACAACAAACTGTGTGTCCAAGATGTCTGAAGGGACTGCATATGGCTTCAAACACTCTGCTCTTGTAGTTCATCAGTCTTCCAAATCCTCATGACAGATAATCCTGTGCTCTATAGACACTCTCAGAGGTGGACACTATTTAGACTTCACCATCCCCCTTAATCCTTAATAATCTTGTGCTCTGAAATTCCTTTCCTTGTCCATCCATCTTTCACTCTTCTTTAGTCTTCTTAATTCTTCACATGGCCTCCAGATCCTCCATCCTTTCCTGCTCTCCCAATCCCTCATCCTTGTTCTTGTTTCACTTTCCTGTTGGCAATACTTACTTTGTATTATATATTAGAAGAGCATTTTTGTGCTCCTGGGAATACTGAGTCAGTTATTTTGTTTCTAGCAGGAAAATGTAACAAGGCAAATGTGTAAAGCAGAGACAAAGATAAAAAGCCCAGCTGGCTTTGCCTAGCTCTTTTTATCTTGCCCTTAGGTTTATTTGCAGGTCAATCAAACTACTGTAAAAGCTGAGGAAACCTCATCACCTCAGTGATGACATAATTCCTACCTTGTTTTGTTGGGTGGAGTCCACAAAATGGGTTTCAGGGATGCAGGATGATAATCAGGAATTTGGAGATAGGGATAAAGATTGGCACTATGATTTCCTTGCTGTAGGGAGAAACCAGTGAAGAAATTCCTTTACCAATTCAAGTTGACACCTTTCCTATAACTTATAGTTTTAGAGTTACCCAAAGCACCGAGAGGTTAAATAACTATCCCCAAGTCACAAAGCAAACATATCAGAGTTAGTACTTAAATGCAGACTGTCCTGGCTCTGAGGCCAGCTCTCTTTCTACTATGTCCTTTGCCTCCAAGGGATTTAAATGGAGATTTATCCAGGAGTTATATAGGATTTTCCAAATATAAGCTAGATAGTTGGCAGGCTAGATAGTTGAGGTCGGGTACCTCAAGTTGGAACTAAGAGAAAAGCAGTCAAAAGAATAGACTTAATCTTAGCCTCAGTCACTCTTTTAACTTTTAGTGGTTGCAATGGTTAAGAGTCGTTAGAAAACGTAATGTCCAGAAGAGACAATATGATGAAGAATAGCAGTGGTGATCTGACACTTAGTAGAAAGCAGTTGAGAGAAGCAGGAGATGGAGGTGGAGCAAAGACAGTAGAGTAAAGACAGGGGTTCACCTGAGCTCTCCCCCAAACCCTTCCAAAAATGTTTAAAATGGCTCTAAACAAATTCTAGAGCAGCAGAACCCACAAAAAGATGGAGTGAAGCAAATCCCAGCCCAAGACAACTTGGAAGGTTGGCAGGAAAGGTCTGTTGCACTAAGGTGAGAGAGGAATGCAGCACAGTACAGGCTGCACCCCAGCAAAGCTGGAACAGGCCTCCAGGTGACTTAATCCCTCCAGCTGTGGCAGTTTCCGGATGACTCAGCCCACAGAAACCAAAGATGACTTAGAAGGTCAGTACAAAAGGTCTGTCTCACATGGGTGAGAGTGGAACATAGTACAGTGCAAACTTCACCAACACAGTTCCAGCACCAGCAAATTGGAGCAGCCTTGGGAGTGACTGAGTTAGCAGTGGCCGCAGCAGGGGCCACTTTTGGAGCTCTCAGCCAACAGATAGTAAGAGGTCAAACAACTGGTCAGAAGGAGTTTTTCAAGGGTCTTTTCGCTAGCACTGAGGCAGGACTCTGTTGCTTTGCCCATACTTGGATCCACATCATGGGCGGCAGTCCCAGGGTAAGGAGGAGCACTAACATAGCTGAGCTTGCAGTCATAGTGTAGGGGGGACTGTCCTCACATTTCCATGTCAGAAAAGAGTGCTTGTGGAATCTCTCAGACCTAATCATAGGCCAGGAGAAAAGTAAATATCTCTCCTTAGATCATACCACTTTGGAAGAACTGAAAACTTACAGGTCCCCAGAAGTATCTCTGAAAACAGCTGCACAAAACTCCTGAAACTTGGGACAGTGCACCCTCTACCCTGGAAGCGGAGCCCTACCTTAACGGAGACTTAAAAGCCAACTAATAAGCTGGGAAAATGAGCAAACAATGGAAAAAGACTCTGACAATTGAAAGTTACTATGGTGACAGGGAAGATCAAAACACACACTCAGAACAACAAAGTCCTACATCTAAAGTCTCCTAGAAAAAAAAATGTGAATTAGCTTTAGACCATGGAAGAGTTCAAAAAGAATTTTGAAAGTCAAGTAAGAGAAGTAGAGGAAAAATTGGGTGGAGAAATGAGAGTGATGCAAGAAAATCATGAAAAATGAGTTTGGTAAAGGAGACAAAAATATACCGAAGAAAATAACACCATAAAGAACAGACCAGGCCAAATGGTAAAAGAGGTCCAAAAAGCCAATGAGCAGAAATGGCCAAATGGAAAAGGAGGTCCAAAAGCTCACTGAAGAAAATAATTCCCTGAAAATTTGAATGGAGCAAATGGAAGCTAATGACTTTATGAGAAATCAAGAAACAATCAAACAAAACCAAAAGAATGAAAAAATAGAAGATGTGAAATATCTCGTTGGAAAAATAACTGACTTGGAAAATATATCCAGGAGACATCATTTAAAAATTATTGGACTACCTGGAAGCCATGATAAAAAAAGAGCCTAGACATCATCTTTCAAGAAATTACCAAGAAAACTGCTCTTGTATTGTAGAACCAGAAGGTAAAACAGAAATTGAAAGAAGCAGGAGACAATATTGCTAGAAAGATACTGGATGTTATGTGGCTTCATCACTTCATGAGCTGCCCTAGCTACACATTTGGCCATCATACATATGTGACCAGGACAACTCACAGTTGACATTACAAAGTTGTTGTGGTTTTCTGAGGATGTCATCATGTTTTTCCCATCTGCTTTCTGCTGGGCATCACATCTGTGTCTTCTGCTGAGTCATGTCTGCCAGTCATTATTTCTCCACTCTCTGCATTATCTCTTCTTGGACATGTTTCTGACCTTGTGCATTTTACCTGCTCTCTTGGTCACTGAGCTGCTCTCTGTAAACATCAGCTATTGTGTATAGAAGCTAATAAGTCTATCACTAGCAAGGGAGAGTCAGAATTCTTTTTAGAACATGGCCAATGACTCTGAGCCACCACACTCAGGTAGGCAACACAACACAACACAAAACAAACAAACAAAAAAACCATGAAAAAGACAGAATAGTCTAAACTGATGAAGTCTATTATTTTCAATTCTTTTCTCATAGTGTCAATTCATGGTCCATAGACTGAGCTAAATATTTTACTTGGGGTTGAGAAATTGTTTTAAACTCCCATTAAATCACTCATTGTCAGCCTATATTTTCAACAGGGCATTATCTTACATACTCGAATGCCTTAGCCTCTTGTTTTACCATTCATGCCCTATCCATTTTCAACTCTGGATGGTTGTCACTTTGTGCATTCTTTGTTCCCATTCATGAGCTCCTAAATGCTGCTTCTAGCTGTCAGTTAATCGGTTTATTAAGTAGCTTTTATTTGCCAAGCACTGTGCTGGGTGCTGGGAATACAGCTATGAGTAATGAAACAATTTCCATTTGTAAGGATCTTACATCTAATGAGAGAGACAAGCACACACACATATCAAATACATTCATAAATGTATTATAAATACATTTGAATAAATGAATAAATTACATATAGACACAAAGTAGTTAAATTTAAGGTATTTTGGGAGTGAGAATACTAGCAATCGGGGGAATCATTAAAGCCTTTATGCCAAAGATGGTTTTGAACTGTTTTTAAAGGTTAAGGGGTTCTCTATGAGGTGGAAGTAAAGAGGCATGAGGAATGGTTAAGGCAAAATCACGGAGATGAAGTATTGTGTGTGAGGAATGAGAGAAGTCCCGTTTGTTTGGATCACAAAATGAAAGAGAGGGAGTAGTATGCTATGAAACTGGAAAGGTAGGTTGGGGTCAGGTTGTGAAGAGATTTTAAAACTAAACATAAGAATTTATATTTTATCTCCAAAACGTTAAGAAGCCAATAAATTCAATAAAGACATATGACAAGGTTTGCACTGAAGGAAATTACTTTGACATCACTATTTAGAATAGAATTAAGTAGAAAGAGACCTAAGGCAAGGAAACCATTTAGGACGCCCTTGGAATAATCTAGATGAAAAATGATGAGTTCCTAAATTACGATGGGAGCTGTGTGAGGCAAAAGCAAGGATCACATATGAGAGACGTTGTGGAAGTAGAAATAACAGTCTTTGGTAACTGATTGAACGTGTGAATGGAAAGAAAGTAAGGATAAATTTGAAGTTAGGAACCTGGAAGGTTGGAATAATAGTAATGTCTTCAATAGAAATAGGGGGATTTGGAAAATAGGAGAAATTAAGGGAAAAGGATAATGATTTTAGTTTTGGATATGTTTAATTTGAAATCCCATTTGAAAAGTCTAATAAGCAATTGGTGATGGATAGAATTGAAGTTCAGGAAGGAGACTAGATATATACACAAAATATTTATACATTTATACTAACAAATTCATGCATACATAATATATGTACATATGTGTAGGGATAATAGTTAGGTTCATGAGAATTGATGAAGCTATCAAAACAGTATAGGGGGAATAGCCAAAATGGCTGAGAAATGGCAGGAACTCACTTGAGCTCTCCCCACAAACCCCTCCAAAATTTTTAAAATAATGTACCCAAACAAATTCTGAAGCAGCAGAACCCACGAAAGGATGGGGTAAAACAATTTTCCAGTCCAAGACAACTTAAAAGGTCAGCAGGAAAGGTCTCACCAGCTGAGAGTGCAGAACAGGCCCACACAGGCCGCGCTGGTACAGACCAGGCCCCAGCAAGCCAGAAGTAGGCTTTGGGAGTGACTGGATCTGCAGCAATAGTGGCTGAAATTGGGAGCTATGCCCAAAGACCTAAAAAACCATGCATACCCTTTGACTTAACAATACTACTGCTAGGTCTGTATCCCAAAGGAGGTAAAAAACAAAAAGAGAAAGGACCTATATGTACAAAAATATTCATAGCAGGTCTTTTCAGGTGGCAAAGAATTGGAAATTAAGAAGATGCTCATCAGCTGGGGAATGTCTGAACAAGTTATGGTATATAATTGTTATGGAATATTATTGTTCTACAAGAAATGAGAGCTAGATGCTCTCAGAAAAAAGCTGGAAAGACTTATAAACTGAGACAAAGTGAAATGAGTGGAGAAAATTGTACACAGTAATAGCAATATTGTAAGATGATCAATTGTGAATGACTTAGTTATTCTCAGTAATACAAAGATCCAAGACAACTCTGAAGGACTTCTGATGAAAAATACCACCAAGCCCCAGACAAAGAACTGATGCAGTCTGAATATTGATTGAAGTATACTTTCTTTGCTTTTCTTGTGTTTTTTTTTTATTTTGGTCTATGTTTTCTTTTACAACATAACTAATATAGAAATAAGTTTTGCAAGACTACACATGTATAACCTAAGTCAAATTGCTTGCCTTCCCTTCTGCTGTGGCTGCCACTGGGGCTATAGTAGCGCCACAGCTATGACCATCCAATACCCCATGGCTGTTGGCCTCAACAAGGGCCACAAAGTTATCAAAAACGTTTTGAAGTGGTGACACTGCCACCACAGTGGGCACTTGACCAAACACACCAAGTTTGTGAGAGATATGATCTGGGAAGTATGTGGATTTGACCCTTATAAGAGGCGTGGCATGGAATTGTTAAAGGTCTCTAAGGATAAGCCAGCCCTTAAGTTCATTAAAAAAAGGGTGGGAACTCACATCTCTGCCAAGAGGAAGAGAGAGGAGCTCAGCAATGTCCTAACTGCCATGAGGAAGCCTGCTGCCAAGAAGGACTAACCTGGCCATCTTCCCTGTTTACCCAATAAATATTTGAAAAATAAAAAACTAATTGCTTGTCTTCTCAATGAGGGTGGTGGGGAAGAAGGGAGACAATTTGCAACTCAGTTTTTAAAGTGAATGTTGGAAGTTGTTTTTTACATGCATTTGGGGAAAAATAAATTACTAAACAAAAAAAGAGAATATAGAGGAAGAGGACTGGCGATAGAACATAGGGAAATACCTACATTTAAGGGGCATGATATGGATGATAAGCTAGTAAAGAATGAGAAGCTGTCAGATAGCTAAGAGGAGACCTAGTAGAGAGCAATGCCATGAAAACCCAGAGAAGATAGTGATCACCACATCACCAGGAGCCAGGACTGGTCAACAATGGCAAATTCAGGTAAATTGGGAAATATGAAGACAAGGAAAAAGATAAGATTTGGCAATTAAGAGATCGTTGATACCTTTGGAGTCAGCATGTTGAGATGAGTGATGAAGTCAGAAGCTAGATTTATAAAGGGTTGAGGAGTAGGAAGAGAAAAGTTATGTATGGCTTTTTATTTTCCTCTAGGAATTTGACAAAGAAAAGGAAGAACTTTGTAGGATGATAGCTTGAGGCAATGTTGGGGTCTAATGAACGGCATTTTTTTTGAGGATAGGGGAAAGTGGGCATGGTTGAAGGCATTAATGAAAGAACCATTAGATAGCAGTTGAAGATTCAAGAGAGAAATCATGACTGAGGATAGAACCTGTTGAAGAAGATGGGAGGGATTGGAACTGATTGCAGTGTTGAAAGGTTGGCACTGGTATGGAGAAGGTCTACCTCTTTGACAAAGACTGGTAGAAAGAAGAGAGTGGGAAATGATGTTGAGGACTTTTCAATAAAGACAATGGGAGGTCAACTGGGACATTGCTACTATCGAGCAATCCTTTTAATTTAATTTATTTATTTAAGATATTTAGTTTTCAGCATTGGTTTTCACAAGAGTTTGAATTACAAATTTTCTCCCCATTTCTACCCTCCCCCCCACTCCAAGATGGCATATATTCTGGTTGCCCTGTTCCCCAGTCGGCCCTCCTTTCTGTCACCCCACTCCCCTCCCATCTCCTTTTCCCTTCCTTTCTTTTAGGGCAAAATAAATTTCTATGCCCCATTGCCTGTGTATCTTGTTTTCTAGTTGCATGCCAAAACGTTTTTTTGTTGTTTTTGAACATCTGTTTTTAAAACTTTGAGTTCTGAATTCTCCCCCCTCCTCCCTTCCCACCCACCCTCCCTAGGAAGTCAAGCAATTCAACAGAGGCCACATGTGTATCATTATGTATAACCCTTCCACAATACTCATGTTGTGAAAGACTCACTATATTTTACTCCTTCCCAAACCATTCCCCTTTATTGAATTTTGTCCCTTGACCCTGTCCCCTTTCAAAAGTGTTTGTTTTTGATTACCTCCACCCCCATCTGCCCTCCCCTCCATAATCCCCCGCTTTTTTATCTTCTTCCCTCTTCTTTCCTGTGTGGTAAGATAACCAATTGAGTATGTATGGTATTCCCTCCTCAGGCCAAATCTGATGAGAGCAAGATTCACTCATTCCCCCCTCACCTGCCCTCTCCCCTCCTCCCCCAGAACTGCTTCCTCTTGCCACCTTTATGCGAGATAATCCACCCCATTCTATCTGTCCCTGTCTCCCTCTCTCAATATATTCCTCTCTCATCCCTTAATTTGATTTTATTTCTTTTAGATATCTTCCCTTCATCTTCAACTCACCCTGTTTCCACTCTCTCTCTCTCTCTCTCTCTCTCTCTCTCTAACTATATATATATATATATATATATATATATATATATATATATATATATATATATACATATATATATATACCCATACATATATACATACATATACACATTCACTTATATATATATATATATATGTGTGTGTGTGTGTGTGTGTGTGTGTATCCATATTCCCTTTAGCTACCCTAATACTGAGGTCCCATGAATCATACACATCATCTTTCCATGTAGGAATGTCAACAAAATAGTTCAACTTTAGTAAGTCCCTTGCAATTTCTTTTTCTTGTTCTTTTTCTTGATTACCTTTTCATGCTTCTCTTGATTCTTGTGTTTGAAAGTCAAATTTTCTATTCAGCTCTGGTCTTTTCACTGAGAAAGCTTGAAAGTCCTCTATTTTATTGGAAATCCATATTTTGCGTTGGAGCAAAATTTGCTGGGTAAGTGATTCTAGGTTTTAATCCTAGCTCCATTGACCTCCGGAATATCGTATTCCAAGCCCTTTGATCTCTTAATGTAGAAGCTGCCAGATCTTGGGTTATTCTGATTGTGTTTCCACAATACTCAAATTGTTTCTTTCTGGCTGCTTGCAGTATCTTCTCCTTGATCTGGGAGCTCTGGAATTTGGCGACAATATTCCTGGGAGATTTCTTTTTGGGATCTATTTGAGGAGGCAATCGATGGATTCTTTCAATTTCTCTTTTGCCCTGTGGCTCTAGAATATCAGGGCAGTTCTCCTTGATAATTTCTTGAAAGATGATATCTAGACTCTTTTTTTGATCACGGCTTTCAGATAGTCCAATAATTTTTAAATTATCTCTCCTGGATCTATTTTCTAGGTCAGTGGTTTTTCCAATGAGATATTTGACATTGTCTTCCATTTTTTCATTCCTTTGGTTCTCTTTTATAATATCTTGATTTCTCATAAAGTCACTAGCTTCCACGTGCTCCAATCTAATTTTTAAGGTAGTATTTTCTTCAGTGGTCCATTGGACCTCCTTTTCCATTTGGCTAATTCTACCTTTCAGGGCATCCTTCTCCTCATTGGCTTTTTGGAGCTCTTTTGCCATTTGAGTTAGTCTATTTTTTAAGGTGTTGTTGTCTTCAGTGTATTTTTCAGTATTTTTTGGGGTCTCCTTTAGCAAGTCATTGACTTGTTTTTCATAGCTTTCTCACATCCTTCTCATTTCTCTTCCCAATTTTTCCTCTACTTCTCTAACTTGCTTTTCCAAATCCTTTTTGCACTCTTCCATGGCCTGGGACCAGTTCGTGTTTTTCTTGGAGGCTTCTGTTGTAGGCTTTTTGAACTTTGTTAACTTCTTCTGTCTGTATGTTTTGTTCTTCTTTGTCACCAAAGAAAGAATCCAAAGTCTGAGACTGAATCTGGGCGTGTTTTCGCTGCCTGGCCATATTCCCAACCAACTAACTTGACCCTTGAGTTCTTCGGCGGGGTATGACTGCTTGTAAACTAGAGAGTTCTATGTTCTACGTTTGGGGGGGATGTGCCAGCTCTGCCACACCAGCACTCCTCCTTCCCCAAGAACCCCCAACCCGGAGTGGGCTTAGATCTTCAGCAGGCTGTGCACTCCTGCTCTGATCTGCCACTTAATTCCTCCCACCAGGTGGGCCTGGGGCCAGAAGCAACTGCAGCTGTAGCTGCCCCACCTCCACTGCCCCCGGGGCTGGTAGCCCAACTGCGAACTCCTTCCACTCCCGCAGCTTTTCCCACTAACCTTCTCCGCTCTCTTTGGTGTTTGTGGGTTGAGAAGTCTGGTAACTGCCACAGCTCACTGATTCAGGGCTCTAGGGCATGCTCTGCCCAGCTTCTGGTCTGGTTGGTCCATGCTGCTCACGCTGGACTCTGCTCTGCTCCCAGCTCCCAGCTCCCAGCTTCGTGTGGGATAGACCTCACCCAGAGACCATCTAGGCTGTCCTGGGCTGGAGCCCTGCTTCCCTCTGCTGTTTTGTGGGTTCTGCAGTTCTAGAATTGATTCAGAGCCATTTTTTATAGGTTTTTGGAGGGACTCAGTGGGGGAGCTCATGCTAGTCCCTACTTTCTTGCCACCATCTTGGCTCCGCCGAGCAATCCTTTTAGTAATTTATGATTGACTGACAAATTCTTCCAAACTTTCTGATCCCCTCAAGCCCCAATAGTACCTGTATAGTCCCTGAATTTTTCCTCCTTAATAACATCAAATTTAAAAACTGATAGCCCATATCTGTGTTCTTAGATCACTGCTTTCTCTTGTGGTACCAACATGGACACCTGATGCCTTTTGGTCAAAATGGTGGTCAAAACAGAATAACCTCACCTTTCTCCCATATGTCTTTTGTTGGCATAGAAATATTCCCCAGTTGGTCATTGAATTAAATGTTGCACCTTCCATTGCTGAATGAAGTAGGATCTTCTTAATTCAGTGATTTGCTTCTGAGTAGTTGTGTAAGCTAGACTAAAAAAGATACCTTTCTATTTATTAAACTGGGGTTTCAATTTTTTCTAGCAGAATTTTTTTTTAGCTAAAGAGAATATGTCCTGAAGGTGGGCTGATATAGAAGCCAGGGTCCTGGGAAACAGAGCATGTGACTAAACTAACAGGACATGGTTGAACAGAAATACAGTAGGAGGCAAGACTTCTACAATTTTGGGCTCTTGCCCTTTTCTCCTATTTCTCTTGCTTTCAACTGGCCGTAAAAATGGTTGTCTCATGCTGCCATTTCTACTTTCTCCCTCCATGGCCCAAGAGAGTGGTGATCCTTTAACCGCAAAAAACTGGCATAGCCTAGCCTTGGTCTTCTTTATGGAGTTGCAGATAGGATGGGAGTATGTTCCTCCTTGCCTCATGTTTGGCCTCCCCGACCTTTTTTATCTTTCTGCTTGAAAAGTCAACATGGCCTTTCATTCTGTCAAGGAGACTGAAAAATGATTTGGTTCAATGAATAATTCTGCATTTTATTTGATTAGGATTATTGCTAAGGATATTATTTTCATGACAGAGCAGTCATTTTAATAGATTAGTATGCTCTGATGCCAACAAGAATTCTATCCCTCACAATCTATTGTCTGAGATGAACTCCTTGTGAATTGAGAATGTTTTATTCTTTATATTTTTATACCCATTAACTACAGCAGTGCCTGACACATAGTAGGCACTTAATAAATGCTTATTTGATTTCTATTAAATACCTGTCTCTCAAGAGTAGAGATTCTTAACATTTTTGTGTGTCATGGACCTCTTTGGCAGTCTAGTGAAGCCTATAGAGTCCATCTTCGGGTAATATTTTTAAAAGTATAAAATAAAATAAATAGAATTGCAAAGGAAATCATTAATATTGAAACACATTATCAAAATATTTTTAAAAGCCAAAGTTCACAGACTTCAGGTTAAGAACCTGTGTGTCAGAACAACATTATGTGCTTATTTCATGGCACTCAGCTTTACATATGTGCCATGACCAAAGTATAAAAAGATCCCAATTTTGCCCTCACAAAATTTTGGTAGTGGATCTGACTCAAAGTAGCTGAAGGAAATCCAGTACCTCCCTTTTCCAGTAGGCAGGCCAGCATACTCCATCTTCCTTTTTCACTGAGAAAATTGAAGTCATCTGTTTTGAACCCCCTTGCCTCTCCTGCTACATAATTTAGAATGCAAATGTGTTTTCACCCATCCTTTCTGCTGGTCTCAGAGGATGAAGTGGTACTCTTTCCTAACTAGGGTTAATCTTTCTAATACCCTCTACTAATTTCCTTGGACCCATGTCCTGCTGTCTTGTGTGGAAAGTTGCCTCACTGAAATTGTTTTCTTAAATCTTTCTTCATCAGTCAGCTCCTTCCCCACTTCCTGTAAACATGCTTAAAAGCTGAAACCTTAAAAAACCCTTCACTTGAGTCTATTACCTCCTCAAGTTACCATTCTAAAGCCTTACCTTTTCAGATAAAAAATTATAGAGATGGTCTTTTACAGTGACTGTTTCTTCTTTCTTATTGCCCATTTCATAACCCTTCGTAATATGGCTTTCTAACATCACTTTCCTCTGAAATTAAGGTTACTAACATTCTTCTGAATTTTCTGCTAAGTCAATCCACCAGCTAATCAGTTTGTCAACAAGTATTTATTAAGCACCTCATATTCTAAGGGTTTAATAAACCCAGCAGCTTTCTTTCAATACTCATCTCTCTTGACCTTTTTCTTTTGTTGCATCTTTTGACATTGTTAGCCCAGCTGCTATTATTCTCCCCTTTTCTTATCTCCCCCCAATCAACCAAGGCACTCTCTTCCTTTGGCTTTTGTGGTACTGCTCTTGAATATCCTTTTTGTCTATTCTTTCTTATGTTCCTTTAATGGATTATTACCTATCTTTCACATTTTAAGTATGGATAGACTCTAAGACTCTGCTTGGGTCCTATTTCTTTCTTTATCTATGTAGTACAGTCTCTTCTCTTGTAAAGTAATTAGCTATGAGGTGCTCAACTATCATATTGACACAGATAGTGCCAAAATAGATAAAATTAATCTACCACCTAAATTCCACTTCCACACAGAAAACTACTTGCTGGATACCCCCATCTGTACTCCAAATTCAACCTATTCAAAACTGATCTGATCATTACCTACCTTCCCCCATACCTTTTCTTCTTGCAAATTTCCTCATGTCTGTCAATGGCACTGCCATTCTCCTGGTCACTCAGGTTTGTAACATCAGTATGATTTTTTAATATGGGTTTTCTCCCCTTGTATCTAATCGGTTGCTAAAGATAGTTGATTTTACCTTCGCAACATCTCATATCTTCCCATGTCCTTCCATTTGCAAAACTGTTATCACCTCTCATCTGGACTACTGTAATAAGATCTGAATTGATATCCCTTCCTAATTATTATGGGCAATTGATTTCATTTGTGGTTGATAGCAATCTACTTTTCTAAACACATAACTGCAAAAATAATCTTCTTAAGGCAGAGATGTGATCATGTGACTCTCCTGATTGAAAGCTTTCAGTGACTTTCTATTGCCTCTAAAGCAAGAATTCTTAAACTGAGATCCATGAACTTACATTTCTTGGAAATATTTTGATATGTTTATTTCAATGTAATTATTTCCTACATGTTTTATGTGACAGGGCCATAGGCTTAAACCAGCTGCCAAAGGGTTCCATGACACACAGCAAGATTAAGAATAGCTGCTCTAGGATAAAATCTGAACACCTTGACTTGGCATCTCAAGTCTTCTACAATCTAATTCCTACCTAGCTCTCCAAGGATTTAAAAATCACTCCCCTTTATATGTTATACATTCCAACCAAACTGGACAAAACTAAACAAATCCTTTCCCTACTGTATATTTTCCCAAGCTATCACCTATGCTTTAATAATATCATATCAACCTCATATTTTGAAATCTTATTTTCCTTTAAGATTAACTTCAGGTACTGAGAAGCATTTCCTTTTTAAAAATTTTAGTTATTTAATTTATTTAATATTTTTAGTTTTCAGCATTGATTTTCACAAGAGTTTTAATTACAAATTTTCTCCCTATTTCTGTCCTCCCCCCCACTGCAAGACGACATATATTCTGGTTGCTCTGTTCCCCAGTCTGCCCTCCATTCTGTCACCCCACTCCCCCACCCCCAATCTGCTTTTCCCTTACTTTCTTGTAGGGCAAGATAGATTTCTATGCCCCATTGCCTGTGTATCTTATTTCATAGTTGCATACAAAAACTTTTTTTTGACATCTGCTTTTAAAACTTTGAATTCCAAATTCTCTCCCGTCTTCCCTCTCCACCCACCCTCCTGTTTTAACAACCCAGCTAGCAGCTTCGGTGGGGGTGTAAGATCCCTCCCCCATGGCCGGCACCCAGGGGGCTGCCGGGACCCAGGAAGCTGCCGGGAAAGCAGAGGTTCTTTTTATCTGCTTAAACAAGTAAAACACAGTGAAGGGGTTGACCAGCTTACTTTAATCCAGCATTCAGTTAGCATACAGACAACATTCATTTAGTTCAGGGGAAAAGGCCAGCATTCAGTTAGCATTCAGTTAGTTCAGGGGAGCATACAGACAAGCATCAAGAGACAGACCAAATACAGATTCATTGACTTACTTCAGGGGAAAAAACCAGCACCCTGAGGTTCAAAACATTCATTTAGTTCGGGGGAAAAACAAACCAGCACCCCGAACCTCAAAACCAAAATACAAACAAGTTACAAATATCAACAGACAGACCCAATACAATTCATAGTTACCAACATCTGGGCTCGGCCCGAGAGCAAGGGCTGGCCCAGAGTCACGCTCCTCGTTGCTCCCACACCAACCGGAAAAGGAAAGAGAGCTCTTCAAGCTGTCCTCTCCCCTCTTATAGGGTTTTTGACATCATCAAGCACCGCCTGAATGACCAGGGCCGATTGGTTCTTGACTTGGCCCCTCCCCCTAGCGTAGACGTTAACACCTCCCCTCTGCCAGCCCCATGACTCATCACACAGGAAGTTTTCTGCTTCCTGACATGCTCTCTGGGCTTCCTGCCCCGAAAGAGCAAGCCACAGCATCCAGAGGCTCAATGAGGTAAGCTGAGTCATTCAAAGAAAACAAAGGCCATTCTGGTTACACCTCCCTAAGAAGGCAAGCAATTCAACATAGGCCACATGTGTATCATTATGTAAAACCCTTCCACAATACTAATGTTGTAAAAGACTAACTATATTTTGCTCCTTCCTATCCTATCGCCCTTTATTCAGTTTTCTCCCTTGACCCTGTCCCTTTTCAAAAGTGTTTGTTTTTGATTACCTCCTCCCTTATCTGCCCTCCCTTCTATCTTCCCCCCTTTTTTATCTCCTTCCTCCTTCTTTCCTGTGGGGTAAGATACCCCATTGAGTGTGTATGTTATTCCCTCCTCAGGTCAAATCTGATGAGAGCAAGACTCATCCTTTCCCCCTTAGTGCCCCCTCTTCCCTTCCTACAGAACTGCTTTTTCTTGCCACTTTTATGTGAGGTAATTTAGCCCATTCTATCTCTCCCTTTCTCCTTCCCTCAATATATTCTCTCATCCCTTAATTTGATTTTATATTTTTTGATATCATCCCTTCATATTCAACTCACCCTGTGCCTGTGCCCCCCTGTGTGTGTATATATATATATATATATATATATATACACACACACATACATATGTATGTATATATATATACACACACACATATATATGTATGTATGTATGTATATATGTGTATATATATATATATATATATATATATATATATATATATATATATATATATATATATACATATGTATATGTGCATATTCCCTTCAGCTACCCTAATAGTGAGGTCTCATGAATTATACACATCATCTTTCCATGTAGGAATGTAAACAAAACAGTTCAACTTTAGTAAGTCCCTTATGATTTCTTTTTCTTGTTCACCTTTTCATGCTTCTCTTGATTCTTGTGTTTGAAAGTCAAATATTCTATTCAGCTCTGGTTTTTTCACCGAGAAAGTTTGAAAGTCCTCTGTTTTATTGAAAATCCATATTTTGCCTGGGACCATGATATTCAGTTTTTCTGGGTACATGATTCTTGGTTTTAATCCTAACTCTGTTGACCTCCAGAATATCATATTCCAAGTCCTTTGATCCCTTAATGTAGAAGCTCCTAGATCTTATGTTATTCTGATTGTGTTTCCACAATACTCAAATTGTTTCTGCTGCTGCTTGCAGTATTTCCTCCTTGATCTGGGAGCTCTGGATTTTGGCAACAATATTCCTAGGAGTTTTCTTTTTGGGATCTTTTTCAGGAAGCGATTGGTGGTTTCTTTCAATTTCTATTTTACCCTCTGGCTCTAGAATACCGGGGCAGTTTTCCTTGATAATTTCTTGAAAGATGTTATCTAGGCTCTTTTTTGATCATGGCTTTCAGGTAGTCCAATAATTTTTAAATTATCTCTCCTGGATCTATTTTCCAGGTCAGTGGTTTTTCCAGGGAGATAGTTCACATTGTCTTCCATTTTTTCATTCCTTTGGTTCTCTTTTATAATATCTTGATTTCTCATAAAGTCACTAGCTTCCACGTGCTCCAATCTAATTTTTAAGGTAGTATTTTCTTCAGTGGTCTTTTGGATCTCCTTTTCCATTTGCCTAATTCTCCCTTTCAAGGCATTCTTCTCCTCATTGGCTTTTTGGAGCTCTTTTGACATTTGAGTCAGTCTATTTTTTAAGGTGTTATTTTCTTCAGTATTTTTTTGGGTCTCCTTTAGCCAGTCCTTGAGTTGTTTTTCATGGTTTTCTTGCATCATTCTCATTTCTCTTCCCAATTTTTCCTCTACTTCTCTTACTTGCTTTTCCAAATCCTTTTTGAGCTCCTCCATGGCCTGAGACTAGTTCATATTTTTCTTGGAGGCTTTTGATGTAGGCTCTTTGACTTTGTTGACTTCTTCTGGCTGTATGTTTTGGTCTTCATTGTCACCAAAGAAAGATTCCAAAGTCTGAGTCTGAATCTGTCCGTTTTTGCTGCCTGGCTATGTTCCCAGACAACTTAATTGACCCTTGAGTTTTTTGTCGGGGAATGACTGCTGTAGAGTATAGAGGACTTTGTTCCAAGCTTGAGGGGTTGTGCTGTTGTTTTCAGAGGTATTTCTACACAGCAAGCTCTGCCACACCAGTGCTACTCCTCCCCCAAGAACCGCCACCTGGACCAGACTCAGATCTAAGCTTGCTCTGCACTCTCGCTTACATCTGCCACTTAATTCCTCCCAGCAGGTGGGCCTGGGGCCAGAAGCAACTGCAGCTGTAGCTCTGTAAGCAGCTTCAGAGTTGCACCATCTTGACTGTCTCCGGAGTGGTGGCTGAACCCTGAACTCCTTTCACTTTGTCCCAGAAACTTTTCCCACTAACCTTCCCTGTTGTCTTTGGTGCTTGTGAGTTGAGAAGTCTGGTAACTGCCACAGCTCTCTGATTCAGGGTGCTAGGTCCTGTTTTGCCAGCTCCTGGTCTGGTTGGTCCAGGTGCGGCTCATGCTGGACTCTGCTCTGCTCCACTTCCAGTGCATGCATGAGCGATAGACCTAACCCAGTGACCATCCATGCTGTCCTGGGCTGGAGCCCTGCTTCCCTCTGCTATTTCGTGGGTTCTGCAGTTCTAGAATTTGTTCAGAGCCATTTTTTATAGGTGTTTGGAGGGACTTGGAGGGAAGCTCATGCAAGTCCCTGCTTTCCAGTCGTGAGAAGCATTTCCTGATTCTCCAAGCTATTAGTTCTCTCTCATCAAATATTTCTAGAGCTTATTGCATGATCTCACTATTCCCCAATTCACTCTTTATTCTGTTGTTTTCTCCTAATAGAATGTAAGGGCAGGTAGATAGTCTAGTAGATAGAGCCCTGGGCCTGCAGTTGGGAACGCTTGAGTTCAAATCCAGCCTCAGACACGTACTAGCTATGTGACTCTGGGCAAATCAGCTAATGCTGTTTGCCTTTTTTCTTCTTTAAAATGAGCTGGGAAGGAAATGGCAAACCACTCTATTTGCCAAGAAAATCCAAATAGGATTATGAAGAGTTGATCATGACTGAACAAGTAGAATATAAGTTCTTTGAGGGCAGGCACTATTTTGCTTTTGTACCCACAGTGCCTATCACCTTGCTCTATAGGTAGGAAAGATTTAATAAGTGGTTTTTTTAATGAAGAGAAAAAAGCAGAATAAAGATTGCTGGAACTTGGGAGGAAGAACATGGTTGTTCAGTCATATGACTATTTGTGACCCCATGTGTTTTTTTTTTTTGGCAAAGATACTGTAGTGGTTTGCCCTTTTCTTCTCCAAGGGATGAAGGCTAACAGAGGTTAAGTGATTTGTTCAGCGTCACAAAGCTTGAGAGTGTCTGAGGCTGGATTGGAAATTAGGTCTTTCTGACTCCAGGCCCAGCACTCTATCCAAATGATCCACCTAATTGCCTAAGAAAGAGCATAGCCATTGTCAACAGATTTACTGAGGATAGTTAATAGATGAATTTTCAAATAACCATTCACTTTCTTTCTTCCCTCAGAAAACATAAAAATCAGCAACTCAAATTAATCATTCATAGAATGATGGACTTGGAGTCAGGAAGACCTGTGTCCAATCCTGTCTCTGTTATGTACCAGCTTTGGGTACACATACAAATCATTTCATCTGTCAGCCTCATATTCTTCATTTGTAAATTGAAGGTGTTGAATGAAATGGCTTCTAAAGCACCATCCATATCTAAATTTATGATCCTTATTGTGATGATCATCTTTTTCATTCTTTGTTACAAATATTGATATTAGATTGGTTTCTCCCTGTCATGTAGTATTCTTCTGAGATGCTTTTTTTCTCTCAACAGCTGGTTTGTGCTCAGGGAATGTAAATTAATTTGGATATCATTTAATCATTAGCAAACCATTGACAAAACCATAATTAGGAAGATAATAATATTACAGAAATTTCATTTATGCATTTCAAAAATAAATGCAAATGATTGTGTTATCTTCTCCTCCAGATATTCTATGCCATTGTCTTATTCCTTATGATAGCTAATTTTGCTTTGGGCACATGGATATATGTTTATAAGTCAAAATGAATGATTCAAGGCCTATAGCACCTTCCTTTAATCAATATTTAGCTAAATTCAGAGAAAATTGTGTAATAGGACTAGATAATGCTTCAAGGTCCAAGAAGACAATAAAGAGTATTTGTATATGACTCCAGGTTCCAGAGGGCCAAGATATGTTTCCAAATATGAAAGTGCTTTAGGCAGATAAGAGTCAGTGTGTCTCCTAAGTCTACCAGTCCTCCTCAGGTACTAGCCAAAAGAACCCTCCTCCCTAGCTGTTGAACTCACTAGATTGAGGTGCTTTGATATTACCACATTTATTTTCTGTCCCTGCCACATTCTGGGCTCCCTTGGATCTTTCAGCCATGGTGGTTTAGCACCAAGTCTTGTGATTTCCAGCATTGTACTCTATTAGATTACTCTTTTACCCACCACTGCAAGACCTTGGCTCATTTGTACCCCTCTCTGGTCTCCAGCTGCTACCATCTCTATTCTCTGAATCTCACCAAACTACTTATTCTTTGGAAATAGATACAGAACTTCTCTCAGAATTATAGCAGGGAATATTTTCATTTCAGTTAAAAGAGGATACATTAAAAAAAACACCTTAAAAGTGTAGAAGAAAAGAAAAAACGACATGTAAGTGAAATGTACAAATTGAGAAATTTTGTTACCTTCTAATTAAATCATAAATATAGTATAACAGATGTTTCTTTTAAAAACCACTTAATTTCAGTGTCTCAATCATACTTCGTGTTCTTTGCATATCCAAGTTTGTTGATAACTGCTAAGTTCATAATAAAAAGACTATTAAAAAAAAGGTGTGGTGGCAATAAGAGTAGTGGTAACCTAAACACACAGATATGGTCATAACAGGAGAAGATGAGGTCACAGACCTTAAACCCTCCAGCTGGTAAGGAAGGCAGTCTTGACAACAAAACATTGGAAGTGGTGTCTCTCTCCCAGGTCTCCTGGGCCTGATCTATCCATCTATCCATGGTGTGAATACAAGACAGATGAAGGAAGGCGAGCAGAAAGAGAGGAGTACACAGAGATCTAGATTCCCAATGTCATAGAGCTGAGAGGAACACATAAAAATGGAATTTTCTAGAGGGAGGAAGTATACTCCTCCCCCCTTGTTGGTACCAGAGGCTGGAACTCTATTGGTCTAGTGCTAATTATAGCTTTGCTTTTCTCTTTACCTTTGACTCCATCCCTGAAAACAACGCCAGGTAATTTATTGAAGTATTTTAAAGAGATTTACTACTAAGAGTGACAAAGAATCAAGACACAGATGTCTTTACAAAGAACCCTGGCCCTTCATTTACACTTAATTAGGTCTTGTTGCTTCCCTTTTACCTGACCAATAATACTTTCCTCACCCAAAGCCTTATTTTCTTGTCATCCTCAGTCAGCAGGTCCAATTCTGCATTACCTAGACACTGACAATTGAGTACTGGGTCTTCAGCTGCTGAATTTAGTCTGGCAAAACTATTTAGGATCTCAAATCTTCCAGAACTTCTCTACCCTTTAACTACATATAGAATTCCAGACTTGTAGCAGAATGCTTTCTTCCTTTTTCCTTGCCATTTCTTCTAGACTTGTATCCCATAAAGATCTTATATCATTGTCCTCACGCTAGATTCTTTAGGCATAGGCCTGGAGAAATTGCCTTTGTTTTTGGGCATCAAAGATGAGAAAGCCTTTTCTGTATCTGGCCTCCAAATGTTTCCCCCCTTAGAATAAGGCCTTTCTCCACTGACCTTTCTTCTTTGTCCTTATTTATGTGCCTAAGATAAATTCTCTAGTCAGTTGTCATGGTTGGTTACCTTTAACAAGAAATTTGGCCTTTCCTCACAACTGACTCAGAAGGTCATCTTAGTCCCCTTCTTCTGAAGGATATGTGTACCTAAGATCAAAGATCAAAAATAATTCTCTCTGTCGAGCCTCAAATACCTCATACAGCTTTTTATTAACTTTTTTCTGTTCTAACACCTCCCCCACCTCCACACATACATATTCACAAGTTGGTTTTGTAAAGCCCCCAGGTCGTTGACAGAGAAAAGAAAGAGAATTAATTAGACTTCAGGCTTGATAAGAATGGTAGCAACTGTCATCTATATAGCTCTTTAAAAATTGTAAAGCACATAGTACATACTGATATTATTTTCTCCATTTTACAGATTAGGAAATTAAGTCTCAGAGACATCAATTGTCCGTGCTCACACAGTTAGTAAATGCCTGAGGTGAGATTTAAATCTAGGCTTTCCTGACTCCTAGTAGATCACTCTATCTATTATGCCTCAGTGCATACATGGCCCTGCCTGGTTTCATCCAATTAAAGGCCCCCAGATTTTGAAGCAATGGTTCATATCTGCATCCCAAAGGATGAGCTTTGCTGGAATCAAAGGCCGTAATTGGAAAGATTCCTTAAATCATTAATAAAAATTAATAGAACATTTCTCCTACCAACCCAAGTTTGTTAATGGTACCACAACAATGTTCTTCCTATTTATTCTATGGGAAGGAAAACATTTTGTTTGTGTTTGAGTTTAAAAATTTTTTTTTAGGTTTCTTTGTTTCTTTTTTTACTTTTCTTTCTTTTTTCCCAATTTTTTGACTTTTTTATTTCAAGTTTTGAGTTTCAAATTCTATCCCTCCCACCTTCCCTTCCCCACTCTCTGAGACAGTAAAGCAATCACATATAGGTTTTACATGTGTAATTGTGTATAACATTTCCATATTAGTCATTTTGTACAAGAATACTCTAATAAAAGGCAAAAAAATAAAGTGAAAAATAGCGTGCTTCAGTCTGTATTCAATCAATATCAGTTTTTGTCCTTCATTTTTGAAGAACAGTGGCATCATGGGGTGATGTCTTGACTCATGCATGAATTAGATTTAAGTGAGGCAGAATTGCACAAAGTGGCCAGCCTCACTCTCTCTTCCAGTCATTGAAGTTCAGTGGCAAGACAAAAGTCAGGACAACTGGCAATGGCCCAGAATTCAGTGGATGACTTTGGCATCTTTGATATCTGACCAAGTTCTAAGTGCTTCATGGTGCCTATTTCATAGCTTTTGGAACATATTGTTCTTATTCACCCATTCTGTGGGGAGATGTCCTGAGTTCAAATCTAGCCTCAGACACTTGACTGTGTCACCATGGGCAAGTCATGTAACCTCTCACCTACCTGACAGGGTTGTTATGAAGAGAAAATGAGAATTATCTGAATTAACGATAATTCTGTAAAACATTTAGGGAATCTTAAAATAGTATATAAGTGTTACCTATTATAATAAATAGGTCAAGTCTTAGTATGTCTGGACTGGTTGGGTGGGTCCCTAGAGGCCTTCCATAATGCCTTACCCTCAAATTACTGTAACCATCCATTCATGGAGACAAATTAGGATGTTTTATCTGATGCAAAGTATTTCGTCACTTGTAATTTAGAAGATTTGTCTGGTCTAGTTTGATTCTGTTACATGTAATTCAACTCAGCACCATTTTGTTTAGAAGGAAATGGTTATTGATTGTCTGTGATAATTATATGAAAAGGTTAAAATTTTTAGAGAATCTACAGTTTTGCTATTTTTGAAATTAATTTTGCTTTACATCTTAAAGGATCATGTGTGTAAGTCAACCTGTGGCAATTTTAGTGACCAGAAGCATAAATGATATTAAACAGAAGCCTAAAGTTTAGAAAATGTGGTACCAACCCTTGGATCATGGCAGGAAATTGTCTCTCACAAAGTTTATATGCCATCTCTTTTCTAAATCCATGCAGGGAATATCTGTGCATACTCAAATGACTGGCTTTTATAGTCTTATATTAAAAAAAAACCAAAATCCCCCAAAACTTGCTTATTATTTAAGGAAATAACAGAAAGGCTCCCGAGAGAGCAGTCAATCTGATATGCTTTTGTTAGAGATGAGGAAATTGGAAGCTGGAGAGAGAAGTGACTACACAGGTGGTTAATAGCATAATTGGCTCCAAATCTAGGACTCTTGATGCAAATTAAATTTTCAAATACCACGAATATGAATTTTCAAAGAGGAAAGGTATAGTTTTAAAAATTTTACATTAAAATCTAAATGATCTGAAATAATACCACATTTATTCATTCATTTATTCATTAATTCGTCTATTTATTTATTTATGAAATACAGCCAAATGAGACCAAAGTATAAGAAAGAGGCAAGACTCAAGCTGATGGCTGGTTCATAATAACCAAACAAGCCATAAGCATTTAGAAAGCACCTATAATAGGTCAGGTTCCATACTAGGTTTTGAGTACATGAACACAAAAATGATATTTAATCTAGTTTACATTCTACTGAAGGAGGGAGGATACAACATCCATGTAAATACTAGATATCTACAAAATCAATATGGAAAGCTATGCAGAGAACAGGGGCACTACCAAGTGGCAGTGGACACCTGTGATGGCCTGCAAAAAGGCTCAGAGATGAAAGATGGGACCACGGGGAACATCAAGCAACACTGAAAACATCATCTAGGCAATTTTCCATTAGAATGAGCATTAACCATGAGAATGAGCAATGAGAACCAAAATTAATTCGGGGATCTCTTCCTGTAGGGTTTGTACTATCTTTCAGTCAATGCTATGTGACAACTAAATCTACACAAATGCAGCACGGTTTCTCTGAAAAACCAAAAGTTAAATGGGTTGGAAAAAATGTTACTACTCTTTAAATTATCAGTGAGGATGAAGTATCCCTCAAAAGGATGGAAGAATGGCATTAAGCAGAAAACTAAAACGAAAAAGAACCCAATAAGACATGAAGGAAACTTGATCCATGTTAGGAAGTTAGAGAATGGAAGATTATGATATAGCAAAAGAAAATAATAAAAACCATTGAACACTGAGAGCTATATAAAGTGGTAGAGGCCATTCCCATGGAGAGTGGAGCTAAATTCTCTGAGGGGAAAAAAAAACCTCCACAGCTTCTTGTGCTTTAATTGATTGATAATAAGGATCCACAAGTAGGAGCACATCCAATTTTAGGAAGAGGAAGAAGAGAAAAGGAGTGATGATTGCTGACTCTCTGCTGAGAAGTACTGAGGTGGTCACATGTGGACCTTGATCCATGATATGAACAACTGGGAGGTGTGCTATCTTCCTGGAACATGCATCAAAGATATTACTGAGAATCTCTTGAGGATTATCACACCTGATGACCATGATCCATTTCTGGTACTACAGGATCATAGAATGATAAACTTAGAGCTGGAAGGGAGCTTAGAAATTATTTAATTTACGGATGAGGGAACTGAGACCCGGAGAAGATAAAAAAATGAAAATAGTGTTTTTATAGTGCTTTACAATTTGCAAAGTGCTTTGTATACATTATTTCATTTGATCATTACTATAATACTCTGGGTAGTAGTTGCTCTTATGCCAGTTTCTATAGGTGAGGAAACTAGAGGCAAACATATGTTAAGTCACTTGCCCAGAGTTGATAATAATAATAATTAATATTTAATATAACACTTATTATGGGCTAGACATTTGCTAAGCATTTAGTAATTATTATCTCATTTGTGCCTCACAACAACCTTGGGAGTCAAGATGACTGGCAATGGCCCAGCATACAGTAGAAGACCTTGGCCTTTTCAAGCTGCTGAAGTAAAGATTGTAAGACTTGGAAGGGAATGACCACTTATTAGAATTTGTCAGAAACAGAGAAAAGAGGAGCGTCATGGTGAAGTGAATTTAGTGCTGAACTTGTAGGCAGGGAGATCTGGATCTGATCCTATTTCTGACCTCATCAGAGTAACCTCTGACAAGTTTCTTAAGACTTACCTACTAAGTTATAAATTGGTTGTAATCTGTTGGATGAGCGAGCTTTCACATTAGAGCAATCATAGATCTTTGTTTAATTGACAGGAGAGAAAGAAGGAGAGAAAATCACATATAGTCTAATCTAAACTCTAGCTGTCAAGAGTTTAGAAAAAGTATGGGTTGGATACCAATGTCTGAAATTCTATAGAAGTTAGCTCAAGAGGAGTAGGATGCTTGTAAGAACAAGCACAAATAGCAGTGCTGCTAGTGAGGAAGAAAAGAAGGAGCTGATTGAAGAATTAATGAACTGATGAAAAGCATTTATTAAGAGCTTACAATATGCCAAACACTGTGCTAAATACTAAAGATACAAATTCAAAATTGAAGTCATCTGCTGCTCCCAAGAGGATTACACTTCAATGAGGGTGAGGTAGGGGGAGGTTCAGCAATTAAAAGGCAGTGGTGTCCAGGGTAGGATATTTTGGCGTGGAAAGTTGCAAGGATGCTGAGTGGAGCCACAGGGAAGTAGACACCCACATGGTTGAATAGTGATCTCATTGACATGTATTTTCAAAATATAAACAGAAGTAGGAATGTAAGAGGTAAATAATTGAGGAGAATACAAAAGAATGGTTCAGTCATGCAAAAATATATTTAGGAACACTCTAGTTCAGAATAAGTCCATGCTGGTAATAATTGTGAAGGTAACAAAATGGCTTCTCTTAGATGAACTGGGGCAAAAGAAGATCAAAGCACAGATAGAGCTGCTGCTTATGATAGATTGAAAGATAATAACAGATGATAGAGAAAAGTAGAACTACTCAGCTATTATTTTGTTTCTATTTTTTACTTCCAGGAACACGACGTTTGGATTGGGAAGAATAATGAAAATAGTTAACTCTGAGTTGGCACCCAAGGTAAGTAAGAAGTTGGTAACAGCACTGGGATCAGAAAAATTACATCCCAGGGTTCTGAAAGAGTTTACAGAAGTGATTATTGATCTGTCTCAGTGATTATTGAAAAATCATTGATTACAGGAAAAGGCACCACAAGACTAGAGAGAAATAAATGTGGTTGTGATTTTTAAATGAGATTGGACAAAGTATAGGCCGGTGAGCTGGAGTTTTACCTTTGGCAAAATTCTAGAATCTATTAAAGAGATTGTTGGTGGACTCTTTAAAAAAAAGGAAAGCAGGAATCGTTGAGAATCTACACAGACTACTGAAGTATAGGTCATGTCAAATGAACCTTATTTCTTTCTGTGATAGGATATAAAGGGAGAATGCCATAGACATTATATATCAGTGTCTCATCAAGGCATTTGACCAATTATCTCATGATATGATATGAACAATTTAGAGAAATGTAGGCTGGATGATAATAAAGTTAGGTGGACTGAATATTTCTTGAAGAGTAAAGAGCAAAGACCAACACATTAATGTCAATAAGGAGAGAAATCTTTAGTGGAGTGCCTCAGGGCTCTGTATTTTTTTCAACATTTTCATCAAGATTTTAACAAATATTGGGATTGAAAGTATAGAAGGACCATTTATCAAAGTTGTAGATGACATGAAGCTTGGAAGAAGAGATAACATGATTTCAGAAATGGAACAATAAAAGATTTCAACACGTTGGAGTTCTTTGCTGGCATAGTACCTGGCATCTATATTAAGCACGTGTTTATTTTTGACTGATTGACTTGGGTTAAAAATACAAGTGTTAACATACAAGATAGGTTACATATTCTCATCACAACTCATGTTTATGTAGTATCCTAAAGTTTACAAGAATGTTTCAAATACATTTTTCCTATTGGTTATCACAATGGCTGTGTGGTGGGTGCAACTGTTATTCCAATTTTCCAAATGAGGAAACAGGTTAAGGGAGGTAGATGACATGCCCAGGATCACACAGCTAGTGTCCTCAGTGAGGATTGAACCCACATCGTCCTGAGTCCAAGTCTAATGCTCTGTGAAATACTACCACGAAAAAATGATTTGGATTTAGGGACAAGTATGTCATCAGTGTGACATGGAAGTGAAGAGGGTAAAAAAAGTATTCTAGGCACTGCTGGTTGTTGTTGTTGTTGTGTTTGTCCTTCATTTTTGAAGAAGAGCATGACATCGGAGAAGTAATGAAATGACTTTCAAGTTGACTTTGATTTGATTGAGGGAGGGCCATGCAACGTCACCAGCCTCACTTCCTCCTCCAGAGCCATCTGGGTCCAGTGGCCTGATATTCACCAGGATAACTGGAGATGACCCCAGGATACATTGGGAGAACTTGGCTCTTTTAGGCTAAGGCCTTCTCATGTATGCACTTAGAGTCAGGTAACTCTCATTCAGTGAATAGGCCTCTATAAGAAGTGAGTCAAGGGTTGGCCCCTTTAATTAGAAAAAAAATAAAAAGAAAAAAAATCAAGCTGGGAGGGGAAGACCCTCAGGGTTGCTGTTCCAAAGAGAAACAGTATTGACATTCACTCTAAGCCAGGAGGGCCCAAAGTACAGCCATTAAGTAGAGCTTGGGCAGGGACCTATTGTGGTCCAATTTATGAGCTTCAGAGTGGACTGAGTTTAAGGTATGGAGAAAGAAAGAAAGAAAGGAGAAAAGAAGGAAAGAAAGAAGGAAAAAGGAAAGAAAGGAAGAAAGGAAGGAAGGAAGAAGGAAGGAAAGAAGGAAGGAAGGAAAGGAAAGAGAAGGAAGGAAGGAAAGAGAAAGACAGAAATTTAGCCAGTAAACCCCAACTTAAGTGCGAAACTTCTGGCCATCAAAATTTACCTTCCTTTGGAGAGGAGAAGGAGAGGGAGAGGGAGAGGACAAGGTCCTTTTAGATCACATTTAGAGTATTGTATTTAGTCCAGAGCACTGCATTTTGAGAATTGAGGACCTGGAGCATGTCCAAAAGAAGGATAAAGAGGGAGAAGGAAAGCATGTCCTATGAGGATTGGTTGAAGGAAATGGGAATGTTTTCCCTGGAGAAGTGAAGATTTAGAGGTACAAGTTAGTTATCTTCAGGTATGTAAGGCCTAAAATGAGGAAGAGAGTTTATTTTTACTTATTTTGCTCAACGTCAGAGGTCTAAATTAGGACTACTGTGTGGAAGTTAAAGAATGGGAATTTTTTTTTTCCTAATAGAGAAAGGAAGGCTTTTTAACTATTAGATGTCCTAGTAGATAAAGCACTGGAATCAGGAAGACCTGAGTTCAAATCTGGCCTTAGATACTTACTATGTGACCTTGGGCAGTTCAGTTAAACACTGCAGGTTTTATTTTTCCCATCTGTAGAATGAAGATAACAATAACATCTCCCTTCCAAGTAAATTTTGTGGGAATCAAATGAGATATTTGTAAGGCACTTTGCAAACCTTAGAGCATCACATAAATACTACTACTACTACTACTAATACCACCACCACCACCACCACTACTTCTGTTTAAAAATAGAATGACATGCCTAAAATAATGTAATAAATTCATAGTTCACAGGATCATAGGTCAAGAATTTGAAGAAATCTTATATAACATCTAGCCACTTCCTTCATATTACAGATAAGCTATCTGAGCCTAGGTTGGTAGGTTAAGTGACTTGGCCAGTGTCACAGAGTTAAATGTCAGAGGCCACCGGACACTTTTAAGAATGTCATAAAGGATTTTTCTTCAGCTACTGGTGGGATTTGCTTACCTTTGAAATGACTTCCAACTTTGGGATTTGGTAGAATCAAGAAAGTCATGGATTTTTTTTTCCATTTCTTTGATGTCTTTCCCTGCTTTAGGTATCTGAGGAAGCCATTCTTCAATGCCTTCCCACTGCATTGCCTTTAGCATGGATCACCTCTATGAATACTTATGTGGACCGGTTGCTTTCCCTGGCTTTGTTCTATTTGGCTCCATTTCTGCTTCCTCTGAACTTTGAACATAGCTAGAGCTAAAACAGCAGCAACAGCAACGACAACAACAACAGTAACACCATCTCCATTGTAATTACTTTCTGTGCCTCAGCTATTTTGATAGTCCCCGTTTCCGAGAACATGCTGACAAACTAATCTCACTTTTTCACATTGACCCCTGGTAATGGATCTCTTCTGCCTCACCAGAGAAGCCTTTCCAAACTCTGGGGGATGGCCTGTGCAAATAAAACAAGGCAGAAAATGGCATGTTGAGCTTGGGGGACGAGAAAAAGTCCACTGTTTGTCTGAAACGTGGAGTACGTGAATGAGAGTAATGTTAAATGAGGCTAAAGAGGTAAGGCAGAATATATTCAAGGACTTTAAGGTCCAAGACTAAATAGTTTGTATTTCCTATTAAAAGCAATAAGAAGCCACTGAAGATTCTTTTCCCCTAAAGCCAGAGAAACAACATGGTCAAAGGCACAATTTAGAAAGGTTAGTTAGAACAGGTAGGACCTGGAAGCAGGGGGACTTACTAGGAGTCAATTACAACAGTCTAGGTGAGAGGTGATGGTGACATGAACTGCAATGGTGGGCTAAATTAGGGCCATTGACTGCAACAATTGAAACGAGGGCTTTTTGTGTAAATTCAAAGAGTTTCAAATTGAGGAGGTGATCCATTTCTCCCTGTTACCATTCTGGTCAACATACTGGCAAGTATTCCATCCTGTCACATAAGAAATGAAACTTCTATTCCACAATAGGGTTGCCTTTTTCATTTTTTTCTTTTATAATGTAGATTATAATATAGATTGGAGGGCTGTTCTCAAAGTCAGGAAAACCTGGGTTTAAATCTGGCTTCTGGCATATATTAGTTATGTGACCCTAGTCACTTCTCACTTCCCCAGGCAATTCTCAGCCCCCTAAATTGCATGGTGAATGGTGTGCTGGCCATGGAATTGGGAAGACCTGAATTCAAATCCTACATCAGACATTTACTGACTATGTGAACCTGAGCAAGTCGCTTAATCTCTTTGTGCTTCATTTTCCTACTCTGTAAAATAAGGGGCTTGACTTGATGTGCTTTAAAGTCTTCTATAACCCTAAATTTATAATTCTATGATTGTGCCTAAAATGAGTTATTACATAATAGCCCCACATCTGTTCTACATACGTACACACCTACATACATACATAATACATATACATACACACACATGTAGTCTCTATTCTCTACAACTTTACATTCTTTACAGGAAGTGGGATTGTGTGTTTACTATTCATATTCACAGGTGCTATTGGATTGTTTGGTCCAGATGGACGATTTTCTGTGAAGTCACAGTATATTTTGCAAAACAGAGGAGAAAAAGCACTAAATGAAAATTGAAGGCTTTTTTTCTTGACTACCTCTGAGTAAGGTAGACAAAATGCTGTAAGCCTCTAAATAGAGGTATTTGTCCTTTATGTGGCTTCTGACCTTGTGTCTATTCTTTCCTGCTCTCAGACTGAAAAGTATTAGAGCTAGAATGACCTTCTGAGATTTGAAAAAGTTAGAAGAGTAGAGGTATATTGACAGGAGTACTTGTCAGAAATTCCTTAGCTGATATAGCTGAGTTAAGTGGGAGGCCACCATAGCGCCAAGGAATGATCTTCTTAACCAGCCAAGCAGAAATGATATATTCTGCAAGAAGGAGTCCAGCATCTGTGCTACATTTGAAAGTGAACCTGCTGGAGTGAAGCTTAGTAGTAACCATTTGTAGTTTGAGCTCCAAGGATTTATGGTGGTAGAGGGAAGACTATGCCACTGTTTGAGGGGTACATTTTTGTACTTTAGTTCTTTCTAGGCAGCTTGGTGACTGTCTTCAAGTATAGAAAGATAAATAAATATATAGATAGACAAGGAGATATAGATACACCTGTAGATATATACACATGTATATTCATGTATGTGTATATACACATATATGTATATATAAACATATGTGTACACATAATATAGATGTATATGATATAGATATGTACGGGCAGCTAGGTGGCATTGTGGATAGAGTGCTGGCCCTGGTGTCAAGAGTACCTGAGTTCAAATCTGGCTTCAGATACTTAACTAGCTGTGTGACCCTGGGCAATTCACTTAACTTTGTTTGCTTTGGTTTCCTCATCTGTAAAATGAACTGAAGGAAATGACAAACCACTCCAATATCTTTGCCAAGAAAATGCCAAATGAGGTCACAAAGAATTGAACATGACTGAAAAGACACCATAACAACAACAGATAGATACATACACACATACATATACATACATACATATATGTAAAGATACATAGACAGATAAATAGAGCACTGGGCCTGAAAACAGGAAGTCCTGAATTCATATCCAGCCTCAGGGATTTTATCCTTACTTGCATTTGAGGAAACTAAAGCTCAGACAGGGTAATTGACTTGGTTAAATTATTTTAAAAAATCAATGAAAAGGCAGGAAAAGGATACAATAATAAGGATGAAAAGAAAGAAATGCAGATAATAAGGAATGGTGGAATACAACATGTGATACCTCAGCTAGTTTCTTCTGCTTACAGATGCTCTTAACTGCACCACCTAAAGGCATTTAGTGACCTTTTTATACAGATAAAAGTCAAATATAACAATGATAACCTGCTCACCCACAGAAATTGGGAGAGTTGGGCTCATTATCAATTCCTAACTTGAAGACTTGCTTTTTATTTCATTTATAAAATTTACTGAAAGAGGCTAATCATTTCTGTTGGGTACAGCTAAACCTCTTTATGCTTGTCCTGATTTATCCCAGTTTCATTTTTTTCTTCTCAACAACAAATAATAGCTTGAATTTGGAATTGACTTTTCTCTGCACAATGCCTCATACACAAAGAATAAGAAAAACCAAGACAAAATTAAAAACAACCAGACAAATAAAATAAGCTCATAAAAATTGCCAGGTGTGCAGAGTTCAATGGGAAAGTTCTATCTTGCTTTTGGGGTTTTCAGCTATTAGGTTTTTTTTGTTAATAGAAATATTTCCTTTTTTCTTTCAAAATCTAAAGTACATGATCAAAATCAATGTGGGCAGTTCTGGTCAAAGTTTTACTACATATACAATTGTCTTAGCAGTGTCTTCCAAAAATCAGATTAAGGACATATGTAATTGTTTATTTCCATCTAAGTCTTTCTTAGAGGGTAATGATATATCATGGTAAAAGCATATGAGATTCTAGCCTATATATTTCCTAGGCTCAATGGAGGTGAATTCACTTAAATTCTTTTTTTAAACAAACATTTGTTATGCTTATATTATATTCCAGTCACTTTATTGGGTGATAAGGATATAAACACAGAAATGAAATAGTCCTGGACCCTAAAGAGCTTACATCCTATTGGGTTAAGGGTGGAGATGTGACGTACAACATATTCAAAAATGAGTATAATATGAGGAAAACTGAGGTGGAAGAAATAACTTCCTAGGGAACCAGGGAAAACCTCATGGGAGAGAGTATCCCTAAATCAAGTCTTGAAAGAAGGTAAGAATCCAGAGAGATGAAGATGAGGTGATATGTTTTTTCCAGGCACTTGGAATGTTTTATAGAAATGCATAGGGATAGAGGTAGTATGAGGTATGAGAAACAGTTAGTAGTCCAATTTGGTGAGAACATAGAGTTTATATAGTAGAAGAGTATGAAATAAGTCTGAAAAAGTAGGTGAGAACCTGATTATGAAGGGTCTTAAGTGACAGGATAAGAAATTTGTACTTGACCTGATAAACAGTAGAGAAGAACTGAAGTTTTTTTTGTTATGTGAGTCATATGATCTGATTTGTCACTTAAGAAAATGATTTTGGCATCATATAAAATATGGATTTCAGAGATAACAGGCAATGAAAGCTTGAATCAGGATGATGGCTGTGTGGGTATGGATGTGAAAGATATTGTGAAGGTAGAATTGATAAGATTGACAATTGGATATGAGAGGGAGAATGCAAGGAAAGAATCTAGGGTCACTGCCAGGTTATGAAGCTGGGTGACTGGGAGGATGGCAGTATCTTTAATAGAAAGAAAGAAGTTTGGATGAAGGCAAAATTTAAGAGGGAAGATAATGAGTTGTGTTGTGGAAATATTGAGTTTGAGATGCCTATGGAAGATTCACGAGGAAGATATGTTTAGCAGAGGGTTACTGATGGGTGGTTCGGATTCAGGAAAAAGATTAGATCTCTCCATGTGTATGCATATATACTTACATACATAAATATATGCACATACACACACATATATGTATATTTTCATTCACTTAAAGATAACTGAATCCACAAACTTAGACGAGATTTCTAAGTATGTATGAAAGAAGAAGGAAAGAAAACTCAGGACAGAGTTATGAAACACCCAATTTTGAGGGAGGAGATGAATGATGATACAGCAAAGGAAACTAAGGAGGTGTCTATTCCGGAAACTGGAGAAGAGTTGATAGTCAGAAGGAAAATGAAAAGAGAAAAATGTTTTAGAAGCCAAGGAAGAAGAGTGTGTCTAGAAGGAAGGGGGTAGCCATCAGTATCAAAAACTATAAAGAAAGAGCCACTAGATTTAATAATTAAGAGATCATAAGTGACAATGGACAAAGTTTCAACACTTTTTTTCAGAAATGATAATTTTGCAATTCATATAGTACTATAGATGTAATGCCCATTCTCTGAAACTACCTCTCTAAACTGCTTCAAAGAGCAATGGGGGCTTTGGGGGATGGAGCAAGAAAGGAAGTCTCATGATACAGCAACAGAAGGGAGTAGGTCAAAGGGAAAGGAACACAAGTACATGCAGCAATAATGTCGTTCCTTACCTCTGCTGAATCCACTCTTTGATTGGTTAGCTGTGGCAAGATGAGGCCAGAGTTCCCTTCAGCAATAAAACAATTTAACAACACTTCTGTGTACCATTTCACACAGGACATTATGTTCCACACTCCTTAGTCTGTATTGAGCCAAGATTCTAACTCCAGATTCCTTGGATCTGTGCTGCTGACCTTATTGGAAGTGTAATCCAAACCTCCACTGGGAATTGCACTTGGCCTCCTCCAGGAAATATTTAAACTATATAAGTACCAGAACTCCTGGGTCCAAATTGATCCTATTTCTGGGGGAATTGGGGTGTTTAGGAGAATGGTGAGCTCACAACAGTTCAGTAATTTCTTTTAACTTTTAAAAATGTTTTATTGGTGCTTTTTAATATTTATATCATTGTTACTTCCCACTGACTCTCTCCATTCCCACAGATGACCTCCCTCTTGCAACAAATAATATAGTAAAGAAAGAAAAACAGCACATAAATCATGAACATGAATCAAGATATTATTTGGAAATGTTTGCTTTGTTTTATATTTCTAGTTTACCAAGAGGTGGAAACATATTTCACCATCAGTTTTGTGAAGACGTAGTCACTGCACTGAGCAGAGTTCTGAAGTCTTTCAGTCTTTCTTTCCTTTACATTATTGCAGTCATTACTTAAATTGTTCACTTGGTTCTACTCACTTTTCTCTGCATTAGCTCAGATGGACATTCCAAGCTTCTCTTTTTATATCTACCATTTCTTGTGGCTCATTAATATTCCCTTACACTCATGCATCATAAGTTGTTCCACTATCCTGAAGTGATGAGTAACCACTTTGTTTCTAGTTCTTTGCTACCACAAGAAGTTCAGCACAATATTCTTTGTATATAGCAGTCATTCTCTCTGCCCTTGACCTCCTTGGGACATATGCATAGTAGTGGTATTGTTAAGTCACAATGGGTACAGAGTTTAGTAACTTTTTGGGTATAACTCCAAATTGTTTTCCATGATTCATTCACCTATAGTGCATTACCATACCTGTCTTCCCATAGGACCCCCACCCCCAACATGGGCCAGTTTTTACTTTGCTTGCCAATTTGATGTGTATGAGGAAAAAATACAGAATTTTTCTTATTTCCATTTCTTCTATTATTTGAGATTTGGAGCATTTTGCTATGTGGTTATCAGTAGTCTGAATTTCTTCCTTTGAAAATTGCTTATTTACATTCTTTAAACATTTTGTATATGTATTGTTTATTATTATACATTGTGTTCTTATTTTCATGTCATATTCTAAGCTAAAGGCAAAAATAGCACATTGTATTCTAGCATGAGTGCATGTTTCCATGGGGAACCAATTCCATTATGCCAAAGTCTAATTACAGTTCATTGAAATATAAAAAGGTCAAAAAAAGCTGCGAAACTTTAGGGCTAAGTTCTTAAGAGTCAGCTCTGTAAATCCACACATCCTTAGATGATGATTGGTGCTAACTCATAGAGAATATGGAACTGAGAGGCAGAAGGTCTCTGCAATAGCATTAGGGAGTATGGCACCTACTCATCCTTTCTGCCCTCATAGGGAACATGTAAACTGCCAAAATGAACATGGGACTCAGACAAGTGGCTATGGGGTCACCTGGTGGCAAAATAAATAACCAGAGTAGAGCTATTTGATTGTTTCAGAATTAACATAGTTTCCAGGAGAATTAGAAATTACTCCTAGTGAAAATAGACATGATCTCTCTGATGAATTTGATATCTATGTGGAAAGAGTATGTGATGTAAATTGATTGTCCTCAATTCACTCATTCATAAATGTTTGTTAGATGTATGCTTTATGCAAAGCACTGTTAGGTGCTATCCATTTGCTTAACTTCTTTGAGAAGTTGTGCGGGAAAATAAAATGCAAAACTTCTAATTTGCCCAGGTAGAATGTTTCTTAGATGAGAATGCTAGGATTCATAAATTTTATTAGTGTTGGTGACAACATTTTCCAATCAGATTGAATCCCTGCAATGATTATGGAAGCCAAAGAAAACACATGAAATGAAAATATTTGCTTTGTGCGAAATTATTTGAGAACATATTTAATCCTTAAATTGAGGTCAACCTGAAATGTGGAAAGAGATTGACCAGGGCTGATCTTAAGAGGAGGTTATCTTACCATTCATATCTCCTGTCCTGTTTTATTCCCATTTATACCTCCAAGTATCATGCTTTGTTTCTAAACCTTCAAGTCATCTTTCGGCCTCTCCATTTATTCCTCTTGTCCTTTATATAGTAGTTTTTGTATCATTTTCAATATTAGGTATTCCCAACCCCTACACATAAGGACAAACCCTTTCATTATTCCTTATCCTTGTACACAGATAGAAGTGAGTTTAAATTGTGCTACTGTTTCCTTGTTTTATAGAGAATTTACTCTGCCCTCAAATATGTTGTAGTATTTGCATAGTGCTGGAAACATTATACACAGGTTTCTGATGTGATGGGATGTTTAATTTATGTGAACGGATATGCATTTCAGAAACAGAAGCAGTTTTGACTTGGAGGAAAGTATGGATCTGTTTAAAGAAAGCTACATAGAGAGTTCATCAGCCAACTATGTTTTCAAAACACATATACAAAAGATGGAAATCAAAGCAGGTGACAGAAGGTGAACGGAAAAACTTGTCAGAATGCCATAAGAATAATGTAAAGAAGTCTAAATTTGAGAATTATGAAGATCTGACAGAGAAGACTAAAAAACATCCTTTTTAAAAAGATAAAATAGAAAATGAGGAAGATCAAAGAATGAATGGGACTCATGTTCAAGATTGTTGGATGATGAAAACATATATTATTAAATAAGAAGTATTAAATTCTTTCTCCCATTTTCCCTATTTGGGGAACAATCTTTACATGAGAAGGACAAAAGAAAAGTAACCAATAGGGAGCTTAAACATAAGTGAGGAGACAATAGAATAACCATCAACCCTTGATGAATTCAAATCATCTTGACCAGATGAATAGAATCAGCAGATATGATAGGTAAATACTGTCAATGATCTTTGAAAGATTATTTTTGTTCAAAATTGTGTGTTCATGAAATTTTCATAGCTTGCCTAAAGCACAAAGATGCCATGTCCTGGTTCTACTCTCTGTTCCCACATGCAGCATGTAGTAATGGATGGAGGGATTGGCTTGGAATCAATAATACCAGACATCAAATCCTGACTAAAATACTAGTTGCGTGATCTTAAATATGTCCATGCTTCAGTTTACTTATCTGTAATATGAGGAGTTTGGACTCAATGACAACTGAGTTCCTTCAAGTTCACAGTTTATATCCCAGGATCCTGTGCCTCTGGTTCTTGTTGTTGGGGCGACATCAAACAATTCATCAACATTTAATCAATAAATATTTATTAAGCACCTACTATTTGCCAGGCACTGTGCTAAATGAAGAGGATACAAAAAAAAGGAAAAAAGAGAGTCTCCGACTAATGCATTGTTGGTAGAACTGAGAACTGGTCCAACTATTTTGGAGAACAATTTGGAACTGTATTCAAAGGACTATAAAACTGTGAATTACCTTTGCCCTAGCCATACTACTTAACTAGGTCTATATTCTAAAGAGATCAAAGAAGTGAAAAAAGGTCTTACTTGTACAAAAAATATTTATCACACCTCTTTTTGTGGTGGCAAAGAATTAGAAATTGAGGGGATGCCCATCAACTGGACAGTGGCTGAACAAGTTGTAGTATATGATTGTGATGAAATACTGTTGTGCTATAGGAAGTGATGAAGGGGATGTTTTCAGAGAAATCTGGAAAGACTTACATGAACTGATGCAAAATGAAGTGAGCAGAACCAGGAGAACATTGTATTCAGTAATAGCAATATTGTAATGATGATCAACTGTGAAAGACTTAGCTACTTTCATCAAGACAATGATCTAAGACCGTTCCAAAAGATTCATGATGAAATAATGCTATGCATCTCCAGAGAGAGAACTGATAAACCCTGAGAGCAGATGGAAGGATACTTTTTTATTTTATTTTTCTTGGGGGTTTTTGTGGATGTTTGTCAACATGGTTAATATTGAAATATGTGTTATGGGACTCCAATGGATAATCTACATTACATTACTTGCCTTCTCAATGGGTGGGGGAGGGGCAGGAGAGAGGGGGAGAATTTGGAACTCAAAATTTTTTAAAATGTTAAATTTTTTACATGTAATTGGGAAATAGTTAATGAAATAAGAATAGTTTTTAAAGAGAGTCTCAGCTTTCAAGGTGCTTACAAGTTAACGTGGGAGTCAACATGTAAACACACACATAAATGTGTACATATATACATAAAAAGCAAGCTACATATGGGAAAAATAGATAATAATTAACAGAGGGAAGATACTGGAATAAAGTGAGGTAGTGGAAAGTTTCTTGTAAAAGGTTAGATTTTAGTTGGGACTTAAAGGAAGCCAGGAAAATCAGTAGTTGGAGCAGAGGAGGGGGAAATATTCCAGGCATAGACAACAGCCAGAGAAAATGGTTGGAGTTCAGAAACAGAGAGTCTTGTTCATGGAATAGTCATGAGGTCAGTGTTACTGGATCTCAGAGTACATGTTGGGGAGTAAGGTATAAAAAGACTGAAAAGGTAGGATGAGGGTAGATTATTAAGAGCTTTGAATGTCAAATAGTGCATTTTGTATTTAATATTGGAGGCAGTAGAAAGCTACTGGAATTGATTGAGTAGGGAGTGAAATGATCAGATATGTCCTTTAGGAAATATCACTTTAGTGGCTGAATGGAGGATCAATTGTAATGGCGAGTGATTTGAGGCAAGCAGACCCACGACAAGGCTATTTCAATAATCCAAGAATGAGGTGATGAGGATCTGTACTAGATTGGTAGCAGTGGCAGAGGAGAGAAGTGGACATTTATGAAAGATGTTGCAAAGGTGAAATCAACAGGCCTTGGCAACAGATTGGATATAAGAGACAGTGAGAAATCCAAGATGATATCTACGTTGTAGCCAGAGAGACTGGGAGAATGTTGTTGTCTTTTATAATAATAAAAAAGGTAGGACAGTGGAAGGATTTAGGGGGAAATATAGTAAGTTCCATTTTGAACATACTGAGTTTAAAATGTCTATTGAACATCCAGTTAGAGATGTCTTAAAGGTAGTTAGAAATGAGATATTGGAGATTAGCAGAGAGATTAGGGAAGAATAGGCAGATCTGAGAATCATTAACATGGAGATGGTAATTAAATCCATGGGATCTGATGGGATCACAAAGTGAAGTAATATAATGGAAAAAGAAAGGAGAGCCCAGGACAGTACCCTGAAGGACGTGCATAGTAAGAGGGCATGATCTAAAAGTGGATCCAGCAAAGGAGACAGAGGAGTGGTCAAATAGGTAAGAGAAGAACTAGGAGACAAATAGTGTCCCAAAAACCTAGAGAGAAGAGAGCCTTAGGGAGGAGTGCATGATCAACAGTGTCAAAGACTGCAGAGGGGTCACAGAGAATGAGGATTGAGCAAACTCCATTGGATTTGACAGTTAAGAGATCATTAGAAACTTTGGAGAGAACAGTTTTGGTGGAGGGATAAAGTATTATAAGCCAGATTGCAAGTAGTTAAGGAGAGAGAGGACAGAAAGTGAACATACCAATTTTAGGTAGTTTTTTTGAGGAGTTTATCTACAAAGGTCAGAAGAAATGTAGGATCATAGAAGGGATGGAAGGATCAAGTAGGTAGTTTTTTTTCAGGATGTGGGAGACATGGGCATGTTTGTAAGCAGTAGGAAATGATCCAGTAGGGAGGGAGAAATTGAAAACAAGTGAGAGAGTGGGGATGACAAAGGGGGTGATATGTTGGAGGAGATGGGATGGAGTGGGATTGGTTGAACAAGTAGAGGAGTTGGCTTCGATAAGGGGTAAGGCCATTTCATCACGTGAGACACAAACAAAGGAAGAGAAAGTAGCAGAAGACATCTGAGTGATAGGTGATAAGGAAGAGGGAAAAAGAAGGAGTTCACAGCAAATGTCCTCATTTTTTTTTCTGTAAAATGTGAGTCAGATTTCTCAACTGAAAGAGTTGGGGAAAGGAGAAACATGGGTGGTTTGAAAGAATTGCTATGGGGAGTGGGATAGTGAGTTTATAAGGGAGCTACATTAGAATTGCCTAGTGGCAGTGAAGGCCTGGTTGAAATTTTGTAACATAAATTTTTATTGGACCCAGTTAGATCAGTTCTGTGATTTTTCTCTATCTTTGTTCAGTATCACATGTGTAGGAGTGAAAGTAGTGAATGGTAGACATGATACAAAGTTGAGATTTAGCAGGGTATAATTGGTGTTCTGATAAGGGTTTGGGTTATGATCTATAGGAGTTCAGTCACTGGGATGTGAAGGGTATAACCAAGTGTGAGAATGTACGTGGAGTGGAAGACATTACTCCCGGAACCTCAAAGGACAGGCATAGGAGGACATGGTAGGCCAAAAGACAAAGGAAGTATTGATCTTCTTTATACTGGAAGTTCTCCACATCCCAGCTGAGAGATTGGGCTGGCAGCAGGAGGTGGAAGCTGTCTTGTGCTGGCACAGATGGAAGTAGTTGTTTAGGGCAGAAGGACAACACCCAGCCTGGTCTCTTGCAGCTTTTCCTTAGGGAATACACCGTACCCAGCAAGAGATGGAAGGCACAAGGCTCTCACTTTTGATCTGAGGTCTTCTCACCTGAGTATCCTGGCTATGAGGTAGCATTTAACTCATTTCATGTTGGTTTCTGAGAAAGAAGTACATAAAAGGCATAAGTCATCAGTTCACAGCTGTAGCACTTAGCCTTACTGCTGATGTTCCTCCAACTTTGACATTCTAAATTTTCAGGAATTGGATTCCTGCTTTGTTTTCTTGACTATGTAACTCTAGGCCACTGTTAGGCTCAAACTAATATTCTAGCCATCCTGAGGACTACATTGGCCTGCTCTTACTCACCACCCAGCCTGATGATATACTGAATGCTTTCTTACTTGTATTTCCATTAATTGATTGCTGCTTGTACCTTCATCTGTCATGAGTCCCAGCCCTATTTGGACAGTTGCACTGGATCATGAATTCAGTCTGGGCCTTTGTTGAATATGAATTTTTCCCACCTATTCTTTCCTCTTTCCCACCTTGAGAATAACTAAGCTTCAGGTTAGGACCTATCTTTAAATGTTGGCCTTTCTGTAAGGTCGACTGCGGTCAACCTTCTCCCATCTTCTGACATTGTTCTTTGCCCAGGGAAACTGCCTGATCTTCTAGTCCAAGCCTTCCTTGATCTGGACTGTCGTATCACCTTACAGAGTCTACATATGACACTCATCAAAGGAAAGTAGAGAGGAGGAAAAATGGATGATTCTGGAGTAGTATCTAAGTCAATCAACAAATCCAGCACTTTATCTTGTTGCAATTTAGAAAAGAAAGTTGGGGAGAATATCTAAAACCTACAGTGTAATATTTGTTTCTTCTTGCTTCAGTGACTGTGTAAGCTGGTTTTGGAAATGCCCATCGTAGAAACAAACTAGAAGCTAAAAAGGAGGAAGATCATGGTTGAAAGTTGAGCATTTTTGTAGTTTCTTATTTTAATGAAGAATTTGATTTATTGTATCAGTTCTCAATGATTTCATGGAGGAGAGTAGTGGTGCAGATAATCCAAAGGAGTGACAGCTATAAATCCAACAATTTATTTATATTTGGCTTCAATAGGTACTTTTCTTCAGTTCAGTACTTTTTGTTCTTTTATTTGGATGTGAGACAGTTGAGTGTTCTGAGAATACAGAAAGCCTCAAACAAAATTGTCCGATGAAGCCACAGAGTGAAGACCCCTCCCTCCTTGAAGAATAAACAGTTGTGTACTTTCTCCATCTTCCCTTTCTTTTTAACTCCTAATTGTTCTCCACTCCATGCTGAATATGGAAAACAGCATCACCTCTTCCACTGTTGTGAAGCACCTCTCTGGGCAGAGCTGCCCACTCTCCTACCTTACAGTGGATCTGCTGCAAATCTTTAAATGAGGGGTAGGAAAAGTTAATGAGGCATTTTTGTTCTTACTTGGTGGTTTGAATAGCTCTCCCATCTCTCAAACTCCCATTTGTGCACTTTAAAATGAATACTCCAAAGAGAAGTCATTTAGCATGTACAAAATAGGCAGAGAGGAAAGCATAACTTTGGTTGATATAATGCCTTACATCTTAAGCAAAAAATAACAATTTACTTTATTGGTTTTTCCATATATATATGTATTTTTGGTTTACTTTAAATATTATTCATGCTAAATGCAGCCAACACTTTAATGTTTTAGGAACTGTATTTTCTAGACTATCACCAGATAAAAACCCTTATCTCCAGAGGTATTTGTTGGATAGAAAAATGAAGAGAAAAAAGCAGATAGCTTAGTGCTTTCTTTTGTTTACTGTTTCTTTTATCCAGTTAAATTCAAGTTATTTATCTAGTATAGTGAAATAAGAGAAGAATTAGAATAGCTTTAAAAATATTTTCAGGTTAGCCATTCATCACTTCCACAGAAATTCAGATCACAAGGTAAAAGGAAAGTAAAATTTATGACTAATCATTATCAACATGACCACTTTGTTATTGAGCTACTTTCAATGTTTAATCTATTTTAGAATCTTTAAATGGTATATTCAGAAGTAAATGAGAAGAGACCTAGTGATTTGGGGGCAGGGTGGGGGGGTGGAATGAAGGAGAGAGGAACAACTGCTGTGGCCTTCTATACTGTGGTCTTCTACCCACTGGCCTAGAAGTATTGTGGGAATTTGTTGAATCTGCTTTATAGAGCATATCTATACCTGTCTCACAGAAAGTTGGTACATTTTTACAGAAGCATTTCAAAAGGGAATAGAAGCCTTAAACTTTCAGCAAATTCATGGGTTTTTTCTTTCATTTTTTATTTTTTGATACTGAAGACTGTAGTTTTATATACCTGCTTACAATAATAAAAAAGCCATGTGGGGGCAAAAAGATTATTTTCAACTGAAATCACAGCCAATGAGACAGCCAAAACATGGCAATAATTATTTAATACTACATTCCATGAGTGTTAAAAGCACAACCAACAAAGGCCCAAACATTGCTCTGTATTTGTTTACATTAAAATGAGTCATTAACATTTTTATTCCAGCTGACCATGTTCTTATGTCAATGAGTCATTTTTTTTGTTTCAGCTCAATGAAATAAAACATATTCAATTTGTCATGTTTTTATATTTCTGTTCTCAGAAGAGCTACATTAACTCTTCTTGTTGAGAAGTTCATGTAAATACCATAAATATATTTGAGCGCTACTAATATAATTAGAATTTTCCATTTAAATTTCAAAGATAGGTTGCTAGCTAACTTATACAGAAGAAATGTAATTATGGGGTCATACAAAATAGCTTAATGGATAAATATCTAGCTCTTCAAAAACATAGTTACCTATCACTATATAGAGGGAGGGAATGGTCCATTCTAAATTTGACATCCTATTTTCCTGTAAAAAAGAGAAATGTTGAAAGTTTTACTGCTTATTACAACACAAGACTTTTCTGTGGTCTGTGTATTTATATACACACTAGGGAAAGTAACACAGCATTGGCCTTGCTAGGTTTTGGTAGCTTAAGTCTTTTTGTTTCACAGCCAAATTAAAACAAAGTTTATTAAAGATTTGCCATAATGGGGAGACACTTAAGGAGTCTGAGAATTTGTGACACTAATGCCAGTGGGCCAGACTGAATCTAAACTGAGCTAGATTGAATCTGAGCGGTAGCTTAAGTCCTAAGTCTATGCCTCTGACCTTGGACATGTCCTGTTTGCCTCTGGATAAAAGAAGGAGGGGAGTTTCATTTATATGGTATTCTTTGGGATTTTCTGTTTACCTTAGAGAACCAGGAGGCTCTTAGCGTTCAAGAGCTTCCCCAGTATAGTGTCTATTAAACTCAGTGGTGTCTTCCATTATCATTCCCCTACAAAAACTACTCATTCAAGCCAGATGGGGCTACTTATTTCCTGAATATGCCATTTATTTTTCTTCTTTTATGTCTTTACTTCTGCTATATTTTTCTGTCTGGAATTTTATTCCCAACTTTTCTGGGAGAAGGTATTTAAGCCCTCCCTTGGATGATTTAAAGATATTTTAAATCTTCCTTGGAACTAATTTAAATCCTCCCAAGCGTCCCTTTCTTTGAGTTACAACCCAAGTCCCACCTTCATGAGTCCTCTAACCTTCCCCATCCTCCCAGAACCCACCAATCACTCCTTCTTCATACCTAGAATCATGCTGTTCTTACTGCTTGCTTGGCACTTAGTGCAATCTACCCTATATTGTTTATATTTTTACTTATACTAATTAGCTAGCAAGTCTATTGAGAGAACAGAAAGTACTTTATACCTCTGCTCTGGTGAGAAAGCCGTGGACCCTTTTGGGGAGACTATCACAACTCCCACTCCCACTGACAAGTTGGTTCCCCAGGGTATATCATCTCAAAAGACCAGGGTCAATTCTGAAGGGTTGAGGGACATTTGTAGAAGGTGTGTCAATATCATTTAGTCTGCCAGACTTGCTTAATTAACTCTTTATTTACTATGTGTGAGGCTTTGAGCAAGTCACTTAAACTCTTTGGATTTCATTTCATTCATATAGTCCAAACCCTTATTTTATAGATCATTTGTATATTTTCACCTCCAAGTTCTTAGCCCTAACTTCTAGGAAATATATATATCTTTAGCATTTGGACAGTTCCACGTACACACTAAAGTTATTATCAAATGTTTGTAGATAATGATTCTATTGATAATGTTCTTTTTTAGTTTTTCCAAATTTGTCTCTCTCCTTTCCTCCCTTCTCCTCTTCTGAAAATGGTAGGCAATTTGTTATAGGTAATAGATATGGTATCATTAAAAATATTTCCATATTAGTCACAGTTGTGAGTGAAAAAAACCGATCAAAAGGAAAAAAAAAAAACAGGAGAAAGAATAAAGTAAGTGAAAAATATGCTTTGATATGCATTGAGTCCATCAGTTCTTTGTCTGGATCTTGATATCATTTTCCTCGATGAATCCCTTGTACTTGTCTTGCATCATTGTGCTGTTGATAAGAGCTGAGTCATTCAGAGTTGATTGTCACACAATATTGCTGATATTGTGTATGGTGTTTTCCTGGTTCTGCTCATTTCACTTTATCATTTTCCTTTTCTATCATATTAGCCAATCCGATAGCTGTGAGTTGTTTTAATTTGCATTTCTCTAATCAAAAGTGATTTAGAGCACTTCTTCATATGCTTATAGATAGCTTTGATTTCTTTAACTGAAAACTGCTTGTTTATGTCCTTTGACCATTTCTCAATTGGGGAATGGTTTGTATTCTTATAAATTTGACTCAATTCTCCCTATATTTGAGAAACGAGGCCTTTATTGGAGATACTTATTTGATGATCCTTTCTTAGCTTTCTGCTTTCCTTCTAAATGTGGTTGCATTGGTTTTGTTTGTAAAAAAGCTTTTTATTTTAATATAATCAAAATTATCTATTTTATATTTCATAAGATTCTCTCTCTCTTATTTGGTTATGAATTCTTTCCTTCCTCATTGATCTGACAGGTAGACTATTCCTTGCTCTTTTAATTTGCTTATGGTATCACCTTTTATGTATAAATTGTGCACTCATTTTAACCATATCTTGGTATACAGTGTGAAATATTGGTCTATACCAAGTTTGTGTCCTGTTGTTTTCCAGTTTTCCCAGTGGTTTTTGTTACATAGTGTATCAGGAGGGCAGAGTTTATAATCTCAAAGAGGATCATAAACATGTCTGAAAGGTTCGGAATCGCCGGATAGAAGAAACTCTCAAAGTAGAAGGCAGAAGAATCAAAACATTTATTTAGGCTCCACAGTAACCAACCCATGAACCAGAAGCCCCATTTTGATATGTTGATCATAATCTTCCAGGCCCAATAAGTACGCCTTGCAAGAGTAACCAGGAGGCTACAGAGAAGCATGATTGCGTAAAGCAAAATCATGCTTCCCCCTCGATGGTAATAAGATTACCCACTGGCCTGAAGTCTTTGTTCAGCTTCCTCCCGTAGATCAGCTCTGCTACTGGCAGCTCCTGCCTCAGCTGTGTCTGTGTCTGAACTGAAGCTGCAACTGCAACTGACGATGTAACGGTCGCTGTAACTGACGTAACTGTCGTAACTGTCGCTGGCTCCAACCGGAAAAGGAAAGAGAGAATCTTCAAGCTGTCCTCTCCCCTCTTATAGGGTTTTTGACATCATCAAGCTCCGCCCAAATGACCAGGGCCGATTGGTTCCTGAGTTGGCCCCTCCCCCTAGCATAGACATTAACACCTCCCCTCAGCCAGCCCCATGACTCATCACACAGGAAGTTCTGGTCCTGCCCCGGAAGAGCAAGCCCCAGCGTCCAGGGAAGCTCAATGAGGTAAGCTGAGTCATTCAAAGAAAACAAAGGCCATTCTGGTTACACATAGTGAGCTCTTATCCCCAAAACTGGAGTCCTTGGATTTATCAAACTCTAGGTTATTATGGTCATTGACTACTGTGTCTTGTGTACATAATCTACTCTGCTAATCCACCATTTTATTTCTTAACCAGTACCAGATAGTTTTGATGATTACTGTTTTATAATATAGTTTGAGATCTGGTATTGCTAGTCTACCTTTCTTTATTCTTTTTGTCATTAATTCCCTCAATATTCTTGACTTTTTATTCTTCCAGATAAATTTTGTTTTTATTTTTTTCTAGCTCTAGCAAATAATTTTTTGGTAGTTTGATTGGCATAGTACTGAATAAGAAAATTAGTTTAGGCAGAATTATCATTTTTATTATTTTGACTTGGCCTACCCATGATCAATTGACATTTTCCCAATTATTTAGATCTGAGTTTATTTGTGTGAAAATTTTCGTAATTATGTTCATAGAGTTCCTGGGTTTGTCTTGGCAGGTAGACTCCCCAGTATTTTATATTATTTCCAATTATTTTAAATGGAATTTCTCTGTCTCTTGCTACTCAGCTTTGTTGGTCATATAAAGAAATGTTGATTTACCTTATATCCTGCAACTTTTCTGAAGTTGTTTATTATTTTAAGTAGTTTTTTAGTTGATTCTCCAGGATTCTCTAAATACACCATCATATCATCTATAAAGGGAGATAGTTATGTTTCTTCATTGCCTATTCTAATTCCTCCAATTTCTTTTTCTTTTCTTACTGCAAAAGCTAACATTTCTAGTACAATATTGAATAATAGTGGTGATAATGGGCATTCTTGCTTTGCCCCTGATCTTATTAGGAAGGCTTCTAGTTTATCCACATTACAGATAATGCGTTATGGTTTTAAATGGATACTGCTTATCATTTAAAGGAATGCTCCCTTTATTCCTGTGCTTTCTAGTGTTTTAATAGGAATGGGTGCTGTATTTTGTTAAAAAGGTTTTTCAGCATCTATTGAGATAATCATAATTTCTGTTAGTTTTGTTATTCATATGGTCCATATCTCTGCAGAGTTGCTCCCCGTGTTAGCTCACAATTGGTCTACTAGAAATCTTTAGTTGAGGGAAAAGTTAGCTAAACTTTTTTTGTTCTACCTGATGGCTCACATGGCTCCTCTGTCTCTCAAACTTCTTTTGCTGACATTACCATAAAGTGAATACTTCCAAAGAGAAGTCAAATAGCATGTATAAAGTGGAGATAATAACAAAGCATAACTTTGATTCATATAATGCAACCACTTATTCTGTAGGTGTAGCCAGATGGTGCAGTGGATAGAGCACTGGACCTGGATTTAGGAAGCTGTTGTTGTTCAGTTTTGTCCCATACTCTGAGACCCCTTTTAAGGTTTTCTTGGTCAAAACTACTGGAGTGGTTTGCTCTTTTCTTCTCAAATTCATTTTACAGATGAGGAAACTGAGGTAAACAGAGTTAAGTGACTTGCCTAGGATCAAACAGCAATAGGAAGACCTGAGTTCAAATCCAAGTTCAGACACTTACTAACTATGTGACCCTGAGGAAATTACTTAACTTCAGTTTCCTCATCAGTAAAATGGGGTGTCACTTAGGTCCCAGAATTTTTGTGGGGATCAAAGGAGATAATAATTGTAAAGTGCTTAGTACAGTGCCTGGCACACAATAAGCACTATATAAATATTATTAATTTATTATTATTTGATTTTAAATGTTCTCCAGACTAAATGCAGACACTATTTTTATGTCTTTTGGTAATGTATCTTCAACTTTCTTTTTTAAATTGTCACAAGATAAAACCCATGTCCCCACCACTTTCCCCCATGTTGCCATTCTTCCCTGTTATGTCTTTACCTTATCATTTCCTCCTCTCTTTCCTGGTTAGGCCTCTCATCCCCACCCAGCTTTTGAATTGCCAGGTGAGTCAGCATGGTAAGGTACAGATGTACAAGGACCTAAATGTCTGCACAGTCTGGCGCAGTTGGTTAGCATTCAGAGTCACTTGGAGAAAATATGCTGAGCTAAGGAGCTCAGTAATCCTAAGGCTGTCCTCTCTTGCTTCAAGGAGATATTTCTAGTTGATTGAATAGCAGAGCTGACAGCTCAGAAATGGACTCTGATCATAATAAAACACTTTCTAAAACACATTATAGACATACAAAAATTCAATTTAGTAAAAGATAGCTTTTTGCTTGGAGAGTCAAAGCTATTTGAATCAAAACAGTATCCCTAGGGAAAATAATTTTCAGACCTACAAGGGAATATCTTGACAGTGCTTTGATATGCACCAGTATTTCTATGACAGATTAATTATGGACTGATAGTATACCCAATACACAAGATACTCAAACAGGTATAAACATATTAATACTGGGGCAGCTGGTGGTGCAATGGAAAGAGGATGAGACCTGGAGTCAGGAAGTCCTGGTTACAGTCCAGTCTCATACATTTATTAGTGTATAACCTTGAGTAAGTCACTTAATCTGTTCGCCTCAGTTTCCTCAACTGTAAAATGGGAAAAATAATAATACTTGCCCCACAGGGTTGATGTAAAAATCAAAGGAGATAATATTTGTAAAAAGAGCTTTATACTGTGAGTGGCACAGAGTAGCCTCTCTGTGAATGCTTATTCCTTTTGCCTCTTCACTGGGGTAGTCTCTTCCTCTGTTTCTGAATACTAGTCCTTTGAACCAAACAAAGGACAGGAGTGTAGCATGTAGAAGGTCTATGGGACCTGACCCAGGCTATTGACTCATACTAGACTAATTCAAGCCTTCTAAAGGATCTCTGGGAGGGAAGCAAATCTAAATGATCAGCCCTATGTTATACACATTCTTTTGTGGTAGTTGTGTTTCCTGGGATAGTTCTAGTTTAAGCTCTCCATTACGAAGGTCAATATTAAAGACCTCAGATCTGACATCAGAGCTATCCCCAGCTCTTTGGTTTGCAGGGCAAGCAGTCAGTGCCTAATCGCTCAATGGTGTCTCATGGCAGCCTGTGATGAAATGAAAAACAGCAAGCTAGAAAGAATCATCATGCTTATTGTTGAGATATTAAGAGACAGCTGGGTTTCCAGAGCTAAGGCCCAGCAAGCAAGCTGTACCCTGAGCTTGGCATAACAACAGTCCTTTGTGTTCACCCTCTGGATGATCTCATCCTCTGGAAAAAATCCCACATAATTATTATATTGCTTTGACCAGCACCAGGTGTACTCTGAGCTTGGGCAAGCTCAGACAGGTACTCATGTTCCAGTCATAAGGCCCTGTTATGAATCAAACTTGTCTTGTTGATGCTGTTACCCTTTATAAAGCCATTGGTATAAGTACTGAGATCTCCTCACCCTGCCTTGGGTCCCCCCATTAGGGGTGGGGCCCTGGCATATTTGTCTTTGCTTGCAAGCCATTTCCCTCATTTTGAAAATAAATGTCTTTTTGATTCCTGACTCTCCTGTTTCTAGCCTGCTCTGTTCAGCTCTGGCCTTCCACAGGTTAAAGGGTAGTTTGGGCCAGTTGACACTATCAATTGGGGGATGGGTAAATAAATTATGATACATTGATATAATGGGACATTACTGTGCTGGCATAAACAATACATCTGATGAATATAGAGAAACATAGAAAGACTTTCAGGAACCGAAACAAAATGAAGTAAAGCCAAGAAAATAATACATATAATGACCAGAGCAATGTAAATGAAAAGAACAGCAACCATCAGACAATTACAACAAAAATTTAAAAATACCAAGCTTGGTTCCAAAGAAATGAGGACCCCCCCGCCTCCTGTGCCATTGCAGAGGGGGAAGGCTTCATGGGTATGGGACACCAAATATAACATCAGAATTTTTTCAATTTATTAATGTTTTTCTGATTTCTTTCCTTTTCTTTCTTTTTTTTCTTTTAAAGTAATTTTTTTTTTTTGCTAAATGAGGTGTATCTCTAGAAAGGAAGGAGAAAATATAGGGGGAAATTTAGGTGATGTAAAAAACCCAATAAAATAAATTTAAAAATAAAACAATAGAAATCCTCCTATTCATCATCAGTTGATGTTGTTATTGTGGATTATGTTTCTGTGGAGTTTTAATTTACACTTTACAAAGCTCTTTCACATCCACTATTGTAGCTGCCAATCATGGATCTCAGGGCACTTGATCTTGTGACATATCCCTCAAGAGAGTCAACAAACATCATGTTCTAATAGGCAAGTGAGTGACTTATTATTTTTATTATTTTTAGAAAATCAAATCTTAAAACAAACTGTAACCTTAAAGCCTGTTCAATTACAACTAAGGGTACATTCAAAGAATATATATTTTTTTAATTTATAAAAACCTTGCAAGATATCTTCAGGTTTACATGCCAGATTTCTTTCTTAAGGAATGTGCCTTAAACCCAAATCACTCTCGCTTTCATTTATTGGCCAAGGAGCCAAGATAGTAGAGTAAGCAGATTCCATCAGTTCTTTCTCTGAAGGTGGATTGCATTTTTTGATTGTGAGTCCTTGGAATTGTCTTAGATTATTGCATTGCTGAGGATAGCTAAGCCATTCACAGTTATCTTCAAACAATATTGCTGTTATTGTATATTATGTTCTCCTGGTTCTGTTCATTTTACTTTGCATTAGTTCATGTAATTCTTTTCAAGTTTTTCTGAAACCATCCTGCACATCATTTCTCATAGCTCAACAATGTTAGATCACACTCATATACCACAACTAGCCATTTCCTGGATGATGGGCATCCCCTCAGTTTCCAATTCTTTGCCACCACAAAAAGGGGTGCTATACATATTTTTGTACATTTAAGTCCTTTCCCCTTTTGAAAAACATTTCTTTTGGGGGGGGGGGCAGAGCCAAGATGGCAGCTGAAGAGCAGGGACTTGCATGAGCTCCCTGCCAGATCCCTCCAAAAACCTATAAAAATGGCTCTGAACAAATTCTAGAACTGAAGAACCCACGAAATAGCAGAGGGAAGCAGGGCTCCAGCCCAGGACAGCTTGGACAGTTGCTGGGTGAGGTCTATTGTGCATGGAGCTGGGAGTGGAGGGGAGTGGAACCCAGCATGGGAGACAGCAGGACCAAGCAGACCAGGAGCCAGGTGGTACAGGCCCTGTGACCTGAATCAGTGAGCTGTGGCAGTTACCAGACTTCTCAACCCACAAACACCAAAGACAACAGAGAAGGTTAGTGGGAAAAGCTGCGGGGGAAATAGTGAAAAGAGTGGGACAGAGTGAAAAGAGTTCACGGTTCAGCCATCGCCCCCAGGTGTGGCAGGGGTGGTGCAGCTACAGAACTAGAGCTGCAGTTGCTTCTTGCCCCCGGCCCACCTGGTGGGAGGAATTAAGTGGCAGATCAGAGCACGAATGCAAAGCCGGCTTAAGATCTGAGTCAGGTCCAGATTGGTGGTTCTTGGGGAAGGAGGAGTGCTGGTGTGGCAGAGCTGGCTGTATAGAAATAGCTCTGTAAACAACAGCACATGCCCTCAAGCTTGGAACAAAGTACTCTTTACTCTACAAGCAGTCGTACCCTGACCAAAAACTCAAGGGTCAAGTAAGTTGTCTGGGAACATAGCCAGGCAGTGAAAACATACTCAGATTCAGTCTCAGACTTTGGAATCTTTCTTTGGTGACAAATAAGACCAAAACATACAGCCAGAAGTCAACAAAGTCAAAGAGCCTACATCAAAAGCCTCCAAGAAAAACATGAACGGGTCTCAGGCCATGGAAGAGCTCAAAAAGTATTTGGAAAAGCAAGTTAGAGAAGTAGAGGAAAAATTGGGAAGAGAAAGGAGAATGTTGTGAGAAAACCATGAAAAACAAGTCAATGACTCACTAAAGGAGACCCAAAAAAATCCTGAAAAAAATATTGAAGAAAACAACACCTTAAAAAATAGACTAACTCAAGTGACAAAAGAGCTCCAAAAAGCCAATGAGGAGAAGAATGCCTTGAAAGGCAGAATTAGCCAAATGGAAAAGGAGGTCCAAAAGCCTGCTGAAGAAAATGCTACCTTAAAAATTAGATTGGAGCAAGTGGAAGCTAGCGACTTTATGAGACATCAAGATATTAAAAACAGAACCAAAGGAATGAAAAAATGGAAGACAATGTGAAATATCTCCTTGGAAAAACCACTGACCTGGAAAATAGATCCAGGAGAGATAATTTAAAAATTATTGGACTACCTGAAAGCCACGATCAAAAAAAGAGCCTAGATATCATCTTTCAAGAAATTATCAAGGAGGACTGCCCTGATATTCTAGAGCCAGGGGGTAAAATAGAAGTTGAAAGAATCCACAGATTGCCTCCTCAAAAGGATCCCAAAAAGAAAACTCCTAGGAATATTGTTGCCAAAATCCAGAGCTCCCAGATCAAGGAGAAAATACTGCAAGCAGCCAGAAAGAAACAATTTGAGTATTGTGGAAACACAATCAGGATAATACAAGATCTAGTAGCTTCTACATTAAGGGACTGAAGGGCTTGAAATATGATATTCCAGAGGTCAATGGAGCTAGGATTAAAACCAAGAATCACCTACCCAGCAAAACTGAGTATTATGCTTCAAGGCAAATTATGGATTTTCAATAAAATAGAGGACTTTCAAACACAAGAATCAAGAGAAGCATGAAAAGGTAAACAAGAAAGAGAAAGCACAAGGGACTTAGTAAAGTTGAACTATTTTGTTTACATTCCTACATGGAAAGATGATGTGTATGATTCATGGGACCTCAGTATTAGAGTAGCTGAAAGGAATATGCATATATATATATGTATATATGCATATCATTATGTAAAACCCTTCCTCAATACTCTGTGTGTATGTGTGTATGTATGTAGATATGTAGGTATATGTATATTGACAGAAGGCACAGGGTGAGTTGAATATGAATGGATGATATCTAAAAAAAAAAGTCATATTAAGGAATGAGAGAGGAATATATTGAGAGAGGGAGAAAGGGAGGGATAGAATGGCGTAAATTGTCTTGCATAAAAGTGGCTAGAATAAGTGGTTCTGTAGGAATGGAAGAGGGGGCAGGTAAGGGGGAATGAGTAAATCTTGCTCTCATCGGATTTGATCTGAGGAGGGAATACCATACAAACTCAATTGGGTATCTTACCCCACAGGAAAGAAGGAGGAAGATAAAAAAGGGGGGATGATAGAAGGGAGGGCAGATAGGGGGAGGAGGTACTCAAAAACAAACACTTTCAAAAAGGGACAGGGTCAAGGGAGAAAATTCATTAAAGGCGGATAGGTTAGGAAGGAGCAAAACATAGTCTTTCACAACATGAGTATTGTGGAAGGGTTTTACATAATGATATGCATGTTGCCTATGTTGAATTGCTTGCCTTCTTGGGGAGGGTGGGCGGGAGAGGAAAGAAGGGAGAGAATTTGGAACTCAAAGTCTTATAAACAGACATTCAAAAACGAAAAAAAGTTTTTGCATGCAACTAGGAAATAAGATACACAGGCAATGGTGTGTAGAAATTTATCTTGCCCTACAAGAGAAGAAGGGAAAAGGGGATGGGAGGGGAGGGCTGACTGGGGAATCGGGCAACCAGAATATACGCCATCTCAGAGTGGGCACGTAGGTAGAAATGGGGAGAAAATTTGTAATTCAAACTCTTGTGAAAATTAATGCTGAAAACTAAATATATTAAATAAATAAAATAAAATTTAGAATTCAAAAACAAAAACAAAAACAAAATATTTCTTTGGGATACAGACCTAGTAGTGCTATTGCTGGGTCAAAGGATATGAATACTTTTATAGTCTTTGCGACATAGCTCTAAATTGCTCTCCAGAATGATTAATTCAGGGGGGCGGAGCCAAGATGGCCGCATGAAGGCAGAGTCTTACCGGAGCTCTCTCACAAGGTCTGTCAGATTCCCATAAAAAAGTGAATTTGAGCAGATTTGAGAGAGTCAGAAACCGCGAGCAGTGTGCGTGGGGCAAATTTCCGAGCCGGGAGAGTCTGAAAGGCCGGAGGAACGAACCTGCAGGCTCGGAGAGTGCTCGGTGCGGAGCTGCTCCAGACCAAGGCGGAAGCGGCCGGCCGGGAAATCCACGTGGGAGACGGGCTGGGAGAAAGCTGGGTGACCGGAACCGGCAGAGATCCCCAGGCCTCCCAACACAGGACGGCAGTCTCTGGGAGCGACGAGAGGCAGCGCAACGCCACCAGCCGCGAAAACACCCAGTCCTGACGCTTGCAAAACCCAGGAACTCGGCCTCTTGAACTTCCGGAAGACTCAATGACCAGGTAAACGGCTCTAACCCCTCCCCCCCTCACCCAGAGAATTCCTCGGGAAAAAAAAAAAAAGAGAACTGAAACAGAGGAGAGAGTAGCGGGGCTTCACAGGACAAATATTAGAAGCTCATTAGTCCCAGAGGGGAAGAGTCGGCAGGGGGCCAAGCCAGGAGCCCAGACGTAAACTTGCTCCCCCAGGGGAAGCGCCAGTCATCAGCTCAAACAACAAACAGCTGAGACCATTGCTGAAAAGCAAGTGCTGGAGAGCACCCACAGGGAGTGAGACGCCAGGGAGCCAGACCCCTCCCCCACACCTCAGGAAACTGAAGGTTATAATTCTAGACTCACAACCCCCAGAATAAGAAAGCTGGGACTGAAAGCCCCGAGACTCACAGATGGAAATTCGTTGTAAAGCCAGCAAAAGGCAAACCAACATGAAGAAGAACACAAAAAAACTGAGGACAATAGATTCTTTTTATGGAGACAGGCAGGATCAAAATATCTACATAGAAGAAGATAGCAATGACACGGTATATACATCAGATACCTCAAAAGCTAATATGATCTGGTCTCCAGCCCAAAAAGCACTGCTGGAAGAGCTAAAAGAGGATTTTAAAAACCAAATTAGGGAGCTAAAAGAAAATATGGAAAAAATGGAAAAAAGGGAGAAAAAATCCACTGACGAAATCAAGTCCCTAAAGAATAAGATTGGCGAAATGGCTATGGAGATTCAGAATCTAGAGAAAGAAAAGGACACCCTGAGAGGTGAAATCAACCAATTGAAAATGGAGGCTCAAAAGCAAAATGTAAACACTAACTCATTTAAAATTAGACTTGAGCAAGTGGAAGCTAATGAATCTATGAGGCATCAAGAAGTAATAAAACAAAATGTAAAGAATGAAAAAATAGAAAAAAATGTGAAATATCTGATTGGCAAAACAACTGACCTGGAAAATAGATCCAGGAGAGACAATTTGAGAGTTATTGGTCTACCGGAAATCCACGATGAAAAAAGGAGCCTTGACAGTATCTTCGAAGAAATTATCAAAGACAACTGCCCAGAGGTCCTAGAACCAGAGGGCAAAATAGTCATTGAAAGAATTCACCGATCACCCCCTGAAAGAGATCCCAAACTGAAAACACCAAGAAATATTATAGCCAAATTTCAGAGCTATAAACTCAAGGAGAAAATACTGCAAGCAGCCAAAAAGAAGCAATTCAAATATCGTGGAACTACAGTCAGGATCACGCAGGATCTCTCAGCTTCCACATTAAAAGACAGGAGAAATTGGAATATGATATTCCGAAGGGCAAAGGAGCTGGGACTACAACCAAGGATCAACTACCCAGTAAAACTAAGCATAATTTGCCAGGCAAGGCGATGGACATTCAATGAAATAAGGGAATTCCAGACCTTCCTGATGAAAAGGCCAGAACTCAATGGAAAATTTGATCTCCAAATACAAACCTCAAGAGAGACATAAAAAGGTAACTGGGGGAAAAACTCCACAAACTTCATTAACCAATAAGCCTAGGTTGTTTACATCTTTATGTGGGATTATATCATCTTATGTATGTTTTTTATGTATATATATATATATATATATATATATATATATATATATATATATATATACATATACATATATAAGTCATTCTTGTGAATGGTACAACTATTGTGACAAATGAAAGGGATATACATAGGTTGTGAATGCCTGTATAAATTAACTGATGTAAAGATATAAAATATAAATAAGAGATATAAAGGGAGGGCTATGAGGGAAGTGGTAAGGAGGTTGTAGAAAAGGGTAAATTACACCAAAGGAAGTGGCAAAAAAAACATATTATAGTAGAGGGAAAGAAGGGAGGGAGAAGAGCAGTATTTGAGCTTTACTGTCATCTGATCTAGTTCAAGAAGGGAATAACATACTCTGATAAGTTTAGAAATCTAACTTGTCCTACGGGAAGTGGGAGGGAAAGGGGGAAAAAAGGGAGGGGGGAGGGCAGAAGGAAGAGGAGAAGTAGCAAGTGGGTAACGGTAAGATAAGGGAGGGGAATAAAGAGGGAGGGTTAACTGAGGAAAGCGGCGGTCAAAGCAAAACTTTGTTGAGGAGGAGAAGGGGAAAGGGAGAAATAAAGCATAAACAGGGGGAATTAGGATGGAGAAAAAGACACAGATAGAAATCATAACCCTGAACGTGCAGGGGATGAACATTCTCACAAAACAGAAGCAGATAGCAGAATGGATTAAAAACCATAATCCTACAATATGCTGTTTACAAGAAATGCATCTGAAACAGGGGGATACACATAGGGTTAAGGTAAAAGGCTGGAGTAAAATATATTGTGCCTCAGCTAAAGTAAAAAAAGCAGGTGTAGCAATCCTAATCTCAGACAAAGCAAAATTAAAGATAGATCTAATTAAAAGAGATAAGGAAGGACATTATATCCTGCTAAAAGGCACCATAAACAATGAAGCAATATCATTGCTTAACATATATGCACCAAGTGGTAAGGCATACAAATTCTTAGAGGAGAGGTTAAGGGAGTTACAGGAAGAAATAGACAGCAAAACTATAATATTGGGAGACCTCAACCTCCCCCTTTCTGAACTTGATAAATCTAACCTCAAAATAAATAAGAAAAAGTTAAGGAGGTAAACAGAATTTTAGAAAAGGCACATATGATAGACCTCTGGAGAAAACTGAACGGGGATAAAAAGGAATATACTTTCTTCTCAAAAGTACATGGCACATACTCAAAAATTGACCATGTACTAGGGCATAAAAACCTCACAATCCAGTGCAGAAAAGCAGAAGTAGTCAATGCATCCTTCTCAGATCATGATGCAATAAGAATCATTTTTAATAAAGTACCATGGAAAAATAAGCTAAAAACTAATTGGAAACTAAATAATTTAATTCTAAAGAGCGAGTGGGCCAAAGATCAAATCAGAGAAACAATTAATAATTTCATTCAAGAGAATGACAATAATGAAACAACATACCAAAACTTATGGGATGCAGCAAAAGCAGTTCTTAGGGGAAGTTTTATATCTCTAAATGCCTACATGAATAAAACAGGGAAAGAGGAGATCAATGATCTGGGCATACAGCTGAAAAAGCTAGAAAAGAGCAAATTGAAAACCCCCAATTAAATACCAAATTAGAAATACTGAAAATCAAAGGAGAGATTAATAAATTGAAACCAAGAAAACTATTGAATTAATAAATAAAACAAAGAGCTGGTTTTATGAAAAAACCAATAAAATTGACAAACCTTTGGCCAATTTGATTAAAAAAAAGAAAGAAGAAAATCAAATTACCAGTATCAAAAATGAAAAGGGTGAGGTCACCTCTAATGAAGAGGAAATCAAAACAATAATTAGGAATTATTTTGCCCAACTGTATGCCCATAAATTTGACAACCTTAGAGATATGGATGAATATCTACAAAAACATAAACTGCCCAGACTAACAGAGAAGGAAGTGAAATTTCTTAATGACCCCATATCAGAAAAAGAAATTGAGCAGGCCATCAACGAACTCCCTAGGAAAAAATCTCCAGGGCCAGATGGTTTTACATGTGAATTCTATCAAACATTTAAAGAACAACTAATTCCAATACTTTGTAGACTATTTGGGAAAATAGGTGAAGAAGGAATCCTACCAAATTCTTTTTATGACACAAATATGGTACTAATACCCAAACCAGGTAGAGTTAAAACAGAGAAAGAAAATTATAGACCAATTTCTCTAATGAATATTGATGCAAAAATTTTAAATAAAATATTAGCAAAAAGATTGCAGCAACTCATTACGAGAATAATACACCATGACCAGGTAGGATTTATTCCAGGAATGCAAGGCTGGTTCAATATTAGGAAAACTATTAGCATAATTGACCATACCAACAACAAAACTAGCAGAAACCATATGATCATCTCAATAGACGCAGAAAAAGCCTTTGACAAAGTACAACACCCATTCTTATTAAAAACACTAGAAAGCATAGGAATAAATGGAACCTTCCTCAAAATTATAAATAGCATCTACCTAAAACCTTCAACAAGCATTATTTGTAATGGGGATAAACTAGATGCATTCCCAATAAGATCAGGGGTGAAACAAGGATGTCCATTATCACCCCTACTATTCAATTTGGTTCTAGAAACATTAGCTGTAGCAATAAGAGAAGAAAAAGAAATTGAAGGAATTAGAATAGGAAAAGAAGAAACTAAATTATCACTTTTTGCAGATGATATGATGATTTATCTAGAGAATTCTAGAGAATCAAGTAAAAAACTACTTGAAATAATAAACAACTTTAGCAAAGTTGCAGGATATAAAATAAACCCACACAAATCCTCAGCATTCCTATACATTACTGACAAAGCCCAACAGCAAGAGATAGAAAGAGAAATTCCATTCAAAGTTACTGAAGGCACTATAAAATATTTGGGAGTCTATTTGCCAAGACAAACCCAGGGCCTATATGAACATAACTATGAAACACTTTTCACGCGAATAAAATCAGATCTAAATAAATGGAAAAATATCAGTTGCTCATGGTTAGGCCGAGTTAATATAATAAAAATGACAATTCTACCTAAATTAATCTATCTATTCAGTGCCATACCAATCGAACTACCAAAAAATTTTTTTACTGAGCTGGACAAAATAATAACAAAATTCATTTGGAAAAACAAGAGGTCTAGAGTATCTAGGATATTAATGAAAAGACATGCTAGAGATGGTGGTTTAGCCACACCAGATATTAAACTGTACTACACAGCAGCAGTCATCAAAACTGCCTGGTACTGGTTAAGAAACAGGGGTGTGGATCAGTGGAATAGGATAGGTACACAAGTAGGTGAAATCAACAAGTTTAGCAATCTACTCTTTGATAAACCCAAAGAAGCCAGTTTCTGGGCTAATAATTCACTATTTCACAAAAACTGTTGGGAAAATTGGAAAATGGTAGGGCAAAAACTGGGCATAGACCAATATCTTACACCATATACCAAAATAAAGTCAAAATGGGTTCATGATTTAGGAGTAAAAGTTGATACTCTAAGTAATTTGCGAAAGCAAGGAACAGTTTACTTATCAGATTTGTGGAAAAGTAAAGAATTCATGACCCAACAAGAGATAGAGAGCATTACAAAATGCAAAATGGATAATTTTGATTATGTCAAATTGAAATGTTTTTGTACAAAAAAAGCCAATGCAACAAGAATTAGGAGGGAAGCAGAAAATTGGGAGAAAATCTTTGCAACTAGTATCTCTGATAAAGGCCTCATCTCTAAAATATACAGGGAGCTAAGCCAAATATATAGGAATACAAGTCATTCCCCAATTGAGAAATGGTCAAAGGATATGAACAGGCAGTTTTCAGAGGAAGAAATTAAAGCTATCTACAGGCATATGGAAAAATGCTCTGGATCGCTGCTGATTAGAGAAATGCAAATCAAAACAACTCTTAGATACCACATCTCTCCTGTCAGATTGGCTAAAATAACAAATCAGGAAAATGATAAATGCTGGAAAGGATGTGGGGAAATTGGAACATTGTTGCATTGCTGGTGGAGTTGTGAGCTGATCCAGCCATTTTGGAGGGCGGTGTGGAACTATGCCCAAAGGGCTATAGAAATGTTCATACCCTTTGACCCAGTAATACCACTTCTAGGGTTGTATCCCAAAGAAATCACGCAAGCGGGAAAAGGACCCATATGTACAAGAATATTTATAGCAGCTCTCTTTGTGGTAGCCAAGAATTGGAAAGCAAAGGGATGCCCATCAATTGGGGAATGGCTGAACAAGCTGTGGTATATGAAGGTGATGGAATACTATTGTGCCATAAGAAATGGGGATGATGCAGACTTCATAACAACCTGGAAAAACCTACACGACATAATGCTGAGTGAGCGGAGCAGAGCCAGGAGAACGTTGTGCACAGCCACAGATATGTGGATTCCGTGAGGACCAACCCTGACATACTGCGCTTCTCTCAGCAACCTAAAGGGGCAAGGACAACTCCAGGGGACTCACGATGGAGAATGCTATCTTCATTCAGAGAAAGAACTGCGAAGTTTGAATACAGACTGAGGCACACTACATGCTCGCCTTTTCTGCTTCTCTTTTGTTTTTGTTTTTGGGGTTTTTTTTTTGTTTTTTTTTTTGTTTTTTTTTGGTTCTGTTTCTTCTTTCTCATGATTCATTCCATTGGTCAAAATTCTTCTCCATGACTTGACTAGAGCATAAATTAATTCAATGCGAAGTTATACATGACAGTTATATGAGACTTCATGCGGTCTTGGGGAGGGAGGAGGGAGGGAGGGGAGAAAAACTGGAACTCAAAACTATGTAGAACCGTGTGTGGTAAACTAAAAATAAATAAAGAAAAAAAAAGAATGATTAATTCAGTTCATAACTCCAGGAACAGTGCATTAGTTTTACAATTTTCCCACATTCCCTCCAGCATTTGTCATCTTCCTTTTCTGTTTTCAGTTATTCCAAAGTGGTATGACTTAAGGAGGTGTGTGGTCAGTGCTCTCCTGGCCTGTGATCTGGTCTGTGAGCAACCACAAGCATTCTTCCGAACCCTGGAATTATGTCTAGGGTCCCTAATCCTGCTTGTTCTTCTCCTCACCCTGGAACTGTCACCCTGAAACTGTGCATGGGCAGTGCAAAAGAGTCTTGCTCCCAGTGACAGCAAAAATCCACTTTAATTACCTGGTGACCATCTTACTGTTTATGGGCTCAGAGTGTCATAATGTGCTGATAGTGTTGTCACCAATTCAGCCACCTCCAATGCTTGCTGCTGGCTTGCTGGGCTTGATTTGGCATGACGTGCCCTGGACTACATTCCATTCTCACCCCAGTAAGACAAACCTTTCCTGCCAACCATCTAAGTTGTCTTGGGCTGGAAATTGTTTTACCTCATCCTTTTGTTGGTTCTGCTGCTTCAAAATTCATTTTGAGGCATTTTAAAAATGTTGTTTGGAGGGGAATGTGGGAAAGCTCAGGTGAGGCCCTGTCTTTACTCAGGCATCTTGATTCTACCCTTTAGGCTGTGAACTCCTTGAGAGCAGGGGCTACCTTTTACCTTTCTTTGTATTCCTCATGATCATCCCAGTGTCTTTCACATCATAACTACTGAATTAATATTTACTGACTGACTGGCCCATATGAAGCTTTTTTCACAGTGAAAAACCAGAAAAGATATAAAAACTCTCTTAGTCAAGAAATTTGCAGAAAGAATAGCAGAAAGAATGCACCTAAGGAAAACACTTAAAATACAAGTTCTTTTACAAAATACTAATAAAAGCAAAAGAAAGTTCTGAGTATTACCTCACAAAACAGTGAGAGCCACTGAGGTATAGATACATTTTCAAAGGATATGAAAAGACAGTTTTCAAAGGGACAAATCCAAATTATCAACAAACATATAAAATGCTTCAAATAACTAATAATTAGAAAAGTACAAATGAAAGAAATTCTGAGGTTCTACTTCATACCCATCAGATTGGCAAAGATGAAAAAAAAGAAAACGGCATGTTGGAAAGACTATGAGGAAAAAAGTATATTGTGCATTTTATATATATGCATTATTGGTGTAACTATGACTTGTTCTAGCCATCTATGGCTACAAATACTAACCAATGTATAACATTTGGTCCAATAATGCCATTACTAGGCCCAAGGAGATCACAGAAGGAGGAAAATTACTGATATTTATGAAAATATTTATAGTATATTTTTCATCAAAGAACTAAAAATTGATGAAAAGGTCATTAGGAAATGATTGAACAAATTATGATTTATGAATACATATTATTGAACCATAAGAATGGACAAAAGGGATTTCAAAGGAACCTAGGAAAACACATTTACTGAAGCAGAGTGAACAGAAACAGCAATTTTTATATCAACAATGAAAAGTCAGACAAATTCAAATGAATTGAGAATATTTAGTGTAATTGTTACATTAATGCTGCTCAATGTATGTTGATGTTGCATTAATCCTGATTAATGTACAATAAGTTGATAAATATTGATTCCATAGTACCAATGGTGAAACATGCTACTTACCTCCAGACAGAGAAATGATGGACTCAAGGTGTGAAATGAGATACATTTTTGGAAATGTCCAATAAGGGAATTTGTTTTGTTTAGCTATACTTATTTATTACAAGGGTTTTGCCTTTCTTCTTTTTAATGGGGTTTGTAGGAAGGTAGGAAGGAGTAGGAGGCTAGGGATAAGGTTCCCGAACAAAACAGGAGAGAAAAGAAAAGAAGGAAAGCAAAAAGGAATCACAGTTTTTTTCTTTAAAAAGAAAAGAGATTCACAGTTTCAAGCACAATCCCTTCCTTCTGTTCAATAATGCAGGGTAGAATTGCTCATTTTAACTGGTACTTGTTAAATTCAGAGCAAAAAAAAGAAAAAAGAAAATATATGCAAAGTTAAAAAAAGTTTCTAAGGGAAATAATAGTCTGCCTAGAACTCAGAATGAGAACTAGCTAAGCCAGAACATCTTGAAAACATTTATAAATGAAACTATTAGGAGGAGAACAAAGAGACCAAAAAATATAATGGAGTTTCCAGTATTTCTGAGGTGATCTCTTCTAATCAGATGGATCTATTCCTATCACTTTTAGGCTTTACCAACTTAGTACCCAATGTACTGTGTGAGAAAATAGTTGTGGCAGCTGAGGGGATGAAGTTTGGAAGAGTGCCTGGACTTAAACAAATATATTACATTTCACTATCCTCAAAGCATAATAGGGATGAGCTTTAAATATGCTCAGGAATTGATTTTCATTTTACCAAAGATGAGACAGCTATGGGGAGTAAAACGATAACCAAGAATACATTGGTAATTACTGATCTTATACTTACTCTCTGATTGCTCTAAAATTTTAATTCTAATGGCCCATTTTCTATTGAAGATATTCGGGATGGAAAATAGAGGCTTTATGTATATTTTATATGTCAGATCATAATTGCATATTCACAAAAATGGCTGAGGGTTAGAGAATTTAAGATTCTTCTGTGTAAAAATTCTTTAATGACCACACAAAGGCATCTGATGCAAAACAAACTACAGCCTTCAAAATAATTTTCAAACAAGAGGCCTCATATATAGATAGATATAGATATAGATGTCTGTCTGTCTACCTGTCTGTCTGTCTATCTATCTATCTATCTATCTATCTATCTATCTATCATCTATGTATCTACCTATCTATCTATCTATCTATCTACTACCTTGCTACATAGTCATTTTTAGTATCTGAAAGAATTAGAAAAAGTGTGTGTATGTAAAATTGATGATATCAGCTGTAGAAGAAAGAGTACCTCATTTTAAAAAAGTGCTTGTGAGGAGACATGGAATTCTGAGTACAGAGAAAAAATAGTTTCTCGTAGTGGCCAAAGTGGGAAGAGCCAAAATGGCAGAGTAAAGACAGGGACCCCACTTGAGCTCTCCCAAATTCACCTTTAAACAACATTAAAATAATGCCTCAAAAATTCTGCAGCAACAGAACTGACAAAAGGATGATGTGAAACAATTTTCCAGCCCAAGACAACTCAGAAAGTCAACAAGAAAGTTCTATCTCACTGGGATTAGATAGGAGTTCAGTCCAGCACATGCCACATTAGAGCAATCCACCATCAGACCTTGGGGAAGACCCAATCTGTGGTGGCATCTTCTGGAGCTCTCAGCCCACAGACAGTAAAGGGGTTGGACAACTGGCAAGAAGATTACAAAGGACCTTTTGTTATCACTGGGAGCAGGACTCTATTGCATTGCCTGTATAAGGTTCTGGGTCCCAGTCCCAGGACGAGGAGAAACACTAGCAAGAGTGGGAACCCTGGCCACAGTTCCATGGCAGAAGAGTATTTGTGATCACTTTCAGATTAGATTATTGTCCAGGTGAGCAGTGACCACACATCTCCTTAAATCATGCTGCCTTGGAAAAACTGAAAAGTTATAGATTCCCAGAACTAGCTCTGAAAACAGCAGCATGAAAAATCTATTCAGAACAGATAAAATTTAAGAACTGTTGTATCTGGGTGTGAAATTAATGGGCCATAATTTACATACTGGTGGATGTTCTTGAGTAATACTAGCCAATTAGATTACAGATTTCTTTCTTCATGGAGGAATCACTTACTTTATTGTGAAGGACATCTGATACAGTAGTCTTTGGTTTTTCCTTGGAGGGGGGAAGGCAGAGCAATTGGGGTTAAGTGACTTGCTCAAGGTCACACAGCTAGTAAGCGTGTCAAGTGTCAGAGTCTGGATTTGAACTCAGGTCCTTCTGACTCCAGGGCCGGTGCTCTACTCATTGTGCCACCTAGCAGACCCCTACTGTAGTCTTTGTTACTGTTATGTATGGAATGTTTTGTTTTTGGCAGAGTGTGGTGTTTGATTTTAATAAAATAACCTGAATGAAAAAAACCTGTTGTACTACTTGAAAGCCATGATTAAAAACACAACAGCCTAGGCAACATCTTTCAAGAAATTATTAAGGAAAACTGCTCTGATATCTTAGAACCAGAGGGTAATATAGAAATTGAAAGAATCCACCAATCCCTCATGAAAGAAACACCTAAAACAAAAACATCCAAACGTATTATAGTCAAATTCCAGAGTTCTCAGATCAAGGAGAAAATATTATTATATATAGTCAGAAGGAAACAATTCAAATATGATAAAGCCATAGTCAGGATAACACAAGACTTAGCAGTTTCTACATAAAAGCACTGGAAGGCTTATAATATAATATTCTTAAGGGCAAGGGAGCTAGGATTACAACCAAGAACCACCTACCCAACAAAACTGTGTATAATACTTCAGGGTAAAAATGGATATTTAATGAAATAGAGGACTTTCAAGCATTCCTGATGAAAAGACCAGAGCTGAATAGAAAATATGACTTTCAAAAAGAAGACTTAAGGGGCAGCTAGGTAGCACAGTGCATAGAGCACTGGACCTGGAGTCAGGAGGACTTGAGTTCACATCCCACCTCAGACAGTCGACCCATACTAGCTTTGTGACCTTGGGCAAGTCACTTTCCCCCAATTGCCTGGCCCTCTCCTCAAAAAATATTTTAAAAAGTGAAAAAGAAGAGAATCATAAAAATGTAAACAGGAAAGATAAATCATAAGGTTTTTAATAAGTTTAAACTGCTTGCATTTCTACATGGGAAGATAATTGTAATTCCTAAGAACTTTCTCATTATTAAGACAGATAGAAGGAGTATACATAGACAAAAGTTGTATGGGGTATTCATGGAGGACCAGCACCTCTGGGGTGAGGGCTTGCTTTCTTCAGTATTTTTGGGTCTCCTTTAGCAAGTTGTTGACTTGTTTTTCATGGCTTTCTTGCATCACTCTCATTTCTCATCCCAATTTTTCCTCTACTTCACTTACTTGCTTTTCCAAATTGTTTTTGAGCTCTTCCATGGCCTGAAACCATTTCATATTTTTCTTGGAGGCTTTTTGACTTTGTTGACATCTGGCTGTATGTTTTGATCTTTGTCACCAAAAAAGGAATCTAGAGTTTGAATTTGAGTCTGAGTTTGTTTTTGCTACCTGTTCATGTTCCCAGCCAACTACTTGACCCTTGAGCTTTTTGTCAGGATATGACTGCTCGTAGAGTAGAGAGTACTTTGTCCCAAGCTTTAGGGTCCAAGCACTGCTGTTTTCAGAGCTAGTTCAACTCCACCGTCACCCCAGACTCTGTCCCAGCAGTGCTCCTCCTCCTCCAAGAACCACCAACCAGGACCGCAATACAGATCCAAGTAGGACACAGCAAGAGAATCTGCCTTTGTGCCCACAAAACACTCCTCGCCCTCACGCTCTGATCTACTGCTAGATTCCTCCCACCGTATGAGCCAGGGACTCGGGAAGCAGCGGATGCTGGTGCTCTGGAAGCAGCTTCAGGAGCTTTCTGCTGCTGCTACCTCCACTGCTGCATGACCTCCTCCACCCCCAGAGCTGTCAGCCAGACTGCTCTGAACTCGATGCCGCAGTTTCCTCCTAACTTGCTGTTTGGTGTTTGTGGGTTGAGAAGTCTGGTAACTGCCACAGCTCACTGTTTCATGGCCACAAAGCCTGTTCCAGCTGGTTGATTCCAGGTCTGGTCTGTCCTGGCATGGCCCATGCTGAGCTACCCCCTGGTCTCAGCACTGTGTGATAGACCCTTCCTGGTGACCATCCAGGCTCTCCTGGGCTGCAGACCTGTTTCCCTCTGCTATTTTGTGGGTTTGCAGCTCTAGAATTTGTTCAGAGTCATTTTTACAGGTGTTTGGAGGGATTTGGGGGAGAGCTTAAGTGAGTCCCTGCTTTCCAGCCACCATCTTGGCTCTGCCCCTGGGGTGAGGGCTTGCTGAATCCTTTTCAGGTTGCTTATCCACCTTTGGTGTCCATCTCTCACCCAACTCTCACCTGAGCCTCTTAGAAGCTGGGGCCACATCCTGGAAAAACCATCTTGTCAGATGGGCTAAACCTGGTTGAGAGTAACCAAAAGGCCTTGCATAGGTCAGTAAGTTAGGTGGTATCTACCCCAAGCATGTCATGACTTCCTTTGGTGAAATAGGCAGATGATAACAATTTGTTCCAATGGCCATGAAAGACCATGTTGTTGCCTTTCCTTGTATTCTCAGCACTTAGCACATTGCCAAGCAGATGGTGGCTACTTAATTGGTGCTTGAGGACTTTCTGACACCAGTAAAATTGCCTGTGGGTATACCTTCTGGTCCTCATTCTCAATGAGGTCAAATTTTACTTATGGAGAGAACATGTAAACAACTATGTACATACAAAGCATATATGGGTACTGTGTCAGCACCAAACTTAGTATGTACATATGACAAGCTATGCAAGATTCTTTAATGGATCAGACCATGGGGTGGAGTTTGGAGGGATAACTATGTTCCACAATACAAGTGTCAACATTAATAAAAGCATAAAAAGGGGGGGGGCATTTACCAAATAAATGTGTTAGTCACATGAAAGAAGATCTGTATGAAGTACAAAGATAAGACAGTTTCCTTATTGACAGAGAAAGTCTATAGATATCCTTATTAGCCTCTTCAGAAAGCTCTAAAAGCCCACACAGATATATATATGTATATATATATATATGTATATGTATATATGATGTCTAACCATCTAACCAAAGAGTGCATAATGCTTGACATTATGACATCTAGTTGAACATGCAACCTATTGAATTAGACTTCCAATATATACTTTTGGAAACCACAGCTGGCTCATTGAGAAGTAATGTGATGTAATGAATGGACAACTGGACTTGGAATCATGAAGACTTAGATTCAAATCCTGACACTAACTTTTGTAAATCTTATCTGTAAAATGGGGACAATAATAGCACCCAACTCACACATTTGTTGCTGGGACAAAATGAGATGATATATGTAAAGTGAATCATGACTTAGAGTAGTATAAAAACATCAGGCCCCATGTTGGTGATTACAGATGTTCAATGAATTGGGACAGTATTTTGTAGGAGGAAAAAAAAATAAACTGGTTACAATTTGGGAAATTGTACAGCATCTCCAATGATTCCAAGCTGCTAGCTGCCACAAAATTTATTTTTAACAAAGATTTTCTGATCATACCTGAACCATAATTAGGCTGAGGTGACTGGGACTTTGCCTGCAGAGACCAAAACTTAGAAGGCACAAAAAATAAATATTTGTATTACACATCCCTTGTTTACATCCTTTATATAAGGCTGTCTCTTGGTGGCTCCCAGCATTCTCCCTTTGTGGAGCAGTAGTTCTTTGACACATTTCTCTTTCACAAGTTTTTTCTCTGATACTAGTTGTCAGATCTTACATCTCTAATCTTTATTTCCCATAAAATAAGGAAATTCCCCTTAGCGAATGCTGGGGGCTGCCTGAGCCTAACCCATTATGATTTTGTCCACCCTATCCTGGTACTCTTGACGTGGGTATGGGCATACCTGTAAGTTGATGGGCTCTCTGAAATTTGGGTCTTTTTGCTAAAGAAAGGGGGAATGGTATCCCTTCTGTATTATATATATCCTAACATCTTCAGAAGGGCCTAACAGCTATTTCATTCAGTGCCCTGTTTCTCTACCTCCCCTGCCTCTCAGTTAATTCAATAAATCACTGGTTTAACTGGGTAAAAATAATACTGAAAGTTATTTATGTGAATGGCTTGCTATTTCTGTTTAATTATCATGTAGTACAATAATAGTTATGCATATAATTAAATACATGTCAGATTAACTTGCTTATAAGTTTTATTTGACTACAGCTCTAAATTCTATTCATGTATGAAGAGTCTTCATATTATTTTATTCATATCTCGTGGTCATTCATTTGTAACTTAAAAAGTACTTGAAAGGTGCATTACCTCTGAAAAGAGTCAAGTTTGTAAATGAATCTGTAAAATGAAGGCAATATCTAACTTCCCTTCTAGCTCTACTATTCTGTATCTTTTTTTTATTTCTCACTTTTAACAATATAAATCTTTACAGGTTTTTTTTAAAAATTTTGTTGATGTAGGAATTACGCTATGTGAATTCATAGGGACCAAATAATATGTATGTGGCCCCAAACACAGAGGCCAGAATATTTGTGTTATGACTCAGTTTCTAAGTACTAGAAATCTCTAAAAGCAGTCCCCTCATTGATGTCGATAAGTTCAGTCTCAATTGACTGCACATTTGCATTTAAAATGATATTAAATTAAACCCATTATTGCATTTGAACCTTTACTGGAAAAAAAATCTAAATCAATATTTTAGTCTTCTCTACACTGGGTTCTACAATAAATATACTGATTTTATATACCTTTTAAAATATAATTACAACTTGTTCTCTATAAGAACTGTATCTCCATTGGATCCTCACCATTCAATTTCCTTTAGGTCTGACCATATTTTCTCTTTTTCTTCAAGCCTTCTCTTTTGTTCTGGTTCTCTTACCCCAGGCTAATGCATTTTCTAAGCAAGGTCCTTTCTTGTGCTTTGGGCATTTCCTTTCATTTAATTCCTTTGTCAAACTTCCATTTTCTTCTAATCATAACACAGTCTACTTCACCTAATACATATGAGGAATAGTTCCAGAAACCCTCTTCAGTAAGAGCTGCTCTAGTCTTAGGTTCATTTTCTGCATCCAAGAAGGGCCATGTGCCCTTTTTTCACAATGGTGACAATACACCTTTTGATATTGACTTTTGCTCTCTAAGTTGGTTTAGAGAACAGAAAGCAAGAATGTGGAATAAAAATTTATGAATCTAATGGCTGACCTTCACACACTCAAACACTCCTGATCCTTACCACAAACTCGTTTGGTAGCTATTGCCAGAATTATTATCTGAATTTTAGAAATGAGGAGACAAAATTTTAGAGAGACTAAATGTCATGTTCCTGCTTATATAGCTAACAAATGTTCAGGCAGAATTTGAACCCATATCTTTCCTGACTTCAAATCCAGTGGTCTTTTCAATCTGCCATAGTGCCTTTTTATGGCAACAAATTCTGTTCTTCCTCTGACCAGCAACCATGACAGGAATAAAACTGCATATTGTCATAGGAAAACAAGAGAGAGCAAGGAGACAAATGTCCCTAATGCCAATGTTCTTCTTGCTAGCAGGAAGGTGACTAAAAATAGAAGCAATAGAAATGCTACCCTTTGTTCTTCCTGTCTTAGTTTATTACATTTAGAACTACAGCAAAACTTCTTTTGAATGGATTGATCATCTCTTTTATGGTGCATAAATAGGAACATCAATAGTACAATATGGAATATATGCATTAAAAATTTAGTAATCATTTAAACAGAGTCCTACTTAAATAAATGAACAAAAATTACTACTTAAACAAATGAACAAAATGTGAAAATGAATCTGGAAATATGACCGAAGTAGCTTAGTGGCTCAGTGGATAGAATATTGGACTTGGAGTTTGGAAAACCTGAGTTTGAAGCCTGCCTTATGAACTGACTAGCTGGGCAAGTAACTTGACTTCTCTCAGTCTCAGTTTTATCATTTATAGATGACAACATGAATTGTCATGAGGATCAAATGAGATAACATAGGCAAAACTTTTTATAAACCTTAAAATGCTATGCAAATGCTAGCAATTTCTCTTCTAGTAGACATTTTCGATTACATTTTTGAAAAAAATACATTTCTCATAATGCATCTTATAGTAAGTGTGTAACTCCTGAATCCAGGGAAACATACTTCCAAATTATATTTGCTGTAGTCATTAAGGAAATACTGAATATAAGAGGTTTTAAGACTTAAGAATACTTTTCTGATAAAATTTTCTCAGTTGATTAAAAAAAACAAGTTGAGGTAAAGCTAACATTGCTTAATAAGGCATGGATATGCCCATGTTTTCTCCTTCCCACAACACTTGACTTGAACTTGAAGTTCAAGGAGACACAGTTAGACCATAGGCTTTTAAACTAACAAGTAGTTTATTACGAAAGGATTTTTACTAGCACTCTTGCACTACATATCTTCTGCATATCATTATTTCCTTCTTCTCTTTTATGTTTCTTTGATGGATTAAATGACATAATATTTGTAATGTACTGAGCCCAGTGTCTGACACATAGTGGGTGCTTAATAAATGTGTATTACCTCCTCCATCACCTTCTATAACTTTGTATTTTGCTTCATTTCCCACTTTCTTTCTACCACTTTTTTCCCTTTTATCCCTTCCTATGCCGCTAGTTTTCCAGTAATACCCATGAATACCTATATTCATTACTCATTCCTGTTGCTAGTGGCATGGGGCTAAAAAGCTTTCTGACTCATGTTACAAAATGCAAATAGATCTGCCTGGAAGATAGTTTCAGAATTCTTAATAACTCCTACCAAATTTTATTTGGCTTTCTGTGTTTCCAAACAAAACAACAGGTGTTAGGGGAAAATGATTAATAGTCACTCTGGGCCCCTAGATAGATTAGCTCTTCAATCACTGACCACTTTTGTCTGTTCTTACCACTTTGGGGAGATGATATTTACCACTGTATAATCTAGATATGTATAGGAATCATATACCATCCATACATATGATACAAAGTATTCATATACAAAAACCATATATATGATATATAAGAATACATACATAAGGAATTGAAAAGGGAAAGCTAATGAAGTCCTAGTACTTCAACTAGAGACCATAGATTTTTTCCTCAATTAATTTGTTTATTTTTAGTTTTCAATATTCATTTCCACAAGAATTTGAGTTGCAAATTTTCTCCCCATCTCTCCCCTCCTCCCCACCCCAAGATGGCATGCATTCTGATTTCCCCTTCCCCAGTATGCCCTCTCTTCTATCCCCCACTCCCTTATAGCCTTCCCTGTTACTTTCTTATAGGGCAAGATAGATTTCTACACCCTATAGCCTCTATATCTTATTTCCCACTTGCATGTAAAAACAATTTTTAACATTTGCTTTTAAAACTTTGAGTTTCAAATTCTCTCCCTTCTTCCCTCCCCACCCACCCTCACTGAGAAGGCAAGCAATTCAATATAGTTTATACATGTGTACTTATGCAAAACACTTCCATAATGGTCATGTTGTGAAACACTAACTATATTTCCCTCCATCCTATCCCACTCCCCATTATTCAGTTTTCTCCTTTGACCCTGTCCCTTTTCAAAAGGGTTTGCTTCTGACCACCTCCTCCTCCAATTTTCCCTCCATTCTATCACTTCCCACTCATATCCTCTTGCCCAATATTTTCCTGTAGGGTAAGATACCCAATTGAGTATGTATGTTATTCTCTCCTTAAGCCAAATCCAATGACAGTAAAGTTCATTCTTTCCTTTTCAACTCCCCCCTATTTCCCTCCATTGTAAAAGATTTTTCTTGCCTCTTTTATGTGATATAATTTACCCCATTCTATATCTCCCTTTCTCCTTCTCCCAATATATTCCTCTCTCACCCCTTAATTTTATTTTAAAATATTATTACATCACATTCAACTTACCCTGTGCCCTCTGATTATATATATACATATATATGTGTGTGTGTGTGTGTGTGTGTGTGTGTGTGTGTGTGTGTGTATGTGTATATCTATATCTATATCTAGATACATATATATGTATGTATATTCCCTTCAACTACCCTAATACTGAGAAAGGTCTCATGAGTTACACATATCATCTTTCCACGTAAGAATATAAACAGTGGGGGAGTGGAGCCAAGATGGTGGCTGGAAAGCAGGGACTTGCCTAAAGCTCTCCCACAAGACTGTCCAAACACCTATAAAAATGGGTCTGAACAAATTCTAGAACTGTAGAACCCACAAAATAGCAGAGGGAAGCAGGGCTCCAGCCCAGGACAACCTGGTTGGTCACTAGGTAGGGTCTATCGCACCATTCTGGGAGCAGAGAGGAGCAGAGACCTAAATACGCCTGGACCAACCAGACCAGGAGCCAGGAGGAACAGGCCTTAGTGCCCTGAATCAGTGAGCTGTGGCAGTTGGCAGACTTTTCAACCCAAAAACACCAAAGAGAACAGAGAAGGTTAGTGGGAAAAACTGCAGGGACAGAGTGAAAGGAGTTCGCAGTTGGCCACCACTCCAGGGGCAGCGGAGTGGTGCAGCTCTGGGGCTGCTTACAGAGCTACAGCTGCAGTTGCTCCCAGGCCCAGGCCCACCTGGTGGGAGGAATTAAGTGGCAGATCAGAGCAAGAGTGCAGAGCCTGCTTAGATCTGAGTCATGGTCCGGGTTGGAGGTTCTAGGGGGAGGAGGAGCGCTGGTGTGGCAGAGCTTGCTGTGTAGAAATAGCTCTGAAAACAACAGCACAACCCCTCAAGCTTGGGACAAAGTACTCTCTACTCTACAAGCAGTCATACCCTGATGAAAAGCTCAAGGGTCAAGTAGTTGGCTGGGAAGATGAACAGGCAGCGAAAATGGACTCAGATTCAGACTCAGACTTTGGAATCTTTCTTTGGTGACAAAGAAGACCAAAACATACAGCCAGAAGAAGTCAACAAAGTCAAAGAGACTACATCAAAAGCCTCCAAGAAAAACACGAACTGGTCCCAGGCCATGGAAGAACTCAAAAAGGATTTGGGAAAGCAAGTTAGAGAAGTAGAGGAAAAATTGGGAAGAGAAATGACAGTGATGTGAGAAAACCATAAAAAAAAAAAACAAGTCAATGACTTGCTAAAAGAGACCCAAAAAATACTGAAGAAAATAACACTTTAAAAATAGACTCACTCAAATGGCAAAAGAGCTCCAAAAAGCCAATGAGGAGAAGAATGCCTTGAAAGGCAGAATTAGCCAAATGGAAAAGGAGGTCCAAAAGCCACTGAAGAAAATAGTACCTTAAAAATTAGATTAGGGCAAATGGAAGCTAGTGACTTTATGAGAAATCAAGATATTATAAAACAGAACCAAAGGAATGGAAAAAAATGGAAGACAATGTGAAATATCTCATTGGAAAAACCACTGACCTGGAAAATAGATCCAGGAGAGATAATTTAAAAATTATTGGACTACCTGAAAGCCATGATCAAAAAAAGATCTTAGATATCATCTTTCAAGAAATTATCAAGGAGGACTGCCCTGATATTATAGAGCCAGGGGGTAAAATAGAAATGGAAAGAATCCACCGATTGCCTCCTGAAAAAGATCCAAAAAAGAAAACTCCTAGGAATATTGTTGCCAAAATCCAGAGCTCCCACATCAAGGAGGAAATATGGCAAGCAGCCCAAAAGAAACATTTTGAGTATTGTGGAAACACAATCAGGATAACACAAGATCTAGCAGCTTCTACATTAAGGCATCGAAGGGCTTGGAATATGATATTCCAGAGGTCAGTGGAGCTAGGATTAAAACCAAGAATCACCTATCCAGCAAAACTGAGTATAATCCTCCAAAGCAAAATATGGATTTTCGATAGAACAGAGGACTTTCAAGCTTTCTCAGTGAAAAGACCAGAGCTGAATAGAAAATTTGACTTTCAAACACAAGAATCAAGAGAAGCATGAAAAGGTAAACAAGAAAGAGAAATCACAAGGGACTTACTAAAGTTGAACTGTATTGTTTACATTCCTACATGGAAAGATGATGTGTATAATTTTTGAGACCTTAGTATTAGGGTAGCTGAAGGGAATATACATACATACATACATACATACATACATACATACACACACACACACACACACACACACATATATGGGATGATATCTAAAAAAATAAAATCAAATTAAGGGATGAGAGAGGAATATATTGAGAGAAGGAGAAAGGGAGAGATAGAATGGGGTAAATTATCTCGCATAAAAGTGGCAAAAAAAGCAGTTCATTGGAAGGGAAGAGGGGGCAGGTGAAGGGGAATGAGTGAATCTTGCTCTCGTCAGATTCCACCTGAGGAGGGAATAACATACACACTCAATTGGGTATCTTACCCCACAGGAAAGAAGGAAGAAAGGAATAAAAAGGGGGCGACAATAGAAGGGAGGGCAGATGGGGGAGGAGGTAATCGAAAGCAAACACTTTGGAGAAGTGACAGGGTCAAGGGAGAAAATTGAATGAAAGGGGATAGGATGGGAAGAAGCAAAACATAGTTAGTCTTTCACAACATGAGTATTGTGGAAGGGTTTTGTATAATGATACACATATGGCCTATGTTGAATTGATTGCCTTCTTAGGGAGGGTGGGCAGGGAGGGAAGAGGGGAGAGAATTTGGAACTCAAAGTTTTAAAAGCAGATGTTTAAAAATAAGTTTCTGCATGCAACTAGGAAATAAGATATACAGGTAATGGGGCATAGAAATCTATCTTGCCCTACAAGAAAGTAAGGGAAAAGGAGAAAGGGGGGTGGGGGCAACAGCAGGGAGGGATGAATGGGGAGTGGGGTAATCAGAACATATGACATCTCAGAGTGGGGAGTAGGGTAGAAATGGGGAGAAAATTTATAATTCAAACTCTTGTGAAAATCAATGCTGAAAACTAAAAATATTGAATGAAGTTTACAAAGCAAAAATAAAAATAAATAAATATTAAAAATGTACAATTAAAAAAATCTAACAGTGTTACAATTCTCCCAATCCTCTCCAGCATTTATCATTTTCCTGTTTTGTTATTTTAGCCAATCTGACAGGAGAGATGTGGTACCTAAGAGTTGTTTTAATTTGCATTTCTCTAATCAATAGTTATTTAAAGCATTTTTTCATATGCCTATAGATATCTTTAATTTCTTCGTCTGAAAACTGCCTGTTCATATTCTTTGACATTTCTCAATTGGGGAATGACCTGTATTCCTATAAATTTCATTCAGGTCCCTGTATATTTTAGAGATGAGGCCTTTATCAGAGACACTAGTTGTAAAGATTTTCTCCCAATTTTCTGCTTCCCTCCCAATTTTTGTTGCATTGGCTTTTTTAGATACAAAACTTTTCAATTTAACATAATCAAAATTATCCATTTTGCATTTTATAATGTTCTCACTCTCTTGTGGTGTCATGAATTCTTTCCTTTCCCTTAAATATGATCATTAAACTATTCCTTGCTCTCCCAAATTTCTTATTGTATCAGCCTTTATTCCTAAATCATGAACCAATTCTGACTTTATTTTGGTTTATCATGTAAGATATTGGTCTATGCCCAGTTTCTCCCCTACCATTTTCCAGTTTTCCCAGGAGTTTTTGTGAATAGTGAATTCTTAGCCCAGAAGCTGGATTCTTTGGGCTTATCAAAGAGTACATTGATTACTGTGTCTTGTGTACTTAACTTATTCCACTGATCCACATATCTGTTTCTTAGCCAGTACAAGGTGGTTTTGATGACTGCTGCTGTATAGTACAGTTCAATATCTGTTATGGCTTGGCCACCTTTCCTAGCATTTCTTTTCATGAATTCCCTAGATATTCTGGACGTCTTGTTCTTCCAGATGAATTTTGTTATTATTTTATCCAGCTCTGTAAAATAATTTTTTGGTTGTTCGATTGGTATGGCACTGAATAAGTAAATTAATTTAAGTAAAATTGTCATTTTATTGTATTAGCTTGGCCTAACTGTGAGTAACTGATGTTTTTCCATTTATTTAAATCTGACTTTATTTGCATGAAAAGTATTTCATAATTATGTTCATATAGGCCCTAGGTTTGTCTTGGCAGATAGACTCCCAAATATTTTATAGTGTCTACCGTAACTTTAAGTGGAATTTCTCTTTCTCTTGCTGTTGGGCTTTGTTAATAATGTATAGGAATGCTGAGGATTTATGTGGGTTTATTTTATATCCTGCAACTTTGCTAAAGTTGTTTATTATTTCAAGTAATTTTTTACTTGATTCTCTAGGATTCTTTACGTAAATCATCATATCGTCTGCAAAAGTGATAATTTAGTTTCTTCTTTGCCACTTGCAATTCCTTAAGTTTCTTTTTCTTCTCTTATTGCTATAGCTAACATTTCTAGTACCAAATTAAATAATAGGGGTGATAATGGGCATCCTTGTTTCACCCCTGATCTTATTGGGATTGCATCTAGCTTATCCCCATTACATATAATGCTTACTGATGGTTTTAGGTAAATGCTAGTTATGATTTTAAGGAGGGCTCCATTTATTCCTATGCTTTCTAGTATTTTTAATAGTAATTCGTGTTGTATTTTGTCAAAGGTTTTTCTGCATCTATTGAGATGATTATGTAGTTTCTGCTAGTTTTGTTGTTGATATAATGCTGATAGTTTTCCTAATATTGAACCAGCCTTGCATTCCTGGAATAAATCCTACCTGGTCGTAGTGTATTATTCTCATGTTAAGTTGCTGCAGTCTTTTCGCTAATATTTTATTTAAAATTTTTGCATCAATATTCATTAGGGAAATTGGTCTATAATTTTCTTTCTCTGTTTTGACTTAATCTGGTTTGGGTGTTAGTACCATAGTTGTGTCATAAAGTCTATAAAGTATAGGAATTAATTGTTCTTTAAATGTTTGATAGAATTCACATGTAAAACCATCTGGCCCTAGAGATTTTTTCCTAGGGAGCTCATTGATAGCTTGCTCAATTTCTTTTTCTGAGATGAGTTTTTTTAAGTATTTTACTTTCTCTTCTGTTATCCTGGGCAATTTATATTTTTGTAAATATTCATCCATTTCCCTAAGGTTGTCAAATTTATGGGCATGCAATTGGGCAAAATAACTCCCAATTATTGTTTTAATTTCCTCCTCATTGGAGGAGAAAGTCACCTGTTTCATTTTTGATTCTGGTAATTTGCTTTTCTTTCTTTTTTTTTTAATCAAATTGACCAAAGTTTTATCAGTTTTATTGGTTTTTTCATAAAACCAGCTCTTGGTTTTATTTATTAATTTAATAGTTTTTTTATTTCAATTTAATTAATCTTTCCTTTGATTTTCAGTATTTCTAATTTGGTATTTAATTGCAGATTTTCAATTTGTTCTTTTTCTAATTTTTTCAGTTGCATGCTCAGTTCATTGATCTCCTTTTTATCTATTTTATTCATGTAAGCATTTAGAGATATGAAACTTCTCCTTAAAACTGCTTTTGCTGCATCCCATAAGTTTTGGTGTGTTGTCTCATTATTGTTATTCTCTTGAATGAAGTTATCAATTGCTTTTATTATTACTTCTTTGGCCCACTCATTCTTTAGGATTAGATTACTTAGTTTCCAATTAATTTTTAGTTTATTTTTCCATGGTCCTTTATTACAAATAATTTTTATTGCATCATGATCTGAAAAGTATGCTTTGACTACTTCTGCCTTTCTGCACTGGACTGTGAGGTTTTTATGCCCTAGTACATGGTCAATTTTTAAGTATCTGCCATGTACTGTTGAGAAAAAAGTATATTCCTTTTTTATCCCCATTCAGTTTTCTCCAGAGGTCTATCATATCTGCCTTTTCTAAAATTCTCTTCACCTCCTTAACTTCTTTCTTGTTTATTTTGAGGTTAGATTTATCAAATTCAGAGATGGAGAGATTGAGGTCCCCCACTAGTATAGTTTTGCTGTCTATTTCTTCCTGTAACTCTCTTAACCTCCCCTCTAAGAATTTGCATGCTTTATCACTTGGTGCATATATGTTAAATGATGATATTGTCTCATTGTCTATGGTGCCTTTTAGTAGGATATAGTATCTTTCTCTATCTCTTTTAATTATATCTATCTTTGCTTTTGCTTTGTCTGAGACTAGGATTGCTACCCCTGCTTTTTTTACTTTAGCTGAAGGACAATATATTCTGCTTCAGCCTTTTACCTTTACCCTGTGTGTATGCCCCTGTTGCAAATGTGTTTCTTGTAAACAACATATTGTAGGATTATGGTTTTTAATCCATTCTGCTATCTACTTCTGTTTTCTGGAAGAGTTCATCCCATTCACATTCACAGTTATGATTACTAACTGTATCTTTTTCTCCATCCTATTTCCCCTCCCCCCATGTTTATTCTTTTATTTCTCCCTTCTCCCTTCCACTCCTCAAAAGAGTTTTGCTTTTGACCACTACCTTCCTCAGTTTACCCTCCCTCTTGATTCTCCTCCATTATTCCCTTTGCTACTTCTTCCCTCCCTTCTGACCACTCCTCCCTTTTCTTTCCCCTTTCCCCTCCTACTGCCTGTAGGCCAAGTTTGATTTCTATACTTATCAGAGTATGTTATTACCTTCTTGAACCAAATCTGATGGGAGTAAAGCTCAAATACTGCTCTTCTCCCTCCCTTCTTTCCCTCTACTATAGTATGTTTTTGTGCCTCTTCATGTGACAGAATTTATCCTTTTATACTACCTCTTTACCTCTTCCCCCAGAACTATCCCTTTGTTTCCCTTAATTATGTTTTTATCATTATATCGGTTACTTTATACTGACACCCATAGTCTATATATGTATATATATATATACATATATATTTATGCCTTTCAATTGTCATAATAACTGCACTTTTCTCAAGATTGACATATATATGTGTGTATATATATATGTATATATATATATAACATATATAAAACAATATAATCCTATATAAGGATGTAAATAATTTGTTTATTCATTAACAAGGGTTTTTTCCTCCTGTTTACCTTTTTATATCTCTCTTGAGTTTTGTATTTGAAGATCACATTTTACATTGAGCTTTGGCCTTTTCATCAGGAAGGTCTGGAATTCCCTTATTTCATTGAATGTCCATCTCTTTGCCTGAAAAATTATGCTCAATTTTTCTGGGTAGTTGATCCTTGGTTGTAGTCCAAATTCCTTTGCCTTTTGGAATATCATATTCCAATTTCTCCTGTCATTTAATGTAGAAGCTGAAAGATCCTGCATGTTCCTGAATGTAGTTCTGAAATATTTGACTTGTTTCTTTCTGGCTGCTTGCAGTATTTTCTCCTTGACCTGATAATTCTGGAATTTGGCTATAATATTTCTTGGAGTTTTCAATTTGGGATCTCTTTCAGTGGGTGATGGGTGGATTCTTTTGATAACTATTTTACCCTCTGTTTCTAGGACCTCGGGTAGTTATCCTTGATGATTTCTTGGAAGATACTTTCCTGTCTCTTTTTTTCATCGTGGCTTTCAGGTATACCAATAATTCTTAGATTGTTTCTCCTGGATCTATTTTCGAGGTCAGTTGTTTTTCCAATCAGACATTTCACATTTGCTTCTATTTTTTTCATTCTTTAGATTTTGTTTGACTGATTCTTGATGTCTCATAGAGTCATTAGCTTCTACTTGCCCAATTCCAATTTTTAAGGTATTGTTTTCTCCTTTTAGCTTCTCTATTTCCTTTTCCATTTGGTTGATTTCACTTTTCAATGAGATATTTTCTCCATTTATATTCTGAACTTCCTTAATGATTTCACTGATTTTACTTTTTAAAGATTTGTTTTCATCAGTGACTTTTTCCCCCATTTTTTCTTTTACTTATCTAATTTGGTTTTTAAAGTCCTCCTTGAGTTCTTCCAGGAATTCTTTTTGGGCTGGATGCAGTTCACATTCCCTTTTGAGTTTTCAGATGTGGGTGTGGTGTACATGCTGATCTCTTCTGAATTGGTACTTTGATCTTCCCTGTCTCCATAATAGGAAACACTGATCTTTGGCTTTTTAGTGTGCTTGTCATGGTGTTTTTTCCTCCTGGCTTCTAAAGTGGATCTCTGCTTCTGGGGCTCAGGGGCTCTGTCCCAAGGTTCTTGTGTTGTGATCAGTGGGCCTGCTCATGGCTTTGTGTTCTGTGGCCTCTGGTTGATGAGTTGTGGGGGGGGGGTGGTCTGGCTGCTCAAAGTCTCCTCTTCCATGGGACTGCTCTATAGGATGGGTGGTCTCAGCTGGTGTCTGTGCTGGTGTCTGCCACTTCTCCTGGCTGTGTAAAGGCACATCTGGGGTCCTGGTGCTGATGTTTGCTAGCTCCATCCCCCTGGGGCTCAGTAACTCTAGTTGTTCTGCTGAGGTGGGGTCTGCTGGGACACCTCTCTTCCTGCATTAGTCTCCTTCCACCACCACAAGAAGGGCCCTCTCCCCAACTTCTCTCACTATAAGGCTACTGAAGCCCCACTGCTGGATCCTCTGTTTCTCCCAAGGGAGTATTCTCTGGATGAGGAAGGGAGGTAGAGGCAATATACCTGGCCATCATGGCTCCTGGAAGTTCAAGAAGGTGAGTTTCAAACCTTTAGGCTGTGGGCTAGAGGCCTTGCGGGGTAGCTGCTCCTGTGGCCACAGGCTCTGTGCTGGTGTCTCCTGCATCTCTGATAGTCTCCCGACCTGGGCTGAGAGGCCTGGGGCTCAAACACTGCCAGTGCCAGTTCTTCTGCCCTTGGCCTGCTCCTGTTCCTGCATTTTGCTTGCCCAGGGCTCTCCCAGAAGGGTGAGATGGCTGAGTTCCTCTGCTGTTCCTGGTTGGTGTGGTCTGGTTGCTGTTCCATGTGCCCAACGCTTCTGCCCCTCTCAGTCTACTAGTGGCTTCTAACTCTCTCAGATCTGCTCAGATTAACTTTTTTTAGAGGTATCTGACAGAATTTGTGAGAGAGCTCCAGTGGTTTCTTCCTTTCACAGAGCCATATTGGCTCTGCTCCCTTATATAACATCTTTATAGAAAATGTGGAAACTGATTTTCTTCATTTTTTTTCATTTTCCCTATTGCATATGTGTAGACCTTGATAAGCATTTAAAAATCCTATTTTCTTTCCACCTAGAGGGTTTTTTGATTGAATTGGTTTTGTATTTTAAACTTGTTTTGAAAGCTCTTTAGAATACTTCTCTATACTTCTTATTCTCCTTCCCCTCACTTAACTCCTAGGAGTTAACTCACTAAGCTCCTTTTGGGACTACATATTCAACATCCCTTACTCTACTGATTTCCCATTTTATCTACTTGTTAGTACCTTTAAGTGATGGGTAAGTGGGCTTTTGAATTGAAGAAAAGAATTTAGGGAAGCTATGGGACTGGTTAGGAGGGCATGGCTAGTTGAAACCAGTTTGGGAGAAACAAGGATGATTACGAGGGAAAGAAAGAAAGAATCAAGAGTAGATACACAACAGATAATGTGACTGACACATTAAGGAAAAAAATAACCATCTAAAAATAGTTTAAAAACCTTTCAAGTTCTCATCAGTTACCTTGGGGATAACCTTCTCTCAATGATAAATGCCAGTGAATGATCTCATTTGTCAGGGAGTCCCAAAGTGGAAAGTCAGGAATGAAGTTAGGTTTGCTTCTTAAGCAAGAAGATGTCTTGAGGATGTTGAAAGTGTTTGGTGAAGTGAAGGGAAGTGGAATGAGAAACAAGACAAGCCCTGCCTGTGAGAAATGGTAGAAGCAGTTTTGTTTCCACAGAGTTGAAAGTATACCCCCCCAGCTTTAGCAGAATGTAAGTCAGGTGACTGATTAGAACCAGTTCTAATCAGAGCTATAATCTAGCAGAGATCAGGCTTCTGATCAAGTTAAAGGTTAGAGGCTTGTACATATGCTTAAGGAGCTGTTTGAGGGAGGCATGATGCGGGCAGTTCAGGAGGTTGTACCTGGCCAATGAAGAGCTAGGCAGCAGATTTGAATCAGGAGCCAATAAAAGGACTGGCATTTGTCTGAGTCCCTTGTACTCCCCTTACTCTGTTCAGCGGACGTACCCATTTATTCAGGAGATATAAATGTAAGATATAATTAAAACCTTCTTGGCCTTCCAATGAGTATTGTTTATTCCCAGACAATGTAAGTATGTTTCTAACATGCCTAAAAAGGATGCAGTTTATAGCCAGATTGTTCAGTCAGTGTTTGTTTGGACCCTGTCCCCAATGGGAACAAGGGAACATGAAAGGAATGAAAGACGGAATGAAACAGGCATTTATTAAATATGTATTATATGCTGGGAGGTAGGTGCTATTATTATCCCAATTTTAAGTAGAGAAAAATGAGGCAAAGAGAGGTTAAATGACTTGGCCAGGATCACTAAAATTATTGAAAGGGAAATCAACAAATGTTGGAGGGGATGTGGAAAAATTAGAATATTACCTAAATGGGGGATTGTGAAGTAATCCAACCATTTTAGAGAGCAAGCTAGAATTATGCCCAAGGAGTTATTAAACTTCCTATACCTTTTGACCTAGCAATATCACCACTAGGTCTATTTCCAAAGATGATTAGGGAAAAAGGAAAAGAACTTTTATGTTCTAAAATATTTATAGCAGCTCTTTTTGTCGTAGCAAAGAACAGGAAATTGTAGGGATGCTCATCAATTGGGGAATGGCTGAATAAGTTGTGGTATATGATTGTGATGGAATGCTACTGTGCCATAAGAAATGATGAGCTCAATGAGCTTAGAAAAGTATGGATAGACTTGCACGAAGATCAAAGAGCCAAGAGAACATTGTATACAATAATAGCAATGTTGTTTTAAGAACAACTTTAAATGACTAAGTCATTTTTGCTATTATAAATACCCAATTAACTACAAAAGACTCATGAAGGAAGATGCCATCTGTTTCCAGAAAAAGAACTGATAGGTAGAGGTATGTATAGAACGATTTTACATATATATATATACATATTTGTGTCTAATGGTAGCCATCTCTATGGTGGCATTGGCAAGGGGAAAAAGGAAAAAAAAAAGGAATTTACATGATAACTTTATTATATGTTCAAAAGACATAGCAAGTTGTACATGATAGATTTACAGTTTCATGTGCAATCATCTTTTTTAATCATAGTATGTTATGGAACTGCTTATTTTATTCGGTAATTTAAATAATTTAAAAATAAAATAAAATAAAAACCTAGTAAATGTCTAAGGCAGAATTTGAACTAAGTTCTTCCTGGCTCTAGGCTTAGCACCTGTATCACCTAGAGGCACATTGGGAAATGTAGATGATAGAAAAACAAAATGAATCAATAAAAATTATTTTATAATAAAAAAAGAACTAGCAAAGTAGTTATTTCGGATTCTGGAAAACAAAACTACTTGTAGCTAAATGGTATAGTAGATGAGTACTGAGCTTGGAATCAGGAAGACCTGGCTTCAAATTCTGCCAATGACGTTTACTAGCTCTGTGACTTTGTTCAAGTCACTTAACATCTCTCAACCTCAGTTTCTTCATTTGTAAAATTGAGACAAATGAGATATTTTTACACACATCCACACACATTACTATATAAAATCTGGCTATTATTCTATTATTGTTTAGTAGTAGTAGTTGTAATCCTGAAGGCCAAGTATAGATTGCATCATCATCATTACTCCCCTAGGGTTCTTGGGCACTGTTCAAGAGGTTTGGGGTGGTCTAGGCTCTCTGCCAGTGGCTGAAACCTTGCTGACGGTGTTCTCTCCTACAACTCAGTTTCATTTAGTCACTAATAGATTAGCTTTTATAAAGGAATAGTCACTTCAAAGGTATAATCACAAATAGACAAATTGACTCCTTAACAAATGAGGCTTACTCTTTCTCTTCACCCCTCCCTACCTTAGTTTTTGAGTAGGGAAAGGAGAAGGACAAGGAAGAGAGGGAGAAGAAAGAGAAGAGGAAGGCAATGAGGTTCACAATTTAGCTTAGTTCCTGTAGAGCACAATCTTAAGTTTCAGGTGCAAAACCCCTCTAAGAAACACTATTTTCTTGGGGCTTCCCTCTATAATGACTGGTGGCAACCTTCCCACCTATGACGAACAAAAAGGTTGTATACTCTCTTTCTCTTTGTGATCTCATTAACTCCCTTGGCTTTAATGATCACATCTAGGACCTCTTTCCTAAAATCTAGGCCTCCACCTCCAAATTTTTACTTTATATTTCAAAAGTGTGTGCATTGAACACCGCCCATCCAAAATTAAACTCATTGTCATGCCTGCCTCAAAACCTTCTGTGGAAGTGCTTTTCTTCCATAGAGTACTATGTAGATGTAGACTATCATTGACATTTTTGTTGTTGTTAGGTGGCAGTATGGTGCAGTAGAGAACAGAGAACATGATGTCTTTGGAGTTAGAGGACATAGATTTAAATCTGCATTTCATACTTTCTACACAAGTGATCTTAGGAAAATCCTTTATTTCCTCATCTATAAGATAAGAGAATTGGACTAAATGTCCTTCTGCACCCATGATTTTATATGTATTGTCCTCCTCATTATATTTTAAGTTCTTTAGGTGTCTAGATAGACCCACAAATATCACCTCCGTATTCCAAAATTCTAAAATCCATTATTCTATCATAATCTATTGACTTTTCACCTCTACTCCTGCCTTCCCTTACCAAACCCTACACTTATGCTATACTATGACCTTTAATTCCTTGACCGCCCCCCCCGCCCCCGCCAATTCTCTCCCAGGCTATTTCCTGTGTTCCTTCCATTCTCTCCTTTTTTCTCCATCTTGACCCCTTGGGCAACCAATGCAACTCTACATTGTCTTCCTCTCAAGTCCCTATCCCCTTTTTAATTTCTTTAATTGTATCCTGCTAAGCCTGAGCTTTGGATCACTCCTCTCACTCACCACCATTACTCCTGCACACATGCTACTGAATGAAAGTGGAGAAAATTCACACAACCTTCTGGCTGGGTTCACTATAAATTTATGTTATACAACCTCTACTGACCTCTCACTGTTGCTAGGCAATCCTCCCATTCCTCTCTCATCAAAATACTGCCTCCCTCTCCACAGTGGCTCTCCTAAACCTCATACTCTCATCTGATAAATGCCTCATATCTTACAGAAAAAAATTGAAACTTTGTCATGAGCTTCCTCTTCTCACCTCTTCCCTATCTCACATCATTTGGATTCCTTCTGCTACTATCTCCTCTTTCACACCTATCCCACATGATGAAGTAGCTTTACTCCTTACCAGGGCTAAGCCCTCTATCTGCTTAAACAATCCTACTCTATCCCATCTCCTTCAACAGAAAATCCCCCTTGACATCCCTACTCTTTCACTTATTTTCAATCTCTGTCTATTGGCTCCTTTAGTGTCTACAAATATACTGATGTCTCCCCATCCTGAATAAACTCTCACTTGATCATTTCATCATCATTTTCTGCCCTATATCTCTTGTGCCCTTTGTGGCTAAATTCCTTGAAAAGGCCATCTACAATAGGTACCTCCACTTTCTCCCCTTTTACTGTCTTCTTAACCTCTTACAATCTGGTTTCCAATCTTATCATTCCACTGAAAGTGCTTTCACCAAAGTTACCAATAATGTCTTAGCTGCCAAATCCAATGGTCTTTTCTCAATCCTCATTCCCCTGCACCTCTCTGGAGGTTTTAACACTTTTGATCACTTTCTTCTCCTATCAGGGGTGGGGAACCTGTGGCCTTGAGGTCACATGTGGCCCTCTAGGTCCTTGGGTGTGGCCTTTTGACTGAATTAAATCCCTTGATTTGTTCCATAAAACTTGGACTCAGTCAAAAGGCCACACCCAAGGACCTAGAGGGCCACATGTGGCCTCAAAGCCACAGGTTCCCCATCCTTGTCCTAGATAATCTCTTCTCTCTAGGTTTTCAGGGCACCACACTCTACTGGTTCTTTTCCTATCTATCTGACCACTCCTTCTCAGTGGTTTTGCGGGATCCTCATCCAGATCATGTCCTCTAACTCCAAGTGTCCCACAGGGTTCTGTCCTGGGCCCTCTCTTCTTCTTCCTCTATATTATTTCATTTGGTGATCTCATCACCTCCCATGGATTTAATTACCACCTCCATGCTTATGATTCTCTAACTCTAATTATCATCTCTATCCTGCCCCAACCTCTCTGCTGATCTCCAATGGCCTTTCAGATGTCTCAAACTGAATGTCCAGTTGATCTTAAAGTAAATATATCCAAAACACACTCACTGTATTTCCCCCTAAACCTTGCCTCCTTCCTATTACAGCTGACAACAGCACCATCCCCAAAGCCCCTCATGCTCACAAACAAGATGTTATCTTCAACTCCTCACTATTCCTCAGTGCCCCCCACTCATATCCAATTTGTTGCCAAGCCCAATTGCAAAATCTTTCCAACCCATCCTCTTTTCTCTTCTGATAGTGCCACCACTCTAGTGCAGGCCCTGATCACCTCACACATGGACTATGGCAATAACCTGCTGTGGTTTGCCTGCCTCAATTCTCTCTCCACTCCAATTAATCCTCTATTCTGCCATCAAAGTGATTTCCACAAGGCACAAGTCTAACCATGTCACCCCTATACTCAGTAGCTCCCAATCTATGATAAAATACAAAAGTGCTCTGTCACACAAGACTCTTCATCACCTAGCCCTCTCCTGCTTTTCCAATCTTATCCCTTACTACCTTGACAGGTACTCTTCTATCCAGTGACACTGGCCTCCTGGCTGTTCCATGAGAAACATCCTCCATCTCTGGGCTCCAGCCATTTTCTCTGGCTGTGCCCTTTTCCTGTAATGTTCTTCCTTCATATTTTTACCTACTGGTTTCACTGGCTTCCTTTAATTTTCAACTAAATTTCCATCTTCTACAAGAAGCCTTTCCTAACCAATCTGAATTCTATTTCCTTCACTTTGCTAATTATGTCCTACTTACCCTTTATGCAGATTGTTTGTACGTGTTTGTTTACTTGTCGTCACCCCTGCCTCCATTTTTACCCCCATTAGATTGCAAGCTCCCTGAGGGCAGGGACTATTTTTTCCTCTTTTTGTATCTCCAGGGCTTGGCAGAATGTCTGCCACAGGGTAGGCCCTTAATAAATGTTTATTGATTGGTTGGATTGAGTTGGATCTTAATCACTTTTGTATGCCAACAAACAAGGTGCTTTTTACATTGTTAAAACTCAATAAATGTTTGTTGAATGAATGAGGCCATAAAATATAGCTCTACATTTTGGAACTTTAAAAGATGATCTGGAATTAAATGACCCAGATGTTGTATTATTTAAATAAGACATATACAACTGTTGGTTTGTTTTAAATGGGTGATTGATTTTGATGATGCTTGGGAGATAGTTCATATGTTAAAGATAAAGAGATTATTTTAAACCATAAAGTCAAGTTTAATGCAAATAGAAAACCAAGTCATGTGAATACCTTTTCCTCAAAGGGAAACTACCACTTAATGTGGGTAGGGTTTTTCTGATGGAATGTAATCTCCTTGAGGGAAAGGGCCGTTTTTATTTTTTTCTTTGTGTCTCCGGAAGTTTATATTGGCACCTGTAAACATTTAGTAAATTCTTGTTGACTGATGGCTTTGACATATACAATGTATATGTAAATATATACATGCATATGGAGAGAAAGAGAGAGATCAAAAGACCAAGAGCTAAAGACAGAGAGCTAAAGACAGAGAGATGTAGAGGAGATAGAAAGACATAGACAGAAGACTGTGACAGAGATAGTCAAGTATTGCACTTACCACTATGTTGAGAAGCCAAACCTTCAGCCACAGCTGAATTTGAAACAAAACTATACTGAAAAGTTTATGGATTCAGTTCTTGGGAATTTTCCTATTGGTTTTTCACTTTATGTACTCTCAGCTGTCTCTTCTCTTTCTCATTCATATTGAATGTTGGTAATTTCACATCTACTATGATTACTAATTAATTTAACTCCAGGCTAAAACTTGCTACAGATTAAAGCTGTTTTTGTAAAATATGGCCTCAAATTATATTGCCATCAGTTTATTCACTTATTCCAGGTGCAGATTTGCAATTTCCTTTTCAAAGAAAAAAAAACTACTATGCTGGTTACAAAAAGAATACTAGTTAAATTGACTTTTTCTTTTGGAAAGCTCAAAACTCCTCATTTTTCAGAATGTCTGATTATTTGTTTTAACTTGTCCCACTACTCTGAAGCTTGCAAACTGAACATTCATGCCTTATGAACAGTATTTAATCATCTTTCCCCTTCTTACATACTTGTCACAGGAGAATTTCCAAACCTTGATGCCTACTTGAAAAGACTGTCAAACCTGATCTCCTAGGAGAGGCTGCCTGATAACTTGACTGCTAAGGAACACATTCTCCAATTTGTCTGGAAGAATTTCAGGGATTAATGTGTTGAGCATCGGTGAACAATGAGCAAATTCTTTAATTAGGGTCCTTCTTTTGTTCCTCCTGTCAAAATTAAGCATGTGTTTCTTTAAGAATGTGTTGCCTCCATTAAATTCAGTGGAATCTATCCTAAAATAATAATGAATTTAAATTTCACATCAGGAATCCAGGCTTAGTAAACATATCCCTGTACTCAGAAAGGAATTATGTCGAAAAGTATGATGGAGATTCAAATGAGATGAAGTTTTAATCTCGTTTCTCAGGTTTCTGATGGTAGCTTACTATTTATATTATATATATTATATACATATTATATATTATGCTATTATATATATACACATAATACTATACATATTACACTATTTAGTCATTATACTATAATATAACGTTTGCACCAACAACTTTTACTTGGGACTAAGGTCCTGGGTACATGGGTTGGGGGAGCAGAGTCATCTTTTTTCTGGCTTGTGTACAGTGCCTGGCACATAGCAAGAGCTTAATAACTGCTTGCTGATTGATTGGTTACTTTCACACAAAAACCCCACCATATGACACAATTCATTTTGTTGTCACCAACTCCAAGCTCAACACCAACTGCAAGCTTACAATTCACAAAAATCAAATGATTTATATTCATTTGATATTTATATATCAAATATTTGTAGGTTAAAGAAAAAAAAAAGACCATATAAAATATTGGTACCTATGAATAGGTACCAGATCTTCCCTGGAGATTTTTATAGCCTTAGTCACTGAAAGTTGTGAAAGTGATATGGCTTGTAGCAGCAATCCTCCAAACATGGTAACTGCAGATACCCCAACAGCTCTTAGCAGGTAGCAGCAGTTGTAATTCCCCAGTGTCACCTCTCCTATGGTTTCATAAAATTCCAGGTAGGTGTTGTTAGCTCATTTTAGTCAAACTACTGATAGTCTTTGTTATTTTAATTCTAAGCCCTTTAAAAGAAGCAATAATAGTATGAAATGGTAACATGGATTTTTAATACATCTATCATCTATTGATTCATTTGTTTGTTTTATTAATGCATTTATTAATTTATTTGAGGAACTATAAGGTTAGGGTGTTTGAGGAAGTATTAGTATGTATGTTGAATTCCCCTAGTATGAGGGCAGTAGTTAGGGAGTTGAGAAAGACTGTGAACCAGGCACTGGATTCATTGAGGAAAGAAGAATGTCTTGAAGGTTGGTAGATAGCAATTATGAGAATTTTGACTGAATTGTAAGTATGAATTGAGTGAATCTCAGAGGAGGAGAGGCTTTGGAGCACTGGTAGAAGGGGGAGAGTTTGGAAGTGGCAAAGGGGAACAACAAATGTTCCCACTCCCTAAAATTGATCAACTATTGAGTCTGGATAATGAGCAAAAGTGCTACCAGTGCTAGAAAGGGTGGCTGGGGAAGCTGTGTTATCAGGAGAGAATTAAGTCTCAGTGAGAGCCAGAAGATGGAAGGAATAGGGAAGAAATAAGAATTTAAGATGAAAGTAAGTTTGTTATCCACAGAGCAGGCACAGAGAGTACAATGGAAGGGGTGAGTAGCTTTCAACTGAGACATCAGTGGAGGTTGGGTCTAGGGGAATGGGAATGAGGGAGTAGGCAGTGGGGGACAGAAAATTTGAATTTGAATAATGACACTTTAGGGATCAGAATCACTGGGGTGGGGAGGGTGTGATTGGGTGGGAATTTGTTAATCATTGAAAGATGTGTTCAAGTAGGTTATCAACATCCCTTGGGCTATAGCAGCATATAGCACAAGTTGGGGAACAGTTAGGGGAGCTGATGGAATTGATGTGGTTTAGAGTTGCTGGGAACCCTGATAACATGGCTTGGGGATTCTAGGAACCCCAAAATGTCAGGGTAGATGGCGGCATCTGCCTGGAAAGAATTCACACTCAAACCTTCTTCTGGTCAAAGCGGCAAGGTTTATTGTAATGCCAGTAGAAGAGGGCTGGATTCATATTGAATCTGCAACTTAATGGGTGTGAGACTGATGCTTATATACACAAAAGGATCTGGATGGGATTAAGGAGTGGTAAGCAGTCTGGGGTAGGCCAGAACCAATAGCAAAAGGAGTATTTAGTAGTCTGGGGTGATCCCGGTGCAACAGTGAAAGGAATATGTAAGCTAATTGGGTGGTCTAGGTGGGTGGGGTGGGCCACATCCCTTGGGTGGAGATGCCACTGATCTGGGCTATGTATGGGAAAATTCAGGGAATCTGTTGCTTTCATAGATATGGTCTTTTCTTTTAGGGATCCAGGTCCCATCAACACATCAAAATGTTGTTTCTTCCCTTCCCCAGCCACAGTTGTATGACTTTAGAAAAATTCCTTAATTTCTCTGGTTTCAGTTTCTTCATTTGTAAATCAGGAGGATTGGACTATCTCGAAAATTCAGAGTTTCTAAATCTTAAGCCATGATTGCCTCCCATTTAGATGACTAGTATTCATCTTTCAAAGAGTACAAATCATCCCTTCTGAATGTGGGCTATAACCATACACATACAACTTAATTTATGGTTTTAGGAAACTCTTGATTGGTGGTTGCTTCTTCTTGAACATAATTTCAGGAAAACCCTTCTTCTCTGGCTACCTCCACAACCTCCTTGACAGCCTATTTCCCACTTGATGTGTGCCCTTTCCTTTCCTTCCTTCTCCTTACTCTTGTGCTCACAAACTCTGAATTCTGAAATCATGGACCATGATCTACCCCTTCTCTAGAAAATAAACTCCTTGAGGACACGGTCTTTGCTTTCATGTTTGTATACAGAACTTTTAGCACAGTCTTTGGCACATTATAAGCACTTAAATGCTTTTATATTCATTCATTACATTGATTTATTTTTATAAATATGCAATCCCACATTAATAATTGCCTATTGGACATTTCAAAATAGATGTCCTAGAGACATCTCAAACAAATTGAACTTAATATATACCTACCCCCCACACACCCTCCCTTCTTCTAAACTTCTCAATTCTGTCAGACACCACAATTCTTCCAGTGTCTCAGCTTCATAGCCTGGGTATTATCCTTGACTCCTCAATCTCCTTCACCCCCCCCCCCCCACATCCAATTAATGACCAGATCTTGTTGATTTTCTCTCCACAACATCTCTCACATCCAATGCCTATGACTCTTTTCCACTCACATGGCTACCTATGGCCCTAGTTGTGCAAGCCCTCATCATCTCTTGCTAATATTATTGTCACAGACTCCTAATTAGTCTCCTTGCTTAAAGTTTCTCACAACTCCTGTCCATTCTCCACAATGCTGCCAAAATAATTTTAAGTGCATACCTGAACAACTGATGTCCCTACTCAATTAACTACTCAATTGCCTTTAGGATAAAATATAAACTCTTCTATTTAGATTTTAAAGCTCTTCACAACCCAGCTCCCATGACTTTCCTTCCACACTCTATGATCTAACCAAATTGAATTTCTCTCCTTTTCTAACAACTGACACTCCATCCCCCTCCTCTTTGCTTTTGCATTGACTAATCCCACTGCCTACCTCTTACCTCTATCTGTCGAATCTGCCTCTTCAGTTAAGATCTTGTTCATAAAGCCTTTCCTAATGCTAGTGCCTTTCCTCCCAAACTACCTTTATAGTGACTTTGCCTATTTGTATTTATTTTCTTTATGTTCGTGCTATATATATTTTATATGTTCTTGCCTCCCCCATTAGAATTGAGCTCTTTTTGAGTAGGATTGTTTCATCCTTTTCATTTGTATCACCCCCAAGACCTAGCACAGGGCCTGGCATATGGTAGGTGCTTAATTATGCTCGGTGATTGAATGGTCTATTGTCACATCTGTATGAAGCAAGGGCATATGTGAGGCCTGGCATCGTCTACTTTTTAATCTGCCTGTACTTAAATTATTTTCTTTTTATTCTTTTAATGAGAAATGTGATGAAAACACTTTTTCCCTTGGTTTGTTCCTTAGTCTCAATCTGCTGTGAAAACCAGATGTGAACATAAAAACCATCTGCTCTGATCCTAGTTTTCCATTAAAATTGTACCTCATGTACTAAGAGGGTCATGAACCTGGCAGAATGGCCCAAATGCACCAAGAAGCAATAAAGGTTATGTCTCCTCATACAACCAAACCAGGGAAAAGTCCAGATATCTGTCCTCCCTCTGACACCACCTTTGATATTTTTTAAAAATAATGTCTTTGTTTTATGTCATGCACCTTCTTCTTGCTAAGGTGATCTTAAAGGCAAACAAACAATAACAACAAAAACAAAGAAAAATTCACACCTCCCTAAAAGTAGAGAGAAAAAAAAAACATTGAAATATGGTAACTCAGTCAGCAAGCAATCAGAAATTTTTAAAAATGCTCATGAAATGGGGATGGGGTGAGGAGAGTGGGTTGGGGAAAGTAAGCAGAGAAACATAAAAGTAATGGGTGCTGAATTAAGTATTTTTTGGGGGGAAAGGGGTACAGATCTGGGATTTTGTCAGGTTAGAGAAACTGCCTCCACTAAGGCATATCTATGTTTTGTCTATAATTTCTAATCTTGGAGAGTTTGGGGTGGAGGGAGTGAAGGAGAAGAAGAAGATAAGGGACTTGACCATAATCATCAAACTGGTGTTTATCAGTGGCAGAACCTGAACTGAGGTCTTTTTGTTTCAAATTTTATCTGCTATCCTAGCTACCTGTAATACAAATTCACACATTTTATCTATCATACCAGCTCTCTCTGATGTATATTTACCTCAGTAATTTAAAATAATGAAAGTAATATCCATAGAGCAATTAAAATTTTTATCAAACATAGAGAGCCAAAAAGTACCTTAGAGCTCACCTAGTTCAACCCCTCCCCCATTCCATACATAAGTAAACTGAGTCCTGTGTAGGTCTAGTGACTTGTGTAGCATCACACAGGTTTTAGGTGTCTGAGGTAGAATTTGAACCCAGTAAAGCACTATACTAGATATTGGATAAGCATCAAGGCAAAAATAAAATAATTTCTACCTTCAAGGAGCTAAGGAATTGTGATGGGGACAGACCAGGGAGGTTTCTTGGGGAAAGTAACATAGAAACTTATCCTTGAAGGAAGATTCTGAAAAGTAAAGATTAAGAAGTAGAACATTCTAGGCATGGAGGAAAATTTGTGAGACCATCTGGAGGTGGTAGATGAATATGTGAATGGGAGCAATGAAATACAAGGCTGAAGAGAGGTAGCTTGTGTCAGATTATGTAAGGTCTTAAATATCAAGTGGGAATGGTTTGTATTTTATCCTTGGGGCAATAGAGAGCTACTGAAGTTCTTTGAAGAGGAGTAAGATGTGGTGAGATCTGTTAGTGAAGAAGGTTATTTGGGCAACTGTGTGAAGATCAGATTGGAGAGGGGAAGGTTGGATTGGAAACAGGGAGTCAATTAGAAGGCTTTAAAAATAATCCAGAAAAAGAATCATGGATTAAACTATTAAAATGATGTGAGTGGCAAGAAGATTTGAGAGAGGTTGTGGATGTAAAACTTGCAGGACTTGGAAACTGATTGGACATGGGGATGAGAATTAAAGATGAAGCTTTGTATGATTGGGAAGGTGGTAGTGACTTTAACAGAAATAGGAAAGAAAAGTGGAGGGTTAGGTTTTAGGGCAAGGAAGGGGATAATGAATGCTCCTTTTTCAGCATATAGAATTTGAGATTCTGATAAGTTATCCTGTAAAGGCATCCATCAACCAATTGGAGGTTCAGGAGTTGAGTTCTAGAGAAAGATTAGGAATGGATATTTTTATTTGTAAGTTATCTCTATAGAAATGGTAACTCAGCCCCAAATTGAGATCACCAAAGGATAGAATGTTGGAAGTGAAAAGGGCACAGGACATAAACTTTGGGGGAAACCTTTCTGAATAATGGGAGTAGTTTGTATATACAAACCAATGGCATTCCAATAAAATCTGACCTGGCTAATCAGAGTATCAAGTATTGGGGAAAGGACTTGGAATAATTTCCTAAAAATACCCCTTACCTATGCTATTGATGAATCTAAGGAGATTGCTGAAATAATGTGGCCCAATCTGTTTATACTTCCTTGGCCATAAGAAAATAGCATCAACAACAAATAACTCCCACTGCACTCCAAAAGGAACACAGGGAATTTCCAGACTCCTGAAATCTACCTTCAGCTCAGCCTCAAACTGAGGATCTTGGCCTATCCCTAAATTGAGCACAATTCAACCTTACCTTGGTTCATTTTGTACTGGTGGTTTCCTTCCCCCAGCAGAACCACAGGTTGCTGACGTTACAGGAAATAAATCCATGTTTTATTAATTCCCCCCGTAACGAAAACACATATGGTGATTTAGCAGAGTTCACTGAGGTGATGATGAGGCATAATAGGAAATCCCTGTCGAACTTTATCATGATCACAAGGTCATAGTTTTCAAGCTGGAAGGAAGCCTTTAGGTTATCTAGTGAGTCCGACCCTTTAATTTTACAAAGGAGGAAACTGAGACCTAAAGAGTTGGCATGATTTGCCCATGTGTAGTAAGTGACACACGTTGCAGAGTTGGGATTTGAATCCTTGACTTTGGATTCAAATCCACGATAGGATACCTCTAGCAGGATACCTCCAACCTTTTTTTTTCATGTCACTGACCCTTTGGTAGTCTGGTGAAGACTTTTACAGAGGAAGCATGGTTATAAATATACATATATTAAAGTGTATAATATACATACATAGAATATATAAATATGAATATATACATGTGTGTATATGTATATATGTGTACATACATACATACATTATTCCCAGCTCCAAGGTTAAGACTCCTGACCTCTCACATTACATGACATCGTCCATTTGCTTGCCTTTGCACTAGCTCTCCCTTGTGCCTGGAATAATCTGCCCCCTCACCTCTGCCTCTTGGTTTCACTGGCTTCCTTTATGACTCATCACCTTCTACAGAAGGTATTTCCCATTCACCCCAGCTGCTAGTGTCTTTCCCCCTCAGATTACTTCCCAACTACTCTGTGTATAAATTGTATGTACCTTTGCTATTTATTTACATGTTGCCCTCCTCATTAGAATTTAAGGTCCTTGAGGGCAGTAATCATCTTTTTCTCGGTATCCCAGAACTTAGCAAGGTGCCTGGCTTTACTAGCATTCTTCACAACAAATGTCCATAGGTGGTTCTTTGCAACACCATGTCCCATCCATCTGACTTATGTTCGAAAGCATTTTTCTTACTCCAATAAGGGTGGTAGAAATTGAGGCTTCATCACCCCCTGAAGTTACATAATTTTGTTTTAGTTTTCTGCCCTTGCCCTGGTCCTAGCTCTAACTGCTTCGTCCTCTAGTCTCCTACTGTCACATTAATTCCATAACACTGTCTTTCCTTCTGCGAGTTGAGCCAAGAGTCATAGACATTGTTGTTCCTCAGTTGAGCAAGAAGGGAATACGTAATAGGTAAGAGAAGGCTTATTTCTCGAGATTGTATGTGCAATGGGGTGGGGAAAGGGAAAAAAAAGGAAGAGGGAGAGGAAGAAGGGGAGGGGGAAAGGGAGGGGAGAAAGAGAGAGACAGAGAGACAGAGAGAGAGAAGAGAGATGATGATGGACAGACAGAGGGGAGAGGTTCAGAAAGGAGAAAAGAGGAGAAGAGAAGAGGAGAGGAGCGGAGAGAGACAGAGAGATAGAGGCTTTCAGAAGTACCAAAGCAGAATCAGAGTTGCCACTGAAGATGTGGAATATTATTTTATATTGTTTGTCTCCACCTTAAGCCCAAGGAATTTCTCATATATATTAAATTAAGACATCCAAATGAATGCTCACAATGATATATCAACACTTTCATTTCACCTACAGCTTTAACTAAGATTCCATTGCTATTATATATTTAAATCCATAAATTTAATTGTGCTCCAAAGATAGAAAAAATTCTTGGAAACTAGGCTGAAGCCACAAAATCAATTTTAACTTAAAACTTGAACCCAGCTATGACTTCATTTTCAATCCACCTGCATCACTATTAGAACTGCATCCCATGCCTGAATGTTGAAATGCAAAAAAAAAAAAAAAAAATAGGTTGAGTTAACATGATGCTGTGATTTCAAATGTGGCCTTCTGTATTCTACTTCATCTATTCAGATTTTAGCATTGTCTGAAATAAATTACATAATTCTTTTCTGAGCAACCTTCATCCAATATTATCTCCTCTTATTTGGAAGGCTCATCAAAAAAGGTAAAAGTACAATACAATAAGAACAAGTATACTGAACTTAAATTATGTGAACTTCTATTTCTAAAAAAAATTTGATATGCAAAATTCAATATGTTATTTCCTTAGTAATGCTGTATATTTTATGCATTTAAAAACATTATCCAGAGAAGGAACCATAGGCTTCATCAGACTGCCAAAGCAGTCCATGATACACAGAAAGGCTAAGGACTTCTGCTTTGGAAAACTTGGGAGGATTTTGTGTTTGCACCTTTTTTGTCCCAGATATAATCCCCTAAAGTTAAAGTTACATACTCTTCCAAATGAAGGTACTAAGTAATTATGCTGATTGAAACCCCTATGAAGATCCTGGGATTGTATTCATCAGTGAGCAAATGGATCCACAACAGGTCACCTACTTTTAAATTCAGATAAACATTGCTGGAACATCGTCATTCTGGGGATGAAGAGTTTGCCAAGAACTTCTTTAGCTTTCAGCAATTTACTTCAAACCCACAATTGTAAGATGTCAGAGAACACCAAGCTGCTTGCTTATTATTATGTTTTATAAGAATTGATATTGACACTAGGTATCTGATGGAGAAATAGGCAATTGCTATGCTTGAACCCCCTTGTTTTTTAGTCAGCACTGTAGAGTATTCTCTCCTACACTAAATGAAATCAGAGACCAGAGTCTCTCCTTTCTTTAGTGGTTGGAAGCAAAAAGGAGCATAGAAGAGTGTGAATTAGCATACTCTGTGTTCCCAGGAGCACCCAGGCTCCAGAATACTAGTCAGCTGCTTCATAATCAGACAGTTTGGTTGAAGAAATGAAAGTATATTCTTGAACAGATGCATCCCTTCCATCTTTTAAAAGGCCCATTGCTTTGGGACTCAAAAGATCTTTCTACCTTTATTCCTGGGTAGTCTTATTTGGAGAATTCTTGTTAAAAAGACTGCCATTTTGGCAGAAGTGGAAGAAGAAAGCTTTTCTTATATTACTCACCATGTGATTTCACATTTCAAAATATTGTCCCTTTTATACCCAACTCAAATCAATACTTTAAAATGCTGTGTAATAAAATATCAACAATTATTGATTAGAGTCTACCAATGATGTGAATGAATTCTTTATTAGGTACATGATTAAACTATTTCTCTTTTTTATACCCCCAAAGGGCATAATATTATGCTTTAAATAAGGTTGTCCTTTTTTAAAATACAGAGAAGCTGAAATTAGCATACTTTTAGCATTTTACATCTCAAAAGTTGTGGCATTTAAACAAAAATACTTAGAGACTAGTACATTTTTTCACATTGAAAAATGAATCACAATCTGAAGTTTGTTTTGTTTTTGTTTTACAAATGATACACTGAACAAGTCACACACAATATAGAAAGCTACTTATGAAGCACACAGTTCAGATTCTATTGAGAGAACTCCTTGGAGGATTCAATACAGATCTGTGAGGTGTTTTAATATCTGCCAGACAAATCACAAAGGCCTCCCAGAGTATAACAACAGATGATCTCCTTGAACGTTTTCCTCAGTTCTTGACTCCGGAGGGCATAGATAAGGGGATCAATGATGGAATTACACATGATGAGGATGAGGTAAAAGTTGAAGTGGGACATGAAACACACACAGTATGGATTTTGGGGACATGAGATATAGAAAATCAGGTGGAGGAAAAAGGGGGCCCAGCAGACCACAAAAACTCCAATCAGGATGGTCAAAGTAATAGCCCCCTTCATGTTGGCCCCTTGGCGGATGGTGCCTGTGCCAGGGAGAACCGCAATCCTCTTAATGTGAAGTCGGGCCATCAGGAACATGTGGACATAGAGAGAAGCCATGAGAGCTAGCATGGTGAAAAACATACTAATGAGACAGATAATGACAGCACTACTGTCTGAGTAAATGATAAACAATATGCCCGACACTGTACAAGCTGCCCAGATACAAGTAATGATGATCCCAACCCGCCTAACTGTCATGATGTTATGGTATTGAAGAGCATAGAAGATAGTAAAGTACCTGTCCACTGCAATAGAGAGCAGGCTGCAAATAGAAGCAAGCAGAGAGCTACAAATCACTGAGTCAATGACATTATCAATGTTCACTGTGAAACTTTGTGCATCGGTGTCAGTGCTGTTTAGCAGAGTGATGACAATAGTCTCTGATCCATTGGAGACGCTCACCAGCATATCAGCCACAGCCAAGCTACAGATGAAGAAGTACATGGGGGAGTGAAGATTCTTGTTCTTGGCAATTGCCACAATCACCAGGATGTTCTCCAACAAACTGATGATACCCAGGGTGACGAACACCTCAGGGGAGACAAAAAGTTGTTCATAGCAACCCCTGTCCAGGTAACCTTTGCTGAGGGAGTCATTGGCAGTGTTGTGCAACACAAAGCTGTGGTTCCAGAAGTGGAGAGAGGGGTGCATTCCATGGTAGTAGAGTTCATTTTGTGTGGAGTTCATTTTGCAAAGAGCTCAGTCAAACTCCTGCAGAAATGGTTTAAAACCTCTAGTCCCTTCTGAGGGGCTTTCTTCTAGTTCCTCAAGGTAGCAAGTAAGAAGATGTTCCTGGTACTCTGTGGCACGTCTCCCACAATTTTCAGGCAGGTCAGAACAGTTCTGAACATCGACTCACTTTTAAGTTCCGAAGTTTAATCAGTCTCTGTCTCAGCTGCAAAGAGCTTCAGTTGTTCACATCGTCTTCCCTCTCTTCTCCCTTGAGCTTTTCCTTAAGCCTTATTTATTCGATCCAATTCAAAATCATTTTTTCCAAGTAACCTCTGTTTCACAGAGAGAGTTCAGGGTTGGTATGCTAATGTCAAATGCAGCCTGATAGAAACTATCACCAAGTGCAGGCATCATGCCGAATGTCAGAAGCTGTGCATGCCGGCTGCTGATTCTTATGTTGTGTGGAGGGAGAAAAAAGGGGGGAGTCTAGGGGTTGCTCCGCCTCCTCTTTGCACTCCAACCAATGCAGCTGAAGTACAGCATGAGTCTAGGAGATGCTGACTGTACTTCAGAGCGACAGTTGCCTGGCCAAATAGGTTTGGATGCAGAGGCTCCTGGAATCAAAAAGCAAATGGGGTATGAGAGATTTATTTTGTTCTCTCAAGTTTTAAGACTAAGTAACTTGGCTCCCTAGGAAACGCTCTGTACTATCACCCCCAAATCCTCTCAAAGCAACAATATAATTTCCTGTCAAAAGTGGCTCTTTCAGTTTTTACACGTGCATACCATCTGCAAAGCATGCAGTTTTGTATGCCTGAAATGGACCTAGTGATCATTTAGCTGGCATGACCTACTACTCTTCCCCCTTACGTATCTCTCTGAATTATGAAGTAGGTTGGAATGGGTGGGCGATAATGCCTTACATTTTAAAGAGCTGGATCCTTAGGACAAAATATCATAATAACGTAACATGGCAGCAAATCATCCAACTATTATGCAGGTAGCTTTAATTCATTAAGAGATTTAAGAATAAATTAGTCTGTTATGTGAAGAAATCTTACATTGCTCAGACACATGTTTCCTATTATTCCAGCTAAGAATGCCTTTCAGCATCTTTCAAAACAACTAAAATTCATATATTACATGTCTTAATGATATATAGCCTATAATCAGAGAAAAAATGGCAAGTTCATTTATCTGACAATTTATGACAAGTTTTTTAAAATGAAGATTATCAGTCAACCTTAAGAATTATCTAATGTGGGAAAGGAGGTGGCCCTGTAAATATTAAATATTGAAATACCTAACAAGCCTAGTCAAGTAAGGTGATCCACTATTCTCTACAATAAAGTTTTTGAAGTTCTTTCCCAAGCTGGTTTTGAATGGAAAAAGCAACATCTGTAGTTTGATAGAACTACTGAAATGGTCTTCCAATTGGTCTTACTCCTTTATTTTGAACTCCATGTCTCTCACATCTCTATCAGGAGGTGGGTAACATGTTTCTGTGAATATTAAGGGAGAACCTCGACTACAAGGATGAGGAAGGGGTATTGTGGAAGTCTTGAGGACAGATGAAAAGGTTTAGAAGAGGCTCTGTGGTAAGTGAGTGAACTGATAAGGAGGTATAAAAGGAATGCCTTACTGCGATTCAGTAGTAGGTGGGAATGCTCTCTATCAATCAAAATTTCAACCCTCTATGCCTTTGTAGGTTTTTTTTTAATAGAGTGCTTAAGGGATAAAGAAATCCATTACTTGATGGCCAATTTTCAGATGATGTGCCTTTCTGAACTTAACTAAGTTGTTCCTTATCCATTCCTGTACTTGTGTTGTTGTTGTTGAGTCATGTCTGACTCCATTTGGCATTTTCTTGGCAAAGATAATGGAGTGGTTTGCCATTTCCTTCTCCAGCTTAACATCGATTTTTCAAAGGTATGTTTACCGAAAACTTGCAGTAAGAACAGAAATAAAAAACATTTTCCTGCTACATCTGAAGACACACTTTCCCTCAGATCCTTGAAAGACTATACTCAAACTTAAAGTGATTTTAAAATCATTCACCCACCAAATTAATGTCCAGATGTGTCATAGCCTACGGACAAAATTATTCCCTTATTTGTAGAAACCAGTGTCTTGTTGGCTGATACATTGCTGGGCTAAATGAAGTAAGTTGCTAGGGGCTTTGTTTCTCACTGGGCTTAGTTTCCTACACACTTTGGCATGGACTCCCATCATTGGGACTCTCAATAGCTAACTCTTACAAACATTCTAAGCTAACCAGGGCACTCTCTAGTCCAATCTTTCTCTAATGAGATTTCATCTAAGGCAGTAACAAATAGACACAATGAAGACAGAAGCAACAGTAGGGCTATGTTAATGGACCACATGTTGCTCCAGGTTCAGAGAGTAAGCTGTTGGTGGTAAGTCTCCCTCTCCACACTGCAGAAAGTGACAACAGTCCTTAAGTCCTCACTGCAACACAACTATACAGGAATGAGAACTGAGTTGCCTCAGTAGGAGTCTTTTGTATGCAGACACAGTTCCATCTCAGCAGGTAAAAAGCATATAGTAAATAGATCAGAAACACAATACCTGTGAATACTGAGAACTAGGGAGTAGAGCCTTTCTGTTACATATACTGAGCCTCCACATAGGCATTCAATAAACAGAACAGTGTGTATGGTCAAAGGATGAGACTCCTATTGGCTGGTCCTTGTCCTCCCCCCACCCTAATAACATTTCATGACATGATGAAGCATCACAATAAGATTAGTAATTATTTCCTTTTTTAAATCCATAAATTCAAATCCTCATCTCATTTAGAAAATACAATCAGCCTCATTCCCTTCCAATTCCTTTGTAAATGACAAGCATCAAAAAGCTTGACTGAGTTGTTTCCCTTTCTCACTCTATGGAGGATGCTAATGACAATTAATTAGCTGAAGAGCCAATGAAGGAAAAGATTCTGGTGAGTAATTCAAAGACTGGATAACCACCTACTTTACAATTGAGATTTGACTGTACATTCTGTTAATAGATTCCAAGAAAAGACATACCTCTTCTAAACAAGTCTATTTCTATTGATGTAGCTTTCAAACACTGCTTCTACATAGTTATTATCTGCCCCCAACCTATCGCCCCAATCAGACTGAGCCTGTTTAGTTATAATGATCTTCAAAGTGCCCTTGCTTATTTACATTGAGCAGAAGGCTATCTTTCCTATTTTTGATGTAGTACATTCTGACCTGGATTCTCCACACTACTCTCTATGAATGCTGGGCCCCCACAAAGAGAAGCCCCCACAAAGGTAAATTAATTGAGGCCATTTCTCACATTACTAGTACAGGAAGCTTTGTTTCTTGAATGCATAGAGTTTTCTTAAGCATAGTGGAAATTATGAGCTTCTTTAGGACTGAACTAATCCATAGAGCAAGCAGGCAAGAGTCATTATGTGTAATTCTTTATAGAATATGGCAGCCTTATCTATCAATATCTGAAATTTCTAACATAAAGAATCCTTAGTTTTTTAAAATTAAGTCATTTTTTCAATTAAGCTTAATGCGATGAATGTGCACAATAAATTCTTTATCTTCCCCTGAAACCCTCCTTCTTATATCTCTTATTTTTGTTGATGGTACCAACACCAACATTGTCCAGCCTCCATCCCTCACCATGTCTCAAAACTGAATTTTCCTTCTCTTAGGAGTCCATATTTAGTTAGTCAGCAAATCTTATTTATTTTTTTCTTATAATACCTTTTCTTTTTCATTCTCCATACCACCACTGTAGGTCCCTATTACTTAATATCAGGTAAGAACTTCCCAACAGTCTCCCTCTGTTTGTCTCTCCTTATTAGAGTCTCTCCTACACATTGCTTCTCAACCAGTCTTACCAAAACAATATTTTCATTGTGATTTTCCTCCTCAAAAATCTTCCTTCTTATTTGGCAAATTTTGTTGGGTATTCAAAGCCTTCCATAATCTTGGCCCCTGACATGAAGTTGGAAATCAGAGTTGTGAAATTGAATGACCATCAGGATTCAGTTTAGAATAGAGGTATCAAAAACTCAGGCCACTTGGGCTAACAATATGCCTGAACCAGATTAAAATATGATAGGCAAACATTTAACTAACTAAATAAAAAATACAATAAGACATGGATGATGGTAATTTGTGGTTTTCTAAGTCAATATGCAGCCCATAGACATCCTCATGTTCCTCATGTTCAACTTATCAGCTACCTTTTCTTTTTGGGTTTGATACTACAAATCTAGAACATTGGGCCAAATCTAATAAAATAAAATTTAATAACATCAACTTACATTATGAGAGGAGCATGAATAGAAGACATGTTCTTGGCTGATTTGGGACACTTTCCTAGTAGTTCATGTTTTATATTGGTACAAAAAGTTACACGTACAGGTCATTCAACAGGTAACAAAAGGAGATTTATTTGGTCATCTCAGTAGGATATTACCAGGATATGTACTGAGCATAAGCCCACACTGATTTAGGTGGTTGAATCTCTCTTTCCTAAGTTGCCCATTATAGTCCACTAGCCAAGCATTTGAACACATTTGGAGCTCCTTGTAGTTGTCTTGTACTCAGGCGACAAGGAAGTGATATCAGTGGACCAAGTCAACATCTTCTATCCAACAGGTCTCAAGAATGGTTTCAATACCTCTGAAAGAATAGCTAGTATGAGAGTGGGAGATTAGTATATTGTTTCCATTAGACAGCTGTCCATCTGAAAAAAAAAAATCTGAGATTTTTAACATACTATGCACTGAATATGAGACAATGGTGTAATATGCCAGGCAAAATAAGCTAATGGGATATTAGGTTGCATTGAGTTAGGCATAGTGTCCAGAACTAAGGATATAATAATCCTATTTTACTCTACCATGGTCAAATCACATCTGGGCCATTATGTTCAGCTTGGGGTTCCATATTTAGAAGACACTGATAAGTGGGAGAGTAAGCAAAGGACAATAACCAAGATGCTAAAGGGTTAATTTCATTTGAGGATTGGTTGAAGGAAATAGGGCAAGGGGAGGTTAGCTTAGAAGAAAGAAGACATAGGAGGCACATTTTAGCTCTCTTCAAGTACTTGAAGTGAGAGGGATTAGTACTGTTTTGTTTAGTCCCAAGGGAATGGAAATTGTTTAGGAAGATTACAGCTTCATGTAAGGAAGGTAGTGAGTAAATTTTCTCTGTCATTTAAAAAAAGGTTGAATAATCATTTATTTAAAATATTTTTGTGTAAATTCATCACTCTTCACAACTGTGATCAATAGCAGTGATGAGTGTCAGATTTATAGCTAAAAGAGATTTTTGGAGAAGGAGAAAATGAGACCCAGAGAGGTTTCGTCATATGGGTTTTAAGTAGATAGCCATGTGGCCCGTTGGTAGACATGCCATATTATGACACATAAAAGAAGGCCTCTAGCAGATGGTGGGATGCCCTGTGGAGGATTTATGGAAAGATATGGATGAGAGTCTCATGGCATTAGAATTGGTGGATGGGCTGTGATCGGTACCACTAGAAACTAATCTACACTGATGAGGTCCAAGACCTATCGAAATATTGAAGTAGGAGCGCGTCTTACTTTTAGCCTACATTTAGTCTTTTAGACTACATTCAGTCTTGCTGATGAATAGATGTTTATTGTTGAATTGAATTATGTTTTTAAAAAATTATCAGTATTTTCATATATTTCCTCTCTCTTTTAAAAGTCTGCAAGCTTTTTGAAGCTATGTACCGTATCTTATTCATATTTGTAAGGTCCTTAATGCAAGAATAGCAAATAAAAGTTCACTTTCAGGTTTATAAAGATTCTTCCTTACAATAAGTTTGTGGGATTAGTACAACGATTATTATTATTATTTACAGATGAGGAAACTGAGACCTAGAGAAGTTAAATGACTTGACAATACATGTCAGAGTCAGGATTTGAATTTGAGTATCCTAACTCAAAGTACCATGCCCTTTCTACTTTATGTGTCTTGTAATCATCCTTATAAATGTAAAAACAGCTACCCGCTTATATGATTATTTCCTCTACTTCCTGAGGAATCTAATCAAAGTTTTTTTTTTCTTTCTAAATGCTTTTAAAACCCTTCATTTCTATTTAATGTGCTCTTGTAGAACATCTGTAAATGTCCTATTTCTATGCTTGTCCTCAGGAACTTTGCATTCTTCGGCATTATGTTTGGACTTCAAACTATTCTATAATGTCTTTCCTCAACCTTAAACCCATAAAGAAGTCCCAAAACATCATAGGAACCAAACAATTCTCTGTAATGTAAATGTAAAATTAGGGGCTGCTAATCACAGACCCGGTGCTTTTAAGCTGGCATGAGGACAGAGACATGTGTACCAAAATTCCATGTTAAGTCCCTTGAAAGATTGGAGTTACAAAGATCCTTCTAACAATTTATTTTATGGCTTCTCCAACCACCAGGAAAACAATTATTTGAATGCAATTATTTGAGCATGGGGAAGGAAACATACATTTATTAAGCACTGCTAAGTGCCAGGCATTGTGCTAAGCATTTGATCCTCTCAGCCACCTTGGGAGTTAGATGCTATTATTATCCTCATTTTACAGGAAACTGGGACAAACAGATTAAGTCACCCAGGGTCACCCAGCTAGTAGGTGCCTGAGGATAGATTTGAACCCGGCTTTTCCTGATTCCAGCCTCAGTGCTCTGTGCACTGTGCCATCTAGCTGCCTCTGTTTGTGGTCACACAGACTGTCTCCATTAGTTGATTCATGTCCTCCAGTGAAGGGAATTAAGGTCAGCTCCATCTAAAGTTTCATTATGACCAGACATTCATATCTAACGTTCTTCAGTGTATAAGCACTCACCCAAGTATGAAAAGACTTAAGCAGTGGATATTATCTTGGTATCATAACTTGATGGGAAGGTGAACTAGGATAGTCAAGTTCTAGATGGTTCAGTCTGCCTGGAAAGCCTTTAGATAGGGAGGCAGCCAGGTGCTGTAGTCAATAGAGGGCTAAACAAGGAATGGAAGATTTGAATTCAGCTTTGGTTTCAGACACTTCCTAGCTTGTATAACCCTAGACAAGTTACTCCTATCTGCCTCAGTTTCCTCATCCATGAAATTGAGCTAATATCAGAACCTATGAATAAAGTTTGTTGTGAGGATAAATGAAATAATATATGTAAAGCGCTTTGCAAACCTTAAAGTGCTATATAAAAGCTAGCTCTTCATGCTATTGGGATTATTATGGGTTGGGTGATAGTCTAAATCTCAATGGTCCAAAGACTTGTATAGCTAAATTCAGAAAATCATCAGCTTGGTCATAGGATGATTAATTATTCAACTACAAGAACTATCGAAGACTGTTTCAGCCTTCAGGGGACTATGATCTATATCTGTGACAAGATACATTGACATAGTCACAGATCCTTGAAGTATGAAATAATAATCTATGATGAATCTATGAAAAACTATATTTTCCATTAAACTATACCAGAAACAAATTGCAAAAATGAGAAAATTCTTGAATTTCTCATGACAAAGTACATCTAAGTCACACAGATTATTTTTTTCAGATGCAACAAAATATTACAGGGAGGAAATATTATTAGGGGAACTGCTTTTATTATTTCATATAAATAGAAAACACTATCTGAGATTAACTGCTCTAATTTAATTCCAATTAGTTCTCCCTAGTTCTCTAAACTTTCAACTTTAGAAAAGATTGAAATATGAAAGCAACTTACACTGAAATGTCTTGACTCTTACAGTATTAAAAATGATACTGGATATTAACTATCATTTCTTTTTCACTCATTTTTCATTTTATCATTCAACTTTTTGCTTAGAACTTCAGTTATAACTCTAAAAGTCATTATATATGGTTATTCCCCACCTACAGTTTTTCAGACAGTTGTAAAAGTAACAAAAACTAGATAGCTTATTTTATCTCTCAATTCAATTAGAATTAATTCAGTTCAAGTTAAACAATCTTTATTAATTTATAACTATGCTAGACTTAAAGGAACTCATATTCTATCATGGGAAACACAGTATACTTAAATATGTCAATACAAAAAGATAGATAACATAATTTATGGGATAGTAAGAGAACTAATGACTAGGAGGGGTTTAGGAAAGTCTCCTATAGGAGAATTGGTACTTGAGCTGCATCTTGAAGGGGTTAGGAATTCCAAGAGGTAGAAGTGAGGCTAAGGGAACATTCCAGAACATTCAATTTATTGGTTAAGTTAGCTGGTAATCAATAAATTTGTGGTCACTGGTTTCTCTTGGCAATCAAAGACCCCAAGGGACACCCAGAGATGCCTTAAATATCTTCTGAAAGGGAATTCCCCTTACAAGTGAAGATCAACTTAGATTGGTGGACATTTAATGAAGAGATGGGCTAAAAGTCTTCGGCTCCTCCTACTGAGAACATGCCTTGATCATGAGATTCAGCAGCTTCAAGAAATCTAGATGGGGGGAGTCATCTCCATCCAGACCTCTCTGGTTAGTTTTCTTCTTCATGTGCTGGGTCACCATAAACTCTGATGGAGGAGACCAAGACCAGGAATTCCTTTCCTCAGGGTAAGAACTTGCCCAAATTGGATTTTGTTTATACTCTGAACAGATATTAGGTCTCCTAGTTGGGTGGGTCCTGCCCAATATTGAGAAGCAAGTTCCTTGAGGGCTAGGAGTAATCTCATCAATCTGTCCTGTCTTCCAGAGACTGACTTTAACCAGAGCTGAGGAAATAGGAGAAAAACCTGGATAATAAATTAATGATTAGTTATGAATACAATAGTATAACAATAATTTCTTTTAATACATATGTGTGTGTTTATTTATATTTATAAAGCAATCTAGGAATCTAAAGCAAGAAACTTGAAGGGGAACACTTGAATTAAATCAGTGGAAATCAAAATAGAAATAGAATTATAATAACATCAATTACTTTGAGAGAAGAAATTCAAAGAATGATTTGGGGAACATCAGAAACTTATTATGGAAGCATGATATTGTATTTATGGGTAACCTCAACTCTTCAGACATCTGGTATTCTCTTTCTGTGCCTCTTTTTCTCTGTCTCTTTCTCTCTGTCTCCATTTTCCCCTTTTTCCTTCCCCCTCTCCTCCCTTTATCTTTCTTCCTTCTCACCCTTCCCCTAAAACAGAGCAGCTAACACTTTTATGAACCATTTTAGTGATAATGTCAGTCATCCATCAAAAGTTGGAGGAGGAAACAAGGGAAAAATGTTATTCTATGCCTAATTAGTATCAACAAGGAAAATCAATGAGAATTTTAGGTCTTTATCTGAACACTCCAGCATCCAGCCTAGAGCTTGTGATCAAGAAGAAGAGGAAAACGCTGAAAAGTCTGTTTGGCATGAGAGGAGATAGACTAGAGGTGCAGGATGATAAATTCCCTTTCAAACATGGGCAATGCATCCATTTGTTTTGCTTGACTCTGTTACAAAGGAAGGCTTCTAATTGGGTGGTGGTAGGGATGAGAGAGACAGACAGAGACAGAGAGACCATCAGAGTAACAGAGAAACACGAACATCAACAAAACACATTTAAAAATGCATTGAAGTAAACAAAAAGAAGATGAAAAGGGAACACAAACAGAAAAGTATTGCTGTTACCTTGTTAAATGTAATATATACTTAAAAATGAACTACGTAATAATTTTATTTCATAGACAATCCACTTTTTTGTGTTCATCTGTTTATTGAAATGTTGGTGGTTTGTTTATGATTGTTAAATTCATGATTAAAAAAAATTACTTTTAAAAAGTCTGGAAAGTAGCCTGGAGTACATCCTGTCAGGGACACCCGGATCATCTCCTAACTCTGCCACTTAATTTCTGACCTTGAGCCAATCATAATATTTTGTTTATACTCTAAACAGTAATTAGGACATGTACAGAAATCCTGGAAAGAAAACTGAGAAGGAGTATTCAGACAGGTAGAAGAATCAAGAGAGAGCATTGCAAAGAGCAACTAGAGAGGAGACAGCATCAAGGAGATGAAGGTTGTTAGTAGTGTCAAAGGCTTCAGAGATGTCAAAAAAGATGAGGATTGTGAAAAAGTCATTTGGTTTAACTGTAAAAAAATTGCTAGTAATTTTGGAGAAAGCAGTTTCTTTTGAATGAATATATGTTAATGTTAGCAAATTAAATCTTTAAAAGAAAAGAGGCAGTGAAAATTTCTATAGTGGATGGGAAGTGAGGAGAAGAGGTGGGAAGAAGCCTAAAAGGGTGAGACAGTCCACTAGAGAAACCTTCCTACATATGCTTTTCTGGAACTTTTTCTGAAGTTCTCATGGTCCTTTCAGATACCTACTTGTCAACTTTGTCTCATTAATCAGAGTTGATGCAATTCACAAAGCAATCTAGGAACTTTAATTCATGGTTTCTGATATTGTGGTGCAAGATCCTATATTTCTGTCATATGTTAAAATAAAAAAAATATTCTTCTGGTCTGGTTTTGTTTTGTTTTGGTTGTATATTTTTACCCACCTTAATATCTCCCAACAGATCTATCTAAAATGTATTTCTTTTCTATTTCAATAGGTGTGACCTTTTCTTTTTATCTACCATGAAATGCCAGCAGGAATTGATTTATGCAAGTGAAGGGTCAGGGGCTTGGTGCTAAAGGGGAGAGTAGGGAGATGCATTTACTGAGAGTCTGAGACTCGAGGAGTAAACATAGTTCATTCAGTTGACAAATATTTATTAGATGCCTACTTTGTACAATGCACTTTACCACCTGCCAGGGTTACATCTACGAAAAAACACTCAGTCACTGCCCCCAATCCAGTGGAGGTGGGTGGTTGGTGAGTTAGACAAGACCTTGTAGTATAATGTGATAAATGTAGAGATCACATTCAACTTGGATCAAGGGTCTTAAACTTGAGATCTGCAAACATTTTTTGATATATATTAATTTTAGTATAATTGGTTTCCTTTTTAATGCTGTGGCTTTTATTTTATGTGTTTAAAAACATTATTCTAAAAAGCTCAGACTATTTTCAGTGACAGAATGCATGGTTACCATCTGAAGATGGCTAACATGGCTAACATAGCAAGGCTCATCACTCGATTGGTTACAGGATGATGTGTCTTTCAATAATATCAGCTCTCCTAGATTATCTCTCCAGTTGTAGAGAAGCTGAAGATCTATATTCTATGAAGAAAGTGCCTACATTGACAAAAATACCCATAGTATTGTACCAAAGCAATAGTTCTGTGCATAGTAGTTGCATTTTCTTTCAACTTAAGAGCAACAAAAATAATAGTTAGCACTTATACAGAATTTTAAGATTTGTAAAATGATTTCCAAATGTTATTTTATCCTCACAATAACCCTGGAAAGTAGCTGTTATTATTGTTACCTTTTTGTAAATGAGGAAACTGAGACAGGCAGGAGTTAAATGACTTGATCAGGGTCACACAACAAGTGTCTAAGGCCGGGCTGGATTTAAACACAGATCTTCTTGACTCTAAATCCAAGACTGTATCTACTGTAATACCTACTAGCTGAATAAATTGTCTCTCCCCGCCCCCCCCCCCGCTTCTCCCCACCCTTGATATAGATAGGGACCATAATACACTTTGGATATTAGAACAGTTGAGATCTCAACACATTGTACTTTTAGCAAAACAAAACAAAAATCACCACTTTATTCTGAGAAGGGGTCTATAAGCTTTATCAGATTACCGAAGGAGTCCATGATACAAAACGTCCTTAGGAACCCTTGGCTTAGAGTAGAGGTGCCAAGCACACAGCCTATGGTTTTGCTTGTAGACCACAACACTCCTGAGTGCAGCTCAAACCAGATTAAAATCTAATCAGGAAATGGTCATAGGTGATTTTCACATGAAGAAATTAAAGTTTTCTATAGTCATATGAAAAAAATGCTCTAGATCATTATTGATTAGAGAAATGCAAATCAAAACAACTCTGAGGTATAACTGCACACCTATCAGATTGGCTAATATGACAGAAAAGGAAAATAATCAATGTTGAGGAAGATGTGGGAAAATTGAAATAATAATGTATTGTTGTGGGGTTGGAACAGATCCAACCATTCTGGAGAGCAATTTGGAACTATGCCCAAAGGGCTATAAAACTGTGCATAGGCTTTGATCCAGAAATACCACTACTAGGCCTGTATCCCAAAGAGATCATAACAAATGGAAAAGGACCCATATATACAAAATTTTACAGTAGCTCTTTTTTTGTGGTGGTAAAGAATTGGAAATTGAGGGGAAGCCCATTAACTGGGGTATGGCTGAACAAGCGGCATATGAATATAATGGAATACTTTTGCTCTATAAGAACTAATGAGCAAGTGGATTTTAGAAAACCCTGAAAAGACTCCATGAACTGATGCTGAATGAAGTGAGCAGAACAAGGAGAACATTGTACACAGTAACAGCAGCATTGTATAACTTATATCACATTGCTTACTGTCTTGGGAAGGACAGGTACTGAGGGAGGAAAATTTTGAACTCAAAATCTTACAAAAATGAATGTTGAAAACTGTCTTTACATGTAATTGGAAAATAAAATACTATTAAGTACAAAGAAAGAGAATAGTTTAAAATTTTTAAAAATGAAATAATTTAACAATATTTAACAAAATAAATTAAAAAATACAATAGAGCATAGTTAATATGTGGTTTTCTACATCAACATGCCACTGCAAGGATCCTATACATGGGCTGATTGCCACTTTCTATTTGAATTTGACACCACTGACAAGAGAATCAGGAAATGCATTATAAAGAAGTGGCCCTGAAGCTGGGCCTTCAAGAAAGAAAATGATTTTTAACAGGTGGAGATAAAAAGATAGTATATTGAAGCATTCTTAGAAAGTTGCATGAATACTTAAAACTGGCAAAGATCAAGATGAGATTAGGGAAGAGCTAATAGATCAAAACAGTCAGTGCATGAGAGGCAGCAGAGGAAAATAAGTTTGGAGAATTAGTTTGGAACCAGACAATTGAAGGCCCTCAAGTGCTTCCTGGAAATGACTTTCTATTTTATCTCATAGGTGGTGCGCAGGTTAGTCAGTCAGTAAATAAATTAACATTTATTATGTTCTTAGTATGTGTCAGGCACTATGCTAAGTTCTGGGGATAAAATAAAAAAGAGGCAAAAGACAACCTCAAGGAGCTCACAGTCTATTAAGAGATCATGAGGTCCTGAACTAGGGTAGAAGCCATCTGAGTGGGGATGAGAGAGGGTGGAAAGGGGGTCAGGGAAGTGGATAGATACAAGGGATATTGCCAAAGTGGAACTGATGTAACTTAGCAGCTGATTAGATGTAGTAGATGAGGAAAACTTGAAATTGGAAGGTACCATCTACAGAAATAGGAATGTTAGGATAGGAAAGAAGTTTGGGAGAGGGAAGAAATAAAAACCTATATTTATGTAGTGTGTTAAGTATTATGAAGTGCTTCCCTCATAGTACTTGTGAAGTAGGTAGTACGAATATGATCTCCACTTAACGTCTGGGAAACTGAGACTAAGAGAAGGTATTGACTTGCCCATGATCACATAGTTACTAAGTGTCTAAGGTATAATTATGGTTTTCTGCTCTCCTGAGTCCAAATATAGGACTGTATTATACCAGGCTGCCTCTCAAGTCAGTAACAGAGTACTGGAGGAAAGGTTTTAGGTTTCAGACATCTAAGAACACACAGGAGAGAAAGAGAGAGAGAGAGAGAGAGAGAGAGAGAGAGAGAGAGAGAGAGAGAGAGAGAGAGACAGAGAGAGACAGAGAGAGACAGAGAGAGAGACAGAGACAGACAGAGACAGACAGAGACAGACAGACAGACACAGAGAGACAGAGATAGTGACAGAGACAAAGAGAGGGAGAGAGAGAAGAGACAGAGAGAGAAAGAGAAACAGATGGAGAAAAACAGAGACTGAGACAAAATACAGAGACAGAGACTGAAATGTATGTGTGTAAGAGACAGACAATAGAGACAGAAAAGAGAAAAATACAGAAAGAGAAAGAGACAGAAGATGGTCAATGGATTAGACATCAGATCATTCATGTCCAAGATTCTTCACATACCATCTTGGTCCCACTAGTATGATAGTTATTTGGTGTGTAGATGGAGTTACTCCCGACTTAAGAGAGCAATTTAGTTCTGCTTATAAGATATGATGGGAAATCATCATGTGGCTAGTATAGCCTTAAGTTATTTTGGGAAAACCTAGCTTCTAACTCTTGATGCGTTTCCCATGAACTAATTATAAGGAGGAAAGGGATAGATTATGAACAGGGTATCCTCCTTGCTTGGATTTGTTATTGTAGTAGTTTTTGTTTAGTCCTTTCAGTCGTGTCTGACTCATGACCCTAGTGGAGCTTTCTTGGCAAAGATACTGGAGTGATTTGTCATTTCTTTTTTCAGTTCATTTTTCAGATGAGAAAACTGAGGCAAACAAGGCTAAGTGACTTACCCAGGGTCACACAACTAGCAAGTGTCTGATGCTAGATCTGAACTCAGGAAAATGTGTCTTCCTGACTGCAAGCCTGGCACTCTATCCATGGCGTCATCTAGCTGCTCTTTTGCTTGGATTAGTCAGGTGTAATTTTATTGTGCAAATAAATCAGTTAATTTTCTGACAATATCATATTTACAAGCAGATGAATCTCATTGTATACAATAGCTATGTTCCTTAAATAAAATCTAATTTAAATATTTATAAATTGAATCACTTCCATTGTAATTTCAAATGTACAAGCTTTTATGTATTAATTAGCAATAATAATAAAAACCACTAAATTTCTATCTCATTACCCAAGACTCTATGTTAATTAATTAGTAATCTATACAATCAATACACTCAGCTGAGAACCTGGCAGTAATTTTTTTTTCTGAAACAATCATGCCCTAATTGATTGGTTGGTGTATTTAGAATTTCACGGGTTGAGTTTTCTTAAAGGAAAGCACATGAGTAGCATTGTCACTCTCTTCCTCTAATAAAAAATTCTGTGATTATGTTGTATAGTGCTACATACTAACAATCTTGGTCCCCCAATGAATTGTTCTGTGATTGTACAATATAGAACAACTCTGTTGCTTTAGTTTCTTTTCTTTTAATTTAATAGAAGTAGTAATATTGCCTCAGAGAGAGCCATGGCTCAAAATTAGAACACACTGATTTATAAAATGACAGAAGTAAATAACAGTTTTTTTCACATTACTTGTATAATAGATTTATGGCTCCTAAGAAACACTGCATTGACTAATTTGTAACATACTGTACACATACCTTGAACCTGCTCTCATGCATTATTTTTGAATGAGTATATTTACTTTTGAAACATTCTTGTAATAAAAAAGCAAAACAGACAAATGCTTCAAAAGCAGCTTTAATGAAAGGTATACTCTTTTCAAATTTTTCAATTCAAATTAATTTAGAAAGCATTCTACTAAAACATCTCCACAATACTCCTCCTTGTTGGCCCCTTCTCTCTGCTCAGAGAATGAGACTTTGATTCGAATTAGACCTTCATTAGACTGTCTAGGTGACCATGGGAAAGTCATTTACTTAATCTTTCTGAGTCTCAATTTCCCCCATCTTTAAAAGAGGAATAGTATTTGCATTATGTAAGTCCCAGGGTTCTTGTGAGGAAAATGCTCTGTAAACCATTCTATGCTACATATATGTCCCTTTATAATGATTTTTTCCCACTTTGATGCAGCATACAATGTCTGCTGTTATACATTGGTATCATTAAAATTGCTCTGACAGTCTATTCCTCCTTTAAATGAGAAAGGAATTGAGTCCAATAACTTTAAACTACTGTCCCTGATTCTAGTGTATTCCCTCTCTAGTTCATCCATCAAACAGCTGCTAAAAATCATCTTCCCAGTGCACAGATTTGAGCACGTCACTCCCCTGCTTTAAAGTCTGCAGGAATTACCTATTACCACTGGTATCAAATACAGACTTCTCAGCCTAGCTTTTAAGGCATTCTTTGTTTCCCTTCAAATACTCTATGTTCCAGACAAATTGAACTCTTACCCTGTCCCATCATATCTCGTCTTAGTTCTATTGCACAGGTCATGTCCTCTGTCTTCCTCATCACAGCTAGCACAAATCCAAACTTCCAAGTTTCAGCTTGGGTTCAACCTCCCAATTCTTTTTGTCAGTGGCAATGTGTAATGGAAAAAGCAGTTGCCCAAGGACCTCAGTTTCCCCATCTTTAAAACAAAGTGGTTGGACTATGATTTCTCATATCCCCTGTATCTTGCAGCCTTAAGGTATATTATTTTATGGTTTAACAGATGATCTTTAGATCCTGTTTGCAGGCCTAAAATTCTATGATTCTGTATGATGCTCTGACCTAAAGTCTTCTATCTTTAAAATGGCATGAGTCTATTAAAAACATGAGGACAAGGCACATGAATTGAAGCAATTAAAAATTATTATAATTCACTATAATTTGTCCTGTGATATACAATTACAAGCTGATGCTATAACTTTACATTGACATAAACATTTTCATCCTATTACCTCTATTTTCTTTGCCTCATGGATAAAGGAAAATACACTACATTAATTGACTCAGTTTGGTCCTTGGGCCCTTGTAAGTCAAATTACTGGGGGAGGCCTTAGTGAAGCAGATAGCCATCCACTCTAATGTGAACTGAGGCCATCAATTTCACTCTGCCTCTGAAGAGCTACTATATCTGATCACAATTTTAAAAAATCATAATGGAGAAAAAATTTAATTATGGGCTTGATATTGAAAGGTTCTCTTCCTCACATAGCTCCAGAAGCAGAATATTTTTGTGATGATTATAGGTAAGTTGTTTTCCATATATTTATTATTTTGTTAAGACATGTTGTCCTTTGGCTTTATGAGGACAAATGCATTCAAAACTTTCCACTATTAAATTTGTTCAGCTGTGGCACTACTGAGTATGTCCATTTTTCCTGATTTTTAAAAATTTGCTAATTTCACATAAAAAATAAAGAACATGTCTATTTGATGTGGTACAAAGTGACTCAGGGCCAGAAAGAAGCATGTGTTTGTGATTGGATGATGAGGAAGAATACCTAAAGTCTATTTAAAGGCTCTGTTTTGAAGTCTATATGTGTGAAAACTTGTAAATAGGCAGTCACTAAGATATCAAACATATTTTACCAGATCCTATCCTTTCTTGTTTATTTCTTGACTGATTTCTATACACTGTCCTGGAATCCACTGACCCCTGTATTGGCCATCAGGCAGGACTAGGGATTAGCCATTTGCATAGTCTTGGCTTGCATACCTCTAACCTACCAACTTCTTTCTCAAGGACTGATGATCAAACCAATATATTAAGATCATATGTGTTACTGTGAAGGGAGTGGTAATCTCCTGTGATATCCCTGTTCTTCCATTCCCCTTAGAACAAAAGTCCTTTGCTTGTCCAATACTCCCTTCTCTCTGCCTGACTCATCCATGTCAGCTCCATCCCTCCACTGTACCTATCCCACTTATCTCAACCATTTCATTGTGTCCTTTAGAACATATTGCTAACAAATTGTTGTTGTTAATTCTTCTTTTTTGAAGACCAATGACACCAGGGATGAATGATATCTTGACTTCTGAGTGAATTCGGATTTACGTGAGGCTGAGTTTCACAAAATCATCAGTAAATAATTTTCATATTAGATCTCTGCCCTAGAAATTATTTTACATTTGGTACCTGTTAACATATCATTTCCCAAATAGAATGGGAATAGAATATAGGTTTCTTGAGTGCAGGATTGTTTCACTTTGTCTTTGTATATCCAGAACCTGGCACAATTACTGACACATAGTGAGGGAATGCTAAATAAATGCTGATTGAATTAAATCAAATTGATTCAGACCTTCTTGAAGATGTGCTGACTGATTTACACATTAAGATGTCTAGAAATTAAGACATTAATTAAGAAATTAAGACATTCTATACATTATGATATCTAGAAATATGTTAACTTATACCCTTTAATTGATGCTTTTCTTTAAGCACCCATACCCTGAAATTCTATATGCCTGAAATGGAAGAATCTCAAGTTGATTGTGACATTTTGCTTATCAGAAATTATTTGCACCAAAAATTTATTTATTCTCAGATTGATCCAATTGAGCTGGAAAGGTTTTAAGGACAAGTCCAGTGGCAAGCTGTCATACAGGAATAAATCTTGCTCAGATGACAGAGGGTCATCCCCAGGAAAGTGACTGCTAGTTGCTAAAATACCTATGGCCATAGAAGCTTATAAAAACAGGTTATTAAGGCATGGAAAGTCTTCAATCTGTCTCAGTGAATAGTGAGCCCACATTGATGAAAACATAGTTTGAGATACTAAATACAGTCTTTTAACTATGCAATTCTGTTAAATAATTAATACTATTAGAACAAAGTGATACAAACTTTTTTTAAGCATTATATAGGTAAAAGCATCAGGCTGACCTTTTTCTTTTTTAAAATTTAGTTGCTTGGGTTGTTGGACTACAAAAATAGAAGGCAGCATTATGGTTCTTGAACAAAAAGAGAGTAGAGAAATAGTGTTAGGTTTTTTTTTTTTTGGAGGGGGGAGGGCAGGGCAATTGGGGTTAAGTGACTTGTTCAAAGTCACACAGCTAGTAAGTATGTCAAGTGTTTGAGGTCAGATTTGAACTCAGGTCCTCCTGCTTCCAAGGCCAGTGCTCTATTCACTGTGCCACATAGCTGCCCCAGTTTTTTTATTACATGCTTCTTTTCCTTCTTTTCACATTTCTCTGTTTTGAACACAAACCTTTATGCTAAGCCCTCAGTGCTTTAAAGCCCACCATTTTCTAAAGTTAGCAAACCAGTTACCCATAGATTTTCTGTCATATCCATTCAGAAGGATATACTCTAACCAAGATGGTTCCTTAGCTAGACTTAAATCTCTTTAACAAAACTATCAGCCAACTGCAGGTCTCTGGAAATTAAATAAAATAGCTTGGCTTGCAGAGCTTCTCATACTTCCCCATTGAACTCTGCTATATCAGCCTTGGTGTTTTTAGAACTTTGGAAACATATCACCTTTTCATGTCTCATCTATTAATGTAGCTGTTTAGAGTTCTCTTTTCTGGAAAATTATCAAAGAGGTTACAACATTAAAAGCTGTTTCTGTTCCCCCTTCTGCCAAGAAAGGAAGTCCATTCTCTAATATAGCTTCCCTTATTAATATTGATGTTGGCGAATCACAATGGGAAGAAAGTAATTGAAATACTTTTCATTAAGGAAAAAAATATTCCCACCACTTTTGATTTTGACTTAGAATGAATGGTCTTCCTTTCTTCCTACATTTCTTACATTTATTTCACTTATATTTGTTTGGTGGGATGTATTTTGTGAAATTAATCATGGCTCCCCCATTTTTCTATTAAATGAACACATGGTTGAGTTAGCTTTGGGAGCTGTCAAGTTATTTTATAGGCTGTCAGGTGGCACACTGGGCACAACTATTAGTATTATAGAAGAAATATGAATTAAATATATCTTCACTATTTCAGGGCTACCTAGAAAGAAGCTATCCCTATATGATATTGTTGTTAAATGATCATTGGTAATTTGGATGACAATCAAAATAGTTGGTGTAGTTCCATAAGAGTCCTCTTAAAGCCACATATGAAGGCTGATCCAGGGCTTTTAATTTAGCTGTTCAGCATCAACACCCTGCATTTTAAGAATCTAGGTTTTTTTTTGACCACATATAGCATCAGCTTTAGGCAGAATTTCTATTTGTTTTCTAGAAAATGTCAAGAACAAAGATATAAGTATTTCTATATTGACTAGGAAAACCAGTGGGGTTCATTTAGGAGTTACTAGAATGGATGACCAGAAATAAAGAAGGAAAGTGGGAGAGGGGACATCCATTATTAAGTGCTTGTTGTGTGTCAGACATCATGTTTTGTGCTTCACAAATATTATCTCATTTGACCTTGACAACAATCCTTGGAGGTGAGAGATTTTTTTCCTCTATTTTACAATTGGGTAAACTGATACAGATAGAGATTAAGTGACTTGCCCAGGGTCATACAAGCTAGTAAGTATCTGAGGACAAATTTGAATTCAAATTTTCCTGATTCCAAGCCCAGTACCACTATGCCACTTAGCTGCCTAGGTAATTATTAGGAAATCACTAGGAAACCTCTGGTGGAATGCTGAAAGAATTTGTGCTTAGTCCTGTGCTGTTAAGTGTTTTCATTCATTCATTCATTCATTCATTCATTCATTCACTCATTCATCTGTTCGTGTATTTTGTATTTTTACTTATTACAAATTTAGTAACAACCAAAGCATACAAATATTCAAATTTGAAGAGGATCAGCAACTATAAAAGGATTATACATAAAATTTTATATGTACAGTTATATTAAAAGTTTTCATTAACTTGAAGAAGTTAGTAACTACATTTTCCTGTTTGTTTCTCTGTTCCCTCTTGAACTTTCTTCCTTCCATATACCCTTCTGTATTTTGTGGTTGTTATTTATGTAGTTGAAGAAAATTCTTTTTTTCTGTTCATTGTTGTTTTAGTTCTTTCTTCCTTCTGCATTTATTCATCTAAGTTTTCTCATATTTCTTTATATTCTTCAAAGCTGTCATTTCTTCTAGTGCAAATATAATGACTAACCTTGCCCTACAGAAGAGTTAAGAAAATCCATCTCTCTCCCTTTATTGGAGAGGTAGCTAGGTGAAGGTAGTTTTGGAATGTTGTATGTGTTGCTAGATGCATTGTGTTGGCTGGTTTTACTTATTTTTTGAACCTTTGTTACAAGAATATTGCATTCATACAACAATTTATTAAGCTATTCCCCAATTACCGTACATGTGAATTGTTTTCAGCATATTGCATCTGAATTTCTCCCTCATTTAAAGGCTAGTTAGTTTAATTTGGAGTTTATTGGTGACTACGTCCCCTAACAATGTAACTAGCTCATTCTAGTTCTCATTCCATTTACTCCATATTGCACCCCCAATAATGAACCACAAACTTATTATATCTCCTATATGCTCCCCCGTCATGGTTCCTCCAGGTACCTCTGAACTTCCAGGGACACAAAGGCAAGATATTTGGCCCTTATGTCATTGACTAAAGTGTTGAGCCCCATGAAAGATAGACAAATTCGCACAAAGGAGGCATGTAAGAAGGAATGAATATGATTCTCTATAGGGGCTACAGATTTAAGGTTCTGTACCAGTGCATAGAGAATCATGAAGTATATATTCTCCTAACAGGCAGTAAAGACTAAGGAAAGAAAAGGTTGTTTGCTCATGAATATTTAAATGATTATTCAGCAATGATTAAAATAATTCCAGGCTAGGTACTTAATTGCTTAGTGCCTAAGCTTGCAAATCCTTGGGCCATTCAGAATCTAACTTTATTGACTGTAGTCATTTCTGCATATAATCCTCTATAATTCAGCTTACTACCTTATTATCCAACTCAAACTGTCCTCTGCAAAATTACCAGTGTTCTCTTAATTATCAAATCTAACAGTTTTTAAAAAGTCCTTATCCTTCTTCATTTCTCTGTACCTTCTGACACTGTTACTCATCATTCTGGATATAGTTTCCTCTTCAGGTTTTAGGAACCTTGTTCTCCCCTGGTTTTCCTCCTTCCTTTCTGACTGATGCTCCTTAGCTAACTGATTCTCCTGTCCCGAATCTTTATCTGTGTCATACCCACTAGCCAAGGGTTCCCCCAAAGTTTTTTCATGGGTGCTCTTCTCTTCTTCCTCTGTCCTACCTCATTTGGCAACTTCACCAGTTCCTATGGATTCAATTATCATCACTATGCAGATATAGATTCCAAGACCAACATATCAAGCCTTAGTTTCTTTTCTCAGCTCCATTTCCATGTCACTGACTGACTTTGGGACACCTTGAACTAGATGCCCTGTTAGGCATCTCAAACTCAGCATGTCCAAAACTGAACTCATTATCTTTCTTCCCAAACTGTCCACTCTTCCCAACATTTTTATCCATGTTGAGGGCACCACCATTCTTCTGATTACCCAGCTTCGCAATCTCAGTTTCTTTCTTTACTCCTGACTCTCACCCCACATATCCAATATGTTGTCAAATCTCTATTTTTCTGCCTTCATACCATTCCTCATATACATCCCTTTCTTTCCACTTACATAGCCACCATACACCCTTGTTACTCTCTGCATGGACTACTGCCTTCTAATCAGTTTCCTTAATTCATCCCTTCCTATGCCATTTCATCTTCCTCTTGGCTCCCAAAGAGAGTTTCTTAAAGTATAGCTCTTATCATGTTACCCCTTACTCAGTAAACTCCAGTGGCTCCTCAGTTACCTCTATAATCAAATGTAATATCCTGTTTGTCATTTAAAGCCAATCTGACTAACTTTTGCATACTGTCCCCTTCTGACTTTTGTAGTCTTCTTCTGTTTTACTCCCCATCTATTCACTGTACCATAGTAGCATACTTATTGTTCCTATAACATGATAGCCCATTCTCTGATTCTGTGCCTTTGCAGAGGCTATCCCTCATGCCTGGCATGCATTTTCTCTTCACTGCTGCTTTTTTAAAAAAAGTTTCCCTAGCTTGCTTCAAGGCTCAGCAAAAACCCCAACTGTGGGGGTTGGAACCAAGATGTCAGCTGGAAAGCTGGGACTTACTTAAGCTCTCCCTCAGGTCCATCCAAACATCTGTAAAAAATGGCTCTGAACAAATTCTAGAGCTGCAGAAACCATGAAATAGCAGAGGGAAGCAGGGGTCTAGCCCAGGAAAGCCTGGATGGTTGCTGGAAAGGGTCTATCACATGGTGCTGGGAGTGGAGCGCAGCCCAGCGTGGGCCATGCCAGGACCAATCAGACCGGGAGCTAGTGGGAACAGAATGTAGGGCCCTGAATCATTGAGCTGTGGCAGTTACCAGACTTCTCAACCTACAAATGCCAAAGACAACAGAGCAGGTTAGTGGAAAAACTGCTGTATCAGATTGAGAGGAGTGTGCAGTTGGCTCCAGCCACAGAGGCAATAGAGATGGTACTGCTCTGCCAGCAGAACTGCTTTTTCTTGCCACTTCTATGTGAGATAATTTACCCCATTCTATCTCTCCCATTCTCCCTCTCTCAATATATTCCTCTCCCACCCCTTAATTTTATTTTAGTTTTTAGATATCATCCCTTCATGTTCAACTCACCCTGTGCTCCCTGTCTATATATATATATATATATATATATATATATATATATATATATATATATATCCCCTTCAACTACCCTAAGGTTGAGAAGGGTCTCATGAATTACACACATCATCTTTCCATGTAAGAATGTAAACAAAACAGTTCAACTTTAGTAAGTCCCTTATGATTTCTCTTTCTTGATTACCTTTACATGCTTCTCTTGATTCTTGTATTTGAAAGTCAAATTTTCTATTCAGCTTTGAGAAAGCTTCAAAGACTTCTATTTTATTGAAAATCCATATTTTGCCTTGGAGCAGCTTCTACATTAAGGGATCAAAGGGCTTGAAATATGACATTCCAGAGGTCAATGGAGCTAGGATTAAAACCAAGAATCACCTACCCAGCAAAACTGAGTATCATGCTCCAAGGCAAAATATTGACTTTCAATAAAATAGAGGACTTTCAAGCTTTCTCAGTGGAAAGACCAGAGCTGAGTAGAAAATTTGATTTTCAAATGCAAGAATCAAGAGAAGCATGAAAATAAACAAGAAAGATAAATCACAAGTGACTTACTAAAGTTGAACTGTTTTGTTTATATTCCTACATGGAAAGATGATGTATATAATTCATAAGACCTCACTATTAGGGTAGTTGAAGGGAATATACATACATATATATATATATGTGTGTATATATATATGTATTTATATATGTATATATATAGACAGAGGGCACAGGGTGAGTTGAATATGAAGGGATGATATCTAAAAAATCAAATTAAGGGATGAGGGAGGAATATGTTGAGAGAGGGAGAAAGGGAGAGATAGAATGGGGTAAATTATCTCACATAAAAGTGGCAAGAAAAAGCAGTTCTGTAGGAAGGGAAGAGGGGGCACTTAAGGGGGAATGGATGAGTCTTGCTCTCGTCAGATTTGACCTGAGGAGGGAATAACATACACACTCAATTGGGTATCTTGCCCCACAGGAAAGAAGGAGGAAGGAGATAAAAAAGGGGGGAGGATAGAAGGGAGGGAAGATAGGGGGAGGATTTAATCAATAGCAAATACTTTTGAAAAGGGACAGGGTCAAGGAAGAAAATTGAATAAAGGGGGACATGATAGGATGGAGGGAAATGTGGTTAGTTTTTCACAACATGACTGTTATTGAAGTGTTTTGCATAATGATGCATGTGTGGCCTATGTTGAATTGCTTGCCTTCTTAGGGAGGGTAGGTGGGGAGGGAAGAGGGGTGAGAATTTGAAACTCAAAGTTTTAAAAGAAGATGCTCAAAAAAATGTTTTTGCATGCAGCTAGGAAATAAGATATACAGGCAATGGGGCATAAACATCTATCTTGTCCTACAAGAAAGTAAGGGAAAAGGGGATGGGGGGAGTTGGGTGACAGAAGGGAGGGCTGACTGGGAAATGGATCAATCAGAATATATGCCATCTTGGAGTGGGGGGAGGGTAGAAATGTGGAGATTTGTAATTTGTAATTCAAACTCTTGTGAAAATTAAGGCTGAAAACTAAAAATATTAAATAAATAAATAATGATTTTTAAAAAAAGTTGCAAGTCAAATAGTCCAACAATCCTTGCCTTCAATGAGCCTACATTTCTGTGTACATATGTACACAGAAAATTAAATACAAAATATATATGAGGTAATTTCTGGGAAAGAACATTAGGAGCTGGATGGTTGAAGGGGATTAGGATAGTCTTCCTTTAACCTTGCTGTAGAAGGTCACAATTGACCCAAACTTTGGGAGAAACCCTGTGCAATGGTACAGAATCAGAAGATTCAATTTCATTTTTGGGGACTAGCAAGAATTAAGCTTCTCTCCCCACTTTTTGCATTTTTTAAGAAACATTTTCCTACTTAATAGTATTTTATGTTTTCTAATTACATGTAAAGGTAATTTTTAACATTAATTTTTATAAGATTTTGAGTTCTAATTTTTTCTCTCTTTCTCCCCTCCCTGCTCCCCAAAACAGCAAGTGATCTGATATAGGTTATACATGTACAATCATGTTAAGTATATTTCCATATTAATTATGTTGTGAAAGAAGAATCAGAAAAAATGGAAAACCATGAGAAAGAAAAAATAAAAAAAAACAAACAAAAAAGTGAAAATAATATGCTTTGATCTGCATTCAGAATCCATAGTTCTTTCTCTGGAACCGGATAGCATTTTCCATCATGAGTCTTTTGGAATTTTTTTGGTTCATTGGATTGCTGAGAAGAGCTACGTCTAACATAGATGATCATTGTGCAATGTTGCTGTAACAATGTACAGTGTTCTCCTGGCTCTGCTCACTTCACTTTCCATTTGTGTAAGTCTTTCCAGGTTTTTCTGAAATATGCCTGTTCATCATTTCTTATAACACAATAGTATTCCATTACATTCATATACTACAACTTGTTCAGCCATTCCCCAATTGATGGACATCCCCTCAATTTGCTACTATAAATAGTTTTGTACATACGTGTCCTTTCCCCTTTTTATGATCACTTTGGCATACAGACCTAGTAGTGGTATAATCAGTATGCTTTTGGCTGGAATGTGGAGTATACAATAAGCCAGATGCTCACAGTTACTTATACAGTATTGCCAACAAAATGGCATGAAAAGTGACAAATCCAGCCACTCAACTGTTTCTTTTGTAATTTATTTGTCAAATACTTATCTTTTCCCAACCGAATGGTCTGATGGCTTAGGCATCTTATAGTTAAGATCATCTCCACTGGGGTGACTTATTCCAATTTACTGATAAGGAGTGCCTAATAAGGGCTAAGAAATATTGTAAAACTCCCTATTTAAGGACTTCCTTCTGTGGCAGGGGAAGTTTTGTTTTGTTTAGAGGATTATGCCTTTAGGAACAAATCTTTTTTCCCCATAGCTAAAAAGAAACAACTTTTAATCCACTGGTCTAATTCTCCTCTATTGGCAGAAAGTTTCTGGGGTCTGTCTCAGTAGGTGTTCATGGTCATTCAATGCTACTGTCACCATGGGAATAATTATTAATTTACTTTTAGGAGATAGTATCTCCTACCTGTAGCAATGTTAAGGTCTCTTTTAAGTTACAACCATGAAGAAATGTGTTTGAAGGTAATGGCAAGTCATGGTGAAAGGTTTTCTAAATGGAAAGTTTCAAATTCGCATGAATTTGCCATAAGAACTCAGATGCAGGTATTCCAAAAGACATTTTAATTAAACTCTAATAATATTATAGATAGGAGAATTCAGCATTTGAATGGCAAAAGTGACTGAGCTACTGCCACTGATGGGAAATCCCAAGATTTCCATTTTCTCTGAATGGTTTAAAAGTGCAGTGTACCACCCCTGCCCAGATGAACCTGGTAGACCTCTTGGATAACATTTCACTTTTGTTGTTCAGTCATTTCAGTCATGTCCAACTCTTCCTGAGCCCCCCTCCTTTTTTGCAAAGATACTGGAGTGATTTGCCATTTCCTTCTCTATGGATGAGGAAACTGAGGCAAACAGGGTTAAGTGACTTGCCCAGGGTTACACAGCTAGCAAGTGTCTGAGGCTGGATTTTGATATAGATTTTCCTGACTCTATCCATTTCTATGTTTTTGTCATTTCTTTTGTTACATGCACTCTTTTACTTATGTGATTTATGTGATTGTACCTTACTTCTTCCAGTCATTTTACCTTAAATGCTATCAGTTGAGTGGATGTTGGAAGAGTAAGGATCAGTGGATCAACCCTGAGAATTAGTCTGAAAATACAAAAAAAGTATTGATATTGCAGGAAACCTCCTGATTGTGATTGGAGCAATGATAATTGAAAAGTTATATAGTATTTCCATTGTCTTCAATTTGCTCTCTAAAGCAGATGAGATAAACATTTAAATATAAGAATGTTCAATTAAACTATCCCTTGGAAAGTTAATCTAATATGAATATATATAATTTAACACTGAGTTAAGATGACAGGTTTCCCAAGGTGGAGTTGCTCCTCTCTAGACACCCATCCCCCATCTCTTCCTCCAACAGAATTTTTTTTTCATGCTTATTTGGGTTTGTGGATTTATATGAATGCTGGTATGATTAGCTTATGTACAAAAGTGCTTGATATTCCCCAGTCCAGAATATATTTTTGTGGACACTTTACCAAGCCCCTGTACAATGCAACATGGCTTTAAATGAATGAATCCTATCTAGTGGTATGCTGGTAAAGGTTTAAACCTGGCTTCATGGCAGAAGAAATGTAAGCACGTTATACTTCTAAATTTAAGACACATTATTAACATTTTCTCCATCACTTGTTTGCTGATTTCTGAGGTTAGATGCTCACAGTGAAAATTGAACAATCACCTCTTTAAACAGCATGCCCTTTGGTTCTGTAACTCCTGAATGGTAGAGGAACAATTGGGAATCAGAGACAGGTACTTAAAAGAGGCAATAGTTTTTCCATGTTGTTCTCATCCTTCCATTGTTGCTGATCCAATTATTCCTTTCACTGTGAGACAACATGGCTGATGACCAAGTTTTATTTTATTTCTATTCAGATTACAAAGGTTGCCCTTCAGGCAAAAGAATGACATGGAGGAAGTTCTCCAGGGCTAATTTGCCAGGCACTGGTTTGAAGTTAATAGAGTAGTGAGCTAACAGTACTTTCTATTAACAGTTTCATGAGTGTTGCTAAAAGGAAATGACATCTTCAATGATTCCTTGTGACTTAGACCATGTAGGAGGCTTACTTGGTGAGGTATAGAATAAGAATTTTCTGAAATGGAAAATAATTCAGCTTCCTGGTCACCATGGAGATAACTACAGAGATTGAGTACTCTAATTCACCTTATATAGGCACCAGTGACCATAAGCAGCCAGGATATAAAGCTAGAAAAATACCAGTACTCATTTCATTGGCTAATAAAGGCAAAGTGGAGTTATCTTATTCTCTGGAGGACTTAAATTCAGTATTGTGTCCTAAATATGCAATATGCTTCTAAAAAGATAAATAAATTAAAGTGCCCATTATTTTCAAAGGTACATTTTGAATTAATTAGATTGTGAGCTCTTTGACGGGATTATCTTTTGCCTCTTTTTCTATCACCAGCACTTAGCACAATGCCTGGCACATAGTAGGTACTTAATAATAATGATTGAATTAACCAATAATTCAACTACCTTAAAAAAATATATATATATTCACAGATACATATATACATATGCATACATATGTGCACATACATATATAAACACACAAGCATGCATATACACACATATACATACACACACATATACATATATACATACACATACACATACACAATACACATACACATACACACATGCACATGCATATGCATATACATATACATATACATATACATATACATATACATATACATACACATACACATACACATACACATACACATATGCATATATGCATGATGTCCTCTGGAGACTAGATCAGAAGTATCTGGATTAATCATAGTAAAAGGATTTGAATTGTTAGTGTTTGCGTTTCAATGTAAAACCTGTTACCAATTTGTAAACCCTATCTCAAAGTCCATTGGTATGGGACTCTCTTTATTGGTTGAGATGAATACCCTGTATGCGGGCAGGAAGAGTTGGTGAGAGGTGAGAGCTTCAGTTCTCAGCCAGTCCCTCTTTGGTACTCTCCAAGCAAGAATCCCCCCCCCCCCCCCGAGTTCACCTTTGGGAAGTCTCTTAGTGATAGCCTGCTTTGAGTGTAGCATTGAATTCTAGAAAGTAGATGGAAGAGTCCAACCCCACTTCAGGCTGCTGAAAGAAGACTGACCAAGACATGAGAGGGGTGACAGTATCCATCATGCCTCTACCCCTAACTTACTAGAGACTTTAGAGAGTTTCCCTTTGGTGAGATCAAGGACATTCTCTCTTGGTTGAGCTGAATTATCTCACTCAATGAGAAAGCCCCATTCACTGTGTATTGTCTGGTATATGTTTTACCCTATGCTACCTTCTGTGATTTCTGTTTTACTATGATTTGGATTAATGGGTTTCTTTGCTTTCTACTATGTGTGTTCATTGTAGAACTAGTATTTGGTAGGGAAGGGGTCAAGCCTTGGATATAGAGCTTGGGATCTATCTTCCACCCTAAAATGACAAAGTGACTAAAAGTTAAATGGAATCTGGTCATATCTCCCAGATGAAAAATATTTAAGGGAGCAGATAGATATACTTCTAGTCTAGTACCCCTTCTCTCTGAGGAAAGTGAAATGGTGACCTCTGTCCCCAACTTCCTGCTTCCCTGCCTGGAAGGAATGAAGGTCTCCCTTGGAGAATGGTGGGGGAAGAAAAGGCTACAGATGTCTATTCTGCCTTCCTTTGAGCCCTCGACAAATGTGGGCCTCTCTAAACATGAGGGGCTCACTCACCACTTTTATCGCTATAATTTCTTGCATATCTAGTTGGAGAAAAGAGTCTTAGGAGAGTCATGATAATTCTTTCTGTGGAATTATTTGGAAACATGGATATTCTGTCTTACATGAAGTAATTTTTTCAAAGACAATTTCACACATTCAATAATTATATTCATTTCTTTTAACTCCAAAGCAAGCATTTTTAGCCATAAAAAATCTATGTGATACAGTTTTTGGTAAATCTAAAGTTTTGTTAAATTTAAAATCAGGTTTCAAAGCTTCCTCACTGAATTTTGATGATTTCCTCCCAAAATATCATTTAACTCAGTTCAATTAGATCAATTCAACTTTTTTTTGTGAAAAATGGTCCAAAATAGGCACAACTTTTTTCATAAAATATTTCTCATAGTTATAGTTAAGATTAAAATCCATGTCTTCAAGAATGAATTACATTTTGTGTATGCATAGTGCTTCATATTTTGCCAAGTACTTGTTCATTTATGATGCCATTTAATTTGCTTACCCCATTGAGAGAAAGGAAGCCTGGCAGACTAGACAAAGAGTTGGTTTTAGAGTCGGGAAGGTATGGATTCAAGTCCAATCTCTTGATATATACTAGCTGTGTAGACTTGATTTAATTATGAAATTACCTTCCACAAACAACTTTATAAGAATAAAGTTATAGAATAGTTATGAATCTATATTGCAGCATAGGGTCACAAATCTAGAACTGGAAATGACCTTAAAAGCCATCTAGTCAAATGCCCTTAATTTACAGATCAAGAACTTATGATTCAATATAAGTAAGTGACATTCAAGGTCACACAGCTCTTAAATGCCAGAGCTGGAATTTAAACTCAAATCAACTAACTGCAATTTGGTAATCTTTCCATTCCCATTCCAGAAATTCCCTATACCCACTGGTACAAGTGAAAAAACAAAAGCAATAAGAATCTGTGAGATAGATAGGGAAGATGTTACCTTAATCTTTCAATAATGCAAATGATGCTCAGAGAGACAAATACCTTTATTGAAGTCACATAGTTGACATATGTTAGAGGACACTAATTTTTTGACCTCATAGTACCATAGATATAGATCTGGAAGGATCCTCAAAAACCATTTAGTACAACTCAGTATAATCCCTTTCATTTTACTGAGGAAAAAACTGAGTTCTAGTCAGTCAATCACAACAGCTAGAATTTATATACCAGGTACTGTGGTAAGAATTTTGTAAATATTATCTCATTTGATAATATATAATAATTTGATTTTGACAATATTTAATATTATTTATAATACAATAACCACAACCCTAAGGTGTAGGGGCTATTATTATTCCCATTTTATAGTTGAAGAAACTAAGGCAGACAGAAGTCCAGTGACTTCCCTAGAGTCACACAGTTATAAATGTCTGAGCTTGGATTTGAACTCAGGGCTTCCTGACTCTAGGCCCAGCAGTTTATCCACTGAGCCACCTAGCTACCTCAGTGTTGATAAGCATTTATTAAATACCTTATATATTCCAAGTACTGTGCTAAACTCTGAAGATTAAGTCACTTGTTTAGGGTCATGTTATAGTAACCAGTCAAAGTTGGATTTGAACCTAAGTGTTCTGACGTCAGAGCCAGTGAGCTTTCTACAGTATGAAAACTACCTTCTTTATCATGGGCCCACTTTCATTATACTGTAAGATCCCCCATTTTCCCCCTATACCATGGATCCCTTCCTTATTAACTTTTCCCAAATGTCCATGCCTGTGTAGAATAACCTTCAACCTACCAAAACTTGTGAGCTGATAATACTGAAGAACAGGAGCTCAATAATAGCACAGACCATTTAGGTAATCTGCCTGGCTTCCAGCTGGCAAAAAATCTCATTAAAATGCAATAAGCCATGTGGTGTTCCATGTAGCCTTGAAAAAGTTCTGTGATACTGCTGGGCTAAAAGGATTCTCAATGTACCATATTTTTTTTAACTTGGACCACCCCCAGCTAAGCATGCGCACATCAGCACATCCATAATGATCATTCTTCTTTCTTTGACTAGACCGATGATTTCATTGAGGTAGAGAGCTTCTGATCATGAGCTTTCTCTACTTATCCACAAGAAACATTTAACAAAACATACCTGGCATAAGCAGCATTAATATGGTTTCTAATAAACTTTTAAGAAAAAAGTGGGGAGGAGATAGAAACTAGCAATGCTCATTTCCAATCTATTAACCTACTTATTATTATGGAGGGTACTACCATTCTCCCTGTCACAACCAAAGTGTCATCCTTGACTCCTCACATTCTCTCTCTCTCTCTCTCTCTCTCTCTCTCTCTCTCTCTCTCTCTCTCTCTCTCTGTGTATCTTTCTGTCTCTGTCCTTGTCCCTGTCTCTCTCTCTGTCTGTCTCTGTCTCTTTCTTTCTATATTCAATCTATTTTTACATTCTGTAGTTTCTACCTCTGTAGCAACTCTTATATATGGCCCCTTCTCCTACTCTCTTCTGACGCTACCACCATCCTGGTGCAGGTCCTCATTACCTCATTCCTGGTCTACTACAATAGCATGCTGGTTGGTCTCCCTGCTTCACATCTCCTAACTCCAGTCCATCCTTGACTTAGCTCTCAAATTGATTTTCTTAAAAACACAGGTCTGAACATATCACCTTCCTAAACAAACAAACAAGCAAGCAAAAACTCTGGTGATTCCCTTTTACCTCCAGGATCCAATATTAAACCCTCTGTTTTGCTTTTAAACCCCTTTATAACCTGGCCCTTCCTACCTATCCAGTCTCATTATGCTTTAGTCTCCTCCACTTATTTTGTTATCCAGTGACACTAGCCTCCACGCTGTTCTTTGCATATGATACTCCATCTTCCATCTGAGCATTTTCACTGTCTGTGCCCCATGCCAGGAATATTCTTCTTCCTCATCTCTACCTCCTGGCTTCCTTCAAGTCTCAGTTAAAGTTTCACCTATTGAGCCTTTTTCAGTGCTCCTTAGTTTTATCACCTTCCCTCTGTTCATTATCTCTCCTTTACTCTGTATATACCTTGTTTGTATATAATCATTTGTGTGTTGTCTCCCCATTAGACTGTATGTGAGCATTGATTGTCTCTTTTGTTTCCTCAGTGCTTAGCACAGTGCCTGGTACGTAGTAGATGCTTAATAAATGTTTATTGACTTGACTTGATGGGGGATTGGGGTTACCTGAAGATGGGGAAAAGGAGGAGAAATATCCTGGTAGCTTCCTATTTTAATGAAATGTTCTTACTGACTTGTTGCTAAGCTCAGTTGTTTCCACCTGCTAAAGGAGCCTAAGTAACATTGGTACCTTGGGGGAAAGCTCCAAATGATCCTCTTTATTTATGTCTCTGGATCTGGGTCACGTTGCCTGAACTCACTTATGTTAGGAGGCGTTGTGAGCCATACTAACATCAATAAACTAGGTAGTGTTAACAACTGACCTGACATGAGAAAGGGATATAGTTTTGCTCAGTTTGCAGAGAAGCAATTGTCAAATTTAAGGATCAAGGGCATGCATTTAGGGAGGTGAACCCAAGAAGGCAGAGAGAAGATAAGAAGTTGTATGAGCCCTCCCTAGTTTCCCTCAGAAATAATATTAAATTAAGTCTCTAAATGGACACTGGAGTGACAGTATTAACAAAAAATATGGACTGAAACAATTTTCCAGCTTAACATAATGTAGAAGAACTTTAGAAAAGGCCTGTCTTACATGGATAAAAGGGAAACAGAGCAGTACAGTTAGTGTCCAGTAAAGCCAGAAAGAGGCTTGTAGCCACAGCACAGATCAGAAACCAAGGCCTTGCAGTCCTGGCCAAGAAGGCTGGCAAATTGAGAGTCCTGGAACCCAGGCACAACAGGTGCAATTAGGCTGTGCCAACCCGGTGCAGTGGGCAAGCTGCAAACACCTGGGGCACTGTGGTAGAAAGTCATTGGCCAGGCCACTGTCCCCCAGCATAAAAAGCTTGGGATAGTGCCCTCTATGCTACAGGAGCAGAGTGGATCAAAAACCAGGATCCTAGAATATGTTGTTTACAAGAAACACATTTGAAGTATAGAGATATATGCAGAGTAAAGGTAAAAAGCTGGAGCAGAATATATTATGCTTCAGCTTAAGTAAAAGAAGCAGGTGTAGCAATTCTGATCTCAGACAGAAAAAAGCAAAAATATATCTAATTAAAAGTGATAAGGAAGGAAATGACATCTTGCTGAAAGGTACCACAGACAATGAAGTAATATCAATACTAAGCATATTTGCATTGAATGGTATAGCATCTAAATTCTTAGAGAAGTTAAGTGAGTTACAGGAAGAAACAGATAGTAAAAGTATACAAGTGGGGGGAATTCAATGTCCCCCTCTCAGAACTAGATAAATATAGCCACCAAATAAACAATAAATAAATTAAGGAAATGAATATAATTTGAGAAAAGTTAGATATGATAGTGTGTGCTACTTACTGCTACTGTGTCTGTGTAAGACCAACAACAAGAGCGCACAGGAGGGCTGCTAGAACAGGGTCTTTGTTCTGCTTTTCTGAGGAAAGCAACTTTAAGGGGTTAACAATCTCACTTTAATTAAACATACATATATCATTCACTTAGTTCAGGGGAAAAAGTTGGCACCCTGAACTTCAGAGCAAATACAAACAGAAACTATATAAACAGAGCAAAATAAAACATATCAGCAGACAGGCTTCTGTCTCTCCATAGCAATACATACAGTTACCAGAGAGAGAAGCACCTGGGTTTTCAAAGCCAGGGGCTCCGTGATGACTACCCAGAGTCTAGTCTAGTCAAATCATACGACACTCTTCCAGTGAGTGAGAGCCCGAAAACAAAACGCCAACCTCAGGTCTTATATACCCTTCTCAATGTTAGAGGACATCACAACCATGTGACTGAAACCCATGTGAAATAGGCTTTCTTGTTTCTTAAGCAAGTCATCAAATATTCTTGATTCAATCAAAGAAACAAAGGCAAGACTCATCAAAGGCATTTGATTACCTTATTTCTGAGAAGCACTCAAACAAAAAACAGCAAAAAGTCCCACTTTGCTTGCCATTACATTTGAAAGGCAAGACTCAAAGGTATTTGATTACTTTAGCATTCCAAAAGAGAAAACAGTAAAAAAGTCTCACCCTTCTTACCATTACAGATAGACCTCTGAAGAAAATTGGATGAGGATAGAAAGGAATATTCCTTTTTCTTAGTGGTACACAGCACCTACAAAAAATTGACCATGTTTTAGGGCAAAGAAATTCACAATCAAATGCAGAAAGGCAGAAATAATTAAATGCATCCTTTTCAGATCATGATGCAAAATTTACATGTAATAAACAGCCATGGTAAAATAAGAGAAAAACTAATTAGAAAATAAATAATCTAATCCTCAAGAATGAGTGGGCCAAACAACAAACCATAGAACCAATCAATAATTTCATCAAAGAGAATGACAATAATTCAATAATCTACCAGACTTATGGAATTCATTCAATGCAGGTCTTAGGGGGAATTTTATATCTCTAAATGATTACATGAATAAAATAGAAAGAGAGGAGATCAATGAATTGGAGATACTACTAAAAAAGCTAGGAAAAAAAACAAATTAAAAATAGTCAATTAAATACCAAGTTAGAAATTCTGAAAATCAAAGGAGAGATTAATAAAATTAAAATTGAAACTATTGAACTAGTAGATGAAACTAAGAGTTGGTTATATAAAAAATACAATATAATAGATAAGTTATCGAACCTTTGATTAATTTTGTTTAAAAAAAGATGAAAACCAAATTATAAGTATCAAAAATGAAAAGGGTGAATTCACAGCCAAAGAAGAGGAAATTAAAGCAATAATTAGGAGGTATTTTGCCCTAGTGAGTGTCAATAAATCTTACAATGTGAATGAAATGGATATATGTTTACAAAAAATATAAATTTCCCAGATTATCAGAAGAGGAAATAAAACAATTAAATAACCCCATTTCAGAAAAAGAAATTAAGCAAGACATCAATGGGCTCCCTAACAAAAAACAATTCCAGGGTCAGATGGATTTACAAGTGAATTCTACCAAACATATGAGGAATAATTAATTCCAATGCTATATAAACTATTTGGAAAAATAGGTGAAGAAGGGGTCCTACCAAATTTCTTTTATGGTATAAATATGGTGCTGATACTGAGACCAGGAAGAACTAAAACAGAGAAAGAAAATTATAGAGCAATTTTGCTAATGAATATAGATGCAAAAATTTTAAATAAAATATTAGCAAAGATATTACAGCAATTTATCACAAGGATAATATATTATGACCAGGTGGGATTTATAACAGGAATGCAGGGCTGTTTCAATATTAGGAAAACTGTTAGCATAATGGACCATATCAATAACAAAGCTAACAGAAATCATATGATTATCTCAATAGATGCATCAATAGCTTTTGAGAAAGTACCATAACCATTCCTATTAAAAACACTGGAGAGCATAGGAATAAATGAAGTTTTCCTTAAAATGATAAGCAGTATCTATCTAAAACCATTAGCAAGCATTAAATGTAAAGGGGATAAGCTAGAAGCATTCTCAGTAAGATTAGTGGTAAAACAAGAATGTCCATTATCACTACTATTATTCAATATAGCACTAGAAGTGTTAGCTTTAGCAATAAGAGAAGAAAAAGAAATTGAAGATATTAGAATAGACAATGAGGAAACAAAACTATCACTCTTTGCAGATGATATGATGGTATACTTCGAGAATCTTAGAGAATCAACTAAAAAACTACTTAAAACAATTAATAATTTTAGCAAAGTTGCAGTATATAAAAATAAACCCACATAAATCATCAGTGTTTTTATATATAACCAACAAAACCCACAAGCAAGAGATAGAAAGAGAAACTCCTTATAAAATAACTGTTAGACAATATAAAATATTTGCAGTCTGCCTACCGAGACAAACACAGGAACTATATGAACATAGTTACAAAATTCTTTTCACACAAATCATCAGATGTGAACAATTGGAAAGATGTTGATTGCTTATGGGTAGGCTGGGCTAATATAGTAAAAATGACAATTCTACCTAAGTTAATTTACTTATTCAGTACCATACCAATCAAACTACCTAAAATTATTTGATAGAGGTAGAAAAAATAATAAACAAAATTCATTTGGAAGAATAAATGGTTAAGAATATCAAGGTAATCAATAAAAATAATGCAAAAGAGGGCTGCCTAGTTGTACCAGATCTAAAACTATATCATAAAGAGTAAATCATCAAAACTATCTGGTACTGACTAAGAAATAGAGTGGTGGATCATTGGAATGGATTAGGGATACAAAACACAGTAGTAAATGACTATAGCAATCTACTGTTTGATAAACCCAAATTCTCCAGCTTCTAGGATAAGAACTCACTACTTGACAAAAACTTCTGGGAAAACTGGAAAGTAATATGGTAAAAACTAGTCATAGACCAATATCTCACACCCTATATCAAGATCAGGTTGGAATGGAAACATGATTTAGACATCTAGGATGAAACCATAAGCATGTTAGGAGAACAAGTAATAGTTTACCTGTCAGATTTATGGAGAAGAAAACTTATGACCAAACAAGAGATAGGGAACATTATGAAATGCAGTAAATTAAAAATTTATTGCACAAACAAAATGAATGCAACCAAGATTAGAAGGAAAGCTAGGAAACAATTTTTACAGCCAGTGTTTCTGATAAAGGCTTGATTTCTGAAATATATAGAGAACTGAATCAAATTTATAAGAAAACAAGTCATTTCCCATTTGTTAAGTGGTCAAAGGATATAAACAGGCAGTTATCAGATGAAGAAATTAAGCTATCTATAGTCATATGAAAAAATCCTCTAAATCACTATTGATTAAGAAATACAAATTAAAACAACTTTGAGGTTGTTTTAACTGCTTCACACCTATTAGATTGGCTAATATGACAGAAAAGGAAAATGATAAATATTTGAGAAAATGTGGGAAAATTGGAACACATGCATTGTTGGTAGAATTATGAACTGATTGAACTATTCTGGGAAGCAGTTTGGAACTATGCCCAAAGGGCAACCAAACTCTGTTGATCCAGCAACACAGTCATTAGGTCTGTATCCCAAAGAGACCACAAAAAAGGCAAAAGGACCCATATGTATAAAAAAATTTATATCAGTTCTTTTTGTGGTAGCAAAGAACTAGAAATCGAGGGGATCACTATCATTTGGGGAATAGCTGAACAAGGTGTGGCATATGAATGTAATGGAATACTATTGTTCTGTAAGAAATTATGAGCAAGTGGGTTTCAGAAAAACCTGGAAAGACTTACATGAACTCATGCAAAGTGAAGTGAGTGGAATGAGGAGAACACTGTACACAATAATAGCAATATCATACAATGATCAACTATGATAGGCTTAGCTCTTCTCAGTCATACAGTGATCTAAGACAATTCCAAAAGACTCAAGATGGGAAATGCATCCAGAGAATCCACATCCAGAGAAAGAACTCCAGAGTCTGAATGTAGATCCAGCATACTATTTTCACCTTATTTTTGTTTTTGTTTTTTGTTTTTTCCCAGCTTGTTGTTTTCCCCATTTGTTCTGATTCTTCTTTTACAACATAACTAATGTGGAAATATGTTTAACATGATTGTACATCTCAGTAGGCATTGAAGGTATTATAGTAGACATACCAAAAGTGGTGTTTCACAAAGGATAGAAATATTTATGTACCATCAAAAAATGTAGGAGTTAAGAGATGGATTCAACACCAGAGAATGTGTGCCTAGAGACAGAAATATCTACCTTCAATACTACATGAATGGTATGCTTCCTATGCCACACAGTTGTGATCTTGTTTTGTTTTGTTTTGTTTTTACTGTTAATCCATTTGTAAATATATCATAAAATATGCTTTGGGGATTTTAATTCTGATTGTTACTTTTTGTATAAGAAATCTATATAAGAGTTAACAATGTGAGACACTTTCAAATTTGGATCATTTGTAACTTTGGTTTATATTGTTTATGTCTTTATTTAAGTTACTGATAAGAATTATAACTATAATGGGTCAATCACAGATCCTTGTGGCACACTACCTCTTTCTAAATTGACATCAAGTGATTAACGATTACTATTTGGGTTCATATATTTAAATAGCTCATATTCAGTTAAATATAGTCTATTCGATGAGTTTTATCTTTTCTGTAATCATTGATGATTTTGTCAAATGTTTTGTTAAAGCATGGTTAAACTGTATCTACAGCACAATCAAATTTACTAATCTAATAACACTATTTAAAAAAAGGAGAATAAGCTATACATGACTTGTTCTTGATAGAGCTGAGATCACAGCTTTCTTTATCTAGACTTTAGAAACTATATTTAAAATATTATTTTCTAGAATTTTACCAAGAATAAACATCAAGCACATTATCTTGTGGCTCTCAAAGTTCATTAAATAAACCAAATATATATTTGATACCTCCAGCTATTGAATTTCCCAAGGTGATTGCATATTTTCAAATCATAATTCAAATTTACAATCAACATATGGGAATTTCTTCCAGCCTAATGGAAATATGCAGTGCAGATTCAAATAATGGGATGACTTCAGGGGAAGTATGTGAAAGTATGATTAGAGTTAGGCCACACCCTCAAGGAATTTGCTATTTAGGAGTCAGTGATGTCAAACTCAAATGACAATGTGGGTCACATATTGGCTTATTTACATAAAACTTATCTATATAAAACCACATATTAACATTATCTACATTTTATTGTGTTTTTATTTACTTTGTCAAATATTTCCCTAAATGCAGCTGAAGTCACAAACAGCCACAATACCCAGTAATATGTAGTAAATGCCATCAAAATTTAGAAAACAAAATGTTATGTGAGGTTGTAGAAGCCATGTTTAATTGTATTTGCAGATAAGGCAAAGTTGGGGAAAGAGCTAATTTGTTGGAAAACAAAATGATAATTCAAAATCATTTTGATAATCTGAAGTAAAGCGTTCAAATTAACATGATAAAATTAATTCTATTACTTCAATAGATCTGTGGTCTCTTTTGTGTGGGTATTTTTCAAAGAACACATCACAACTCATTCACATTTTTGCATAGCATATATTCATTTCCTCCAATAAATACTCTTTAGAAGTACTGTGACTTGGTCTGAAAGCCTTCCTTTATGTATTTTAACAATTTTTCAGTACTAGTTCATCAACCAGACTATTCATCTTTTATCCCTTGCTCTCACTACATGAATAGCCAGTCTCTTTTTCCCCTTCTATATTTTTCTGGGTAATGTTCCTGCAATGGATTTTTTTGGTAACATTTTGCAACTTGCTTATGATCACTATAAGTTTCTCTATAGCACTTGGGTCACCTGCCTTTTCAATTCTTCAGACATTCTGGTGTTTTATGATTTATAGCTATACATCATCACTAGAAGAAAATTGATGTTGATAACAAGTTTTTGAATTAGGGAGGAAGAAGCTTGGGATCATGTGGTGATAATGTGATTAAAGATCTTTCCTACTCGTTCAATAGGCCTCAGGTGGGGCAGTTAAATGAGTCCTGATTAGAGGCAGGACTACACCTTTGTGATACCAATCATGATTAAAGATCTTTGCCACACTCTTTTGCTAAGTAGATGCTAAGCCTCAGGCCCACATCCTTTTGCTGATTTGGCTGAAGAGTATACACCCTAAAATTATATATACCCTAAAATAGTATATGCCCTAAAATAATATATACCCTAAAAAGAGTATATACACCCAAAAGGTAGCCATTGAGGATGGAAAACTCAGAATGGAGTCCAAGGAGGAGAAGTAAGAACTCCAAGATGACAGAGTTGCAGAAAGAGTGAAGAGAGAGGAGTGGAGCTGAAGAGACTAGAGAACTGAGGGAGGAGAGAACATAAACAAGCAGACAGGATTCATGAGTGTTCGTGGGGAAGTGCCAGCAGTGGGGCAAGGTTACAAGACGACTTGGTTCCTTGCTCTAATATGGTGTTATAATTTCCTTGTTGCTACACTGAGGTGGACTTACTGGTTTTGGAATATAATTACTGCTATGTTGAATTGGAGTTATTGGGGTTGGGGTTTGAACTTCTGGCATCTAAATAAATGTAATACTTCCTCTGCCTTCTACCTAGAGAGTTTTTCATACTTTTCCGATTCCGGACCATACAGGTATGCTCATGGTCATCCTTGAGGTCATGAATCTTGCCTTACTGATACAGATCACAAAAAGTACTTTAACATTTCCTAAATTCAATCAACCTACTCTCTTCTTTTTGTCCAAATCTGGGCCACGTTTATTGTCTAGTTTTAGAATCTGCCCAAGACATATGTACTGATGTGCTAAATCAGCTTACATCCACCCACGTTATAATCCGAACAATCCATATTCTTCATACTTTTTGTAATGCCCCGAAGTGATATTTTAGTCCATTTTCCTTTTCCATTAAATGAATCTCACTTAGAAGTTCCAATAGTATTCTGGAACTTGAAATCAGCTCAATGTCAACTTAACCACAAACATGAGGTTTGGAGGACTCCATCTATTGAGAATACCTCTTTTATTTGGATTCTGCACAGATATCTTCTATGACATTTCTATAAGCACGTGTCATTCTGTTTTGTGCCTCACTTGATACTGATGGTCAGAAGGACATTGAAAAATGTCACCTCTATGGTTACATCTATCAGTTGTCTTACGTGTTAACATTCATGGGAAACTCTTTTGAGAAGTTAGCTGGTCAAAAACCATTTATTATGCAACAACTATGTGATAGGCACTGTATAAATTTCTGGGGCTACAAAAAGGCAAAAGACAGTTCCTGACCTCAAGAATATTACAATATTTAAGCCTATGTTTTGTACTACTGAGCAAAGACCTTTGTAAAATCATTAACAAACTAAAAATGTAGCAAAATTTTTTTTCTTGTAAGATCATAGATTACAAGGCTGAAGGAACCCTTGAGGCCATTAAGTCCAACTCTTTCATTTTATACATGTGGAGACTGAAGCCTAAGGATGTTAGTGATTTATCCAAGGTCACATAGAAAGAAAATGTCAGAAGTAGGATTTTAACTGAAATTCTTTGATTGTGTCCATTGCTTTTTGCATTTTACCATGTTATCTGTCTACAACTTTTAATCAATTACGTCTAAGTGATGATGTGGTCTGCTAAAGAAGGTTAGCAATTGTATTAGCAACCACACTAGCACACAGGGCTGTTAGCACATGTCCTTGATCTGCTTTTATAAAGGAAAGACAGCTTCAAAGGAGTTAATAATCTTACTTTAATTATACAATGCAGAAAGATAAAAAAAGGGAGTACCCAAGGAAGACTAACATCATCCACAAGTTCAGTGAAAAAGGTCAGCACCCTGAAAGTGGAGAAAATCAATTATTAACAAGCAGAGTGATCCAATAGATGGGGCTCTAACTGTCTAGCAATCATAGTACACATTTTACAATTGCCCAACATAGTTCCCATATAGCTCAACAAAATAACAGAAGTATTTACATACATCATCAGACTGAGAGAACTGCTGACATCTGTGTTCACAAGGGTGGGGAAAGGGGGGGCCCTTAATAACAGCTATCCAGAGTCTCATCTAGGAAATCAAAAAGACCTCAGCTGAAGCATTCTTCCCATGAGTGAGCCCCCCAAAGCAAAATACCAATCTCCCAGAATATATACAGTTTCCAAAGACTCAGCATCTGATTGGCTCAGTGCTGAAAAGCATGAAAGCCTACATGACTCAGCACCTGACTGACAAGGCAAATAATGGGAGTAGGAGATTGTTATGGGCATGGGTCCTGGGAGACTAAACTCCAAGAAATAATAAATAAAATCCACTTTTCTTATGGTTATAGTAATCTCAGAAAAATCTGACTACATAATTTGCATAATTGCATAGTTTCCTCAGGAGTATGTTTATATGTCTGTAGATCATTAGAATGTTAGGAATAGAATGGTTCTGAAGTTGAAATTTAAAAGGGATAAAGGTAAATTGATGTACCTAGGTTCAAAGAAGCCAAGTGCATGAGTAAATGATAGAAGTCACATGACAAAGAGCTGAAAGTTTTAGTTGTAGTGCATTTAAAGTTTCTGAGTCTGAGTTTCTTCAGCTATAAAGCAAAGTTACTGTGAACTAACTGATATCTAAGGACGTTTGTAAGTCTAAATCCTATTATTTTGTACTGTAATTCTAATAATTCTAATCAACCTTGGCATATTTGAATGTAATGTCATGAGTTTACATTTATCTCGTTATATGGAACAGCTTTCAAATAACTAAAGCTTTTAGAAAGTAGAATGGACTACCAAACAAAAAGTTATTCAAGGAGAGGCTTAATAGGACTATCTACAAGAAATATCAAAGAGGATATTCATATTGGGTAGAAGGGAGGTTTTATTACATGACTGCAAAATTTCTTCCAAGTCCGGCATTTTATAAATTTGAAATAAATCTGGAAGTCCTATAGCCAGCAAATTGAGGAAGAGAAAGTCTGGATTTAGGAAGGCCAATTAGAAGTGTTCTTATAATTCAAGTATAAGCTAATGAGGACATGCACTGTGTTGTCGGCAGTCAGACTGCAAATAAAAGTATAGATATGAGAAGAATTTTAAAAGGGAAGTCAATAGGATTTGATAATTAACTGGATGTGGGAGATAAAGAAGAGGGCTGTTTGTTATATGAGTAGAGGCTATAGGAATACTCAGAGGGTATCCCAAGCTGTCCAAGTGGTAATAGCATCCCACATCACCTCTATTATTGAATTCTATAAGCCCACAGGGTGACAAATATCTTTACAATTACTAACTATTGAGAGTAATCTATTTCTTGCCCACTAAATGGTGCTGTACTGAAGCCTCCAGCCCAGAGTCTTTTTTATCATTTTTATTTAATATTTTAGTTTTCAACATTGATATCCATAAGATTTTGAGTGACAAATTTTCTCCACATTTCTACCCTCCCCCCATTCCAAGATGGCATATATTCTGATTGCCTTGTTCCCCAGTCAGCCCTCTCTTATTTCACCCTACCCCCCACTCCCATCGCCTTTCCCCTTACTTTCTTGTAGGGCAGGATAGATTTCTATGCCCCATTCCCTGTTTATCTTGTTTCCCAGCTGCACGCAAAAACCAACTTTTTTTTAAGCCCCTGCTTTTAAAACTTTGAGTTCCAAATTCTCTCCCCTCTTCCCTTCCCACCCACCCTCCCTTAAGAAGGCAAGCAATTCAACATAGATGACACATATGTCATTATGTAGAACACTTCCACAATGCTCATGTTGTGAAAGGCTAGCTATATTTCCTTCCATCTTATCCTGTCCGCCTTTATTCAATTTTTTCCCTTGACCCTGTCCCTTTTCAAAAGCGTTTGCTTTGATTATCTCCTCCCCCTATCTGTCCTCCCTTCTATCATCCCCTCTTTTTATCACCTTCCCCTTACTTTCCTGTGGAGTAAGATACACAATTGAGTGTGTATGTTATTCCCTCCTCAAGTTGAATCTGATTAGAGTAAGATTCACTCATTCCCCCTCACCTGACCCCTCTTCCGTACCAACAGAACTTCTTTTTCTTGCCACTTTTATGTGAGATAATTTACCCTATTCTATCTCTCCCTTTCTCCCTCTCTCAATATATTCCTCTCTCACCCCTTAAATTTATTTCATTTTTTAGATATCATCCCTTCATATTCAGCTCATCCTGTGCCCTCTGTCTGTATTCCCCTCAACTCCCCTAATACTGAGAAAGGTCTCATGATTAATCTTTCCATGTAAAACTTTAAACAACAGTTCCACTTTAGTAAGTCCCTTATGATTTCTCTTATTTACGTTTTCATGGTTCTCTTGATTCTTGTATTTGAAATTCAAATTTTCTATTCAGCTCTGGTCTCTTCCTTGAGAAAGCTTGAAAGTCTTCTATTTTATTGAAAATCCATATTTTGCCTTGGAGCATGATACTCAGTTTTGCTGGGTAGGTGATTCTTGGTTTTAATCCTGGCTCCTTTGACCTCTGGAATATCATATTCCAAGCCATTCAATCCATTAATGTAGAAGCTGCTAGATCTTATGTTATCCTGATTGTGTTTCCACAGTACTCAAATTGTTTCTTTCTGGCTGTTTGCACACCTGAGAACTCTGGAATTTGGTGACAATATTCCTAGGAGTTTCCTTCTTGGGATCTTTGTCAAGAGGTGATTGGTGGATTCTTTCAATTTCTGTTTTACCCTCTGGTTCTCAATTTGTTCTCTTTCTAGCTTTTTCAGTTGCACGCCCAATACATTGATCTCCTTTTTCTCTATTTTATTCATGTAAGCATTTAGAGACATAAAACTTCCCCTAAGAACTGCTTTTGCTGCATCCCATAAGTTTTGGTATGTTGTCTCATTATTGTCATTCTCTTGAATGAAGTTACTAAATGTTTCTCTGATTTCTCCTTTGGCCCACTCATTCTTTAGAATTAGATTATTAAGTTTCCAATTAATTTTAGCTCATTTTTCCATGGTTCTTTATTACAAATAATTTTTATTGCATCGTGATCTGAAAAGGATGCTTTGGCTACTTCTGCCTTTTTGCACTGGATTGTGAAGTTTTTATGCCCTAATACATGGTCAAATTTTGAGTATGTGCCATGTACCGCTGAGAAGAAAGTATATTCCTTTTTATCCCCATTCAGTTTTCTCCAGAGGTCTGTCATATCTGCCTTTTCTAAAATTCTGTTTACCTCCTTAACTTCTTTCTCATTTATTTGAGGTTAGATTTATCAAGTTCAGAGAAGGGGAGGTTGAGGTCTCCCAATATTATAGTTTTGCTGTCTATTTCTTGCTGTAACTCCCTTAACCTGTCCTTTAAGAATCTGCATGACATACCACTTGGTGCATATATGTTAAACAATGATATTGCTTCATTGTTTATGGTGCCTTTTAGCAGGATGTAGTGTCCTTCCTTATCTCTTTCAATTAAATCTGTCATTACTTTTTCTTTGTCTGAGATTAGGATTGCTACACCTGCCTTTTTTTACTTTAGCTGAAGCGCAATACATTGTACTCCAGCCTTTTACCTTTACCCTGTGTGTATCCCCCTGTTTCAAGTGTGTTTCCTGTAAACAGCATATCATAGGATTATGGTTTTAATCCATTCTGCTATCTGCTTCTGTTTTATGGGAGAGTTCATCCCATTCACATTCACAGTTATGATTTCTATCTGTGTCTTTTTCTCCATCCTATTTCCCCCCTGTTTATGCTTTTATTTCTCCCTTTCCCCTTCCACTCCTCAAAAAAGTTTTGCTTTTGACCACCGCATTCCTCAGTTTACCCTCCTTCTTGATTCCCCTCCCTTATTTTACCTTTTTCCACTTGCTACTTCTTCCCTCCCTTCTGACCACCCCCTCCCTTTCTCCCCCACTTTCCCCTCCTACTACCTGTAGGACAAGTTAGATTTCTATACTTATCAGTGTATGTTATTCCCTTCTTGAAGCAGATCAGATGACAGTAAAGCTCAAATACTGCTTTTCTCCCTCCCTTCTTTCCATCTACTATAATGTGTTTTTGTGCCTCTTCATTTGATGTAATGTACCCTTTTCTACTACCTCCTTATCTCTTCTCCCATAACCCGCCCTTTACATCTCTTAATTATGTTTTTTATCCTTATATCAGTTATTTTATACAGACATTCACAGTCTATGTGTATCCTTTTCAATTGTCATAATAGCTGTACTATTCTCAAGAATGACACATGTATGTATATATAGTATGTATATAATATATATAAGATGATATAATCCTATATGAAGATGTAAATAATTTGCCCTTATTAATTAATAGGGTTTTTGGGGTTTTTTTCCTCCATTTACCTTTTTATGTCTCTCTTGAGTTTTGTATTTGAAGATCAAATTTTCCATTGAGTTCTGTCCTTTTCATCAGAAAGGTCTGGAATTCCCTTATTTCATTCAATTTCCATCTCTGCCTGAAAAAATTATGCTAAATTTTCTGGGTAGTTGATCCTTGGTTGTTGTCCCAGCTCTTTTGCCCTTTGGAATATCATATTCCAATTTCTCATGTCATTTAATGTAGAAGCTGAGAGATCCTGCGTGATCCTGACTGTAGTTCCACGATATTCGAATTATTTCTTTTTGGCTGCTTGCAGTATTTTCCCCTTGACTTTGTAATTCTGAAATTTGGCTATAATATTTCTTGGTGTTTTCAATTTGGGATCTCTTTCAGGGGGTGATCGGTGGATTCTTTCAATGACTATTTTACCCTGTGGTTCTAGGACCTCTGGGCAGTTATCTTTGATAATTTCTTCGAAGATATTGTCAAGGCTGTTTTTTTCATCATGGATTTCTCGTAGACCAATAATTCTTAAATTGTCTCTCCTGGATCTATTTTCCAGGTGAGTTGTTTTTCCAATCAGATATTTCACACTTTTTTTTCTATTTTTTCATTCTTTACATTTTGTTTGACTACTTTTTGATGCCTCATAGAGCCATTAGCTTCCACTTGCTCAATTCTAATTTTTAATGAGCTGCTGTCTTCATTTTCCTTTTGAGTCTCCTTTTCCAATTCGTTGATTTTACCTCTCAGGGTGTCATTTTCTCTATTTAAATTTTGAATCTCTATAGCCATTTAGCCAATCTTATTTTTTAAGGACTTGATTTTCTCAGTGGTTTTTTTTCCCCATTTTTTCCATTTTTTCTTTTACCTCCCTAATTTGTTTTTTTAAATCCTCCTTTAGCTCTTCCAGCAATGCTTTTTGGGCTTGAGACCAGTTCACATTCCCTTTTGAGGTATCAGATGTGGGTATAGTGTCATTGTTATCCTCTTCCAAATTGGTATTTTGATTATGCCTGTCTCCATAAAAAGAATCAGTGGTCCTCAGTTTTGAGTGTTCTTCTTCATGTTGGTTAGCCTTTTCCTGGCTTTACAATGAATTTCTCCTTTTGGGGCTCAGGGCTCTCTGTCCCAGATTTCTTATTCTGAGGATTGTGAGTCTAATTTCTGACTTAGTGAATTATAGCCTTCAGTTTCCTGAGGTGTGGGGGAGGGGTCTGGCTCCCTGAAGTCTCCTCTTCCCCTGGGGTTGCTCTCCAGCACTGTAGCTCTTCAGCAATGGTCTCAGCTGTTTGTTGTTTGAGCTGGTGTCTGGCACTTCCCCTGGGGGTGCAAGGGTACGTCTGGGGTCCTGGTGTTGACCCCTGCTGGCTCTGCCCCTCTGGGACTCAGGAACTCCCACTTCTTGGCCACTGAAGCTCCACTTCTGTCTCCTCTATTCCAGCGTTTTTTCCTGAGGAATTCTCTGGGTTGGGGGTGGGGGTGGGTAGAGAGCGGAGGGATTAGAGCTGTCTACCTGGCCATTATGTCTCTTGGCTGCAAGCCTCAGGAGTTGATGTCTCATGGCTGGTGGCATTACACTGCTGCCTCTCTTCACTTCCACAGACTGCCATCCTGTGTTGGGAGGCGGGGCGCCCAGCTTTCTCCCAGCCTGTCTTGCAGGTTGGTTTCCATGGTCGCTTCTACTTTGGTGCTGCCTAGAGCAGCTCGGAAAGCCTGAGCTCTCTCCCAGCCTACAGATTCATCCCATCAGCCTTTTTGATTCTCCTGGCTTGGAAATTTGCCTTACTCAGACTGCTCGAGGTTTCTAACTCTCTCAAAACTGCTCAGATTCACTTTTTTTTATAGGAATCTGACAGAACTTGTGTGAGAGTTCCAGTAAGATGCTGTTTTCATGTGGCCATCTTGGACCCACCCCGCTACCCTCGGGTTCTATAACATCAGGGCAGTTTTCCTTGATAATTTCTTGAAGGATGATATCTATGCCCTTTTTTCAATCATGGCTTTCAGGTAGTCCAATAATTTTTAAATTATCTCTTCTGGATCTATTCTCCAGGTCAGTAGTTTTTCCAATGAGATATTTCACATTGTCTTCTATTTTTTCATTCCTTTGGTTCTGTTTTATAATATCTTAATTTCTCATAAAGTCACTAGCTTCCACATGCTCCAATCTAATTTTTAAGGTGGTACTTTCTTCAGTGGTCTTTTGGACCTCCTTTTCCATTTGGCTAATTCTACCTTTTAAGGCATTCTTCTCCTCATTAGCTTTTTGGAGCTCTTTTGACATTTGGGTTAGTCTATTCTTGTTCTTTTTTGGGGGGAGGGGCAGGGCAATTGGGGTTAAGTGACTTGCCCAAGGTCACAGAGCTAGTAAATGTGTAAGTGTCTGAGGCTGGATTTGAACTCAGGTCCTCCTGACTCTAAAGCTGGTGCTCTATTCACTGCACCACCTAGCTGCCCCAGGTTAGTCTATTCTTTAAGGTGTTATTTTCTTCAGTATTTTTGGGTCTCCTTTAGCAAATCATTGACTTGTTTTTCATGGCTTTCTTGCATCACTCTCATTTCTCTTCCCAATTTTTCCTCTACTTCTCTTACTTGCTTTTCCAGATCCTTTTTGAGTTCTTCCATAATCTGAGCCCAATTCATATTTTTCTTGGAGGCTTTTGATGTAGGCTCTTTACCTTTGTTGACTTCTACTGGCTATATGTTTTGATCTTCCTTGTCACTAGAAAAGGAATCTAGAGTTTGAGTTTGAATCTGAGTTCATTTTCACTGCCTGTTCATGTTTCCAGTCAACTACTTGACCCTTGAGCTTTCTGTCAGGGTATGACTTCTTGTAGAGTAGAGAATACTTTGTCCCAAGCTTTAGGGTCCAAGCAATGCTGTTTTCAGAACTACTTCTATTCCACCACCATCCCAGGCTCTGTCACAGCAGCGCTCCTCCTCCCCCAAGAACCGCCAACCAGGACCCCAATACAGATCCAAGCAGGGCACAACAAGGGAATCTGCCTTTGTGCCTGCAAAGCACTCCTTGCACCCCTTCTCTGATCTGCTGCTAGATTCTTCCTGCTGTGTGAGCCAGGGACTAGGGAAGCAGCTGATGCTGGAGCTCTTGAGGAAACCTCGAGAGTTTCCTGCTGCTGCCACCACCACCACTGCACCACCTCCGCCCCCAGGGCTGGTGGCTGTACCACTCTGAACTGGATCCCACAGTTTCCCACTTACCTGCTCTTTGGCTTTTGTGGGCTGAGAAGTCTGGTAACTGCCACAGATCACTGATTCATGGCCCCAAAGCCTGTTCTGCTTGGCTGACTCTGGGTCTGGTCTGTCTGGGCACGGCCCAGGCTGGGCTGCCCTTTGCTATCAGTACTGTGTGATAGACCCTTCCCGGTGACCATTCAGGCCATCCTAGGCTGGAGACCTGTTTCCCTCTGCTATTTCATGGGTTCTGCAGCTCTAGAATTTGTTCAGAGCCATATTTTACAGGTGTTTGGAGGGATTTGGGGGAGACCTTAAGCAAGTCCCTGCTTTCCAGCCACCATCTTCCTTCAGCTCAGAGTCTTAGCCAACTCTGTGACATATGTATGAAACAGCTCTCTCTCTATCTCTTCTCTCTCTCCCTCTCCTTCTGGTCCCCCAAACCCACCACTTCTCTCTCCCTTACCACTCTGGCCCCTGTGTGTAAGCTGTCTATGCCACAAAACTGCATAGTTTCAAAAGGTGTAGGCATGGAAGAAACACTTGCTGACCATGTTTTGAGTAGAGATGAAGGGTGAGAAAAAGATAATATTGATTGAAATTATAAAAAAATTAGGACAGATAGAACAATCTATGGAGTTCTTCTTGTTTTCCCCTGCCTGTATGTAAGAAATCTAATTCAATCTGGCTCTCAATGATCGTATCATACAGGTAATCAACTTCATGTAGTTACATGGTTTATTAAATACAGTAGAATTACAACAAGAACAAAAAAGAAAAAAAATTAAGTGGTCTCCTCACAGAGTGCTTAAATTAATCATTTCCCCAGAACTTCTTCTCACAACTTTCTCCAGGCTTTCACTCTTGAAGTATAGGGGGAATTGTTTCAAAACAAGCACTCTTCCTCTGTACTCCTAACCGTATAGAGACTACAAGTCCTAAGAAAGTTCGAGGGGAGGGACTGCATGTCTGGGACCCAGCTGGTAGCAGTTTTGTAAAAAGAAAATTGAAGTTAGTTGCACTCCTTGCCTTCTCTTCAGCCTAGTAGAAGTCACAGCATAGTCTATCTCTGATCTTCCTCTGGGTATTTGAGTCTCTGGTCCTAGATCTGATCTGGCATCCCTACTGTGGCTCTGGACTCAGAGTAGCTTCCACCAACAGCAGAAAGTTTCTCGTGTGTATCAGTTGTGACAGCAGTCAATAGTTGCCACCAGCTGCATGGCTCTTCAGAAAATCCTCCCACTCTCTACTCCATGTGTTAGAAGAAAATACAGGCTGACAGATAATATCCTTGCCCCGAGAAAATCACAGCTACTAGCATCAAACAATCCCAGTCTTCGAAGTTAGTTCCCACTAATTGGCATGGCAATCAGCCTTCCCAACTACAAAGCACATGCACTGAAGTACAAGAAGCGTTCTATTCCTAAATGCATTGGAATAAAAGAAGACATATCCAATCTAAGATTGTCCACCTATGGTTTACCTCAGTGCTCTGTGCTATTGAATGACGTCTTCCTGTATTCCCAATCTGCCATTACCCATATGCCCTGAGGCAAGTAATCATTTGGAGGATAGAAGAGGGTATAGCATGAGTGCTGTTATGGATGATTTTGGAGTCTGAATGACTGAAAGAATAAAGATGTCATTGACAGAGACAGAAGTTGGGAGGAGAGGCTGCATTTTAGAGAAAGTGGACAATGCCCAGGAAAAATGCCCAGGAGTCAGCTGCAGAAATACAACTTCAAGTCAGGCAGGAGGTCAGGAAGAGATCAATTTTGTGAGATGCTGGAATAGAGGTGACAGCTGAAGTTAGGAGACCAGGTTAACTGTCCAAAGGAGAGAATGTAAAGAGAGAAAAATTGAGTGGGAGGCCTGGGGTTGGTGGGTGTACTTTCAAATACTTGTCATGCAGTGTGGGGTTTCAGTTAACATTGAATGTCAATTCTATAACAAACAATAAAAGAAGCCAGAGAAGTTTTAGCATAAACTTTCTCTGAAAGGCTCTTCTGGAAAACCAAAGATGAATACTTTAATATGAGCATTTACTGTGCCAAAAACTCTGAAGCAATTCATTCAGTCAACAAAAAGCAATGAAAAAGTTTCTTTACAAATGCTTTAACAACCGTATTATCTCCAGCATAAGAAGCCATCTTTTAAGCAGTATAGGCAACAGAACAAGTATTTAATTTAGCTTTCTGGGGGAAAAAAGCAACAACAAAATTACATTATTTTTCACCAAAACCCCTCATTTCCAACTTGGTCCAATGGTGCTGCCATGTTCAAACCATAAATTGTTAACTGTAAATTCAATAAATCAAATGATCTATGGCCTCATCTTGCGTTAAAATATTTGCATTTACTGTAAGCCTAATGAGAGGAAGGACAATTACCATTTCAAATCCAACTGCCTGGAATGAGTGCGCCTCTAGAATTTAGCCCAAATCCAAATTCCACTGTATACTCCTTTGATGAATAGGCCATGATTTTGTGTGCCAGTTTTCATAAAATCCTAAGATCATAGGTTTAGAGATGGAAAGGACCAGTCAGGGAGGGGAGAGAGGCTTCCTAATTTACTTCTCTGTCGTTGGCCGCAGGGTCTTAAGAGAAGGTGGACTCTGGAATTAGAGCCTTATTTTAAAATGACATTACTTACGTAAAGAAAGAGAAAATGGCGTCATACCATAAATACTGACTTCAACATATTCTGAACAACTCTTCCAATTAATTGTAAATTTATTCATTAGAGTTAAAAACCAGAGTCTGCAAGCACTAATTTATCCATATACATCTTAAAAAGAACATTAAAAAATGCCACTCTAACAAATATTTACTATCTCCAAGAAACATGGAATAAAAAGCTGTCTCCCTGACTCCTTACCAAAAAAAGAAAAACAAACAAATGACACTCCCCCCACCCCTGCAAAAAAAAAAAAAACCCGAACAAATAGATGAGGTCAAAATCATGTGGGAACAAGATGAGGTACACATATCATCACTATTGTCCTGTTTGCAACCACCATTTTGCCAAAGATGTTTTCAGTGAACATATGGAGGATGAGCATTATCTACTTGGACAATAGTCTATAGAATATTGCATAGAAAAAATACTAGCAGGAGAGTGACTTATCCTAGGAATATTTCTACTTCAACCCCATCAAAACAAATAAAAACAAGTTGATAATAATAATTATAGCTCACAGTTATGTAGCATTTTAAGAATTGTAAAGAACTTTGTAGACATCTCATTTGATCCTCACAAGACTCCTTTGAGGTAAGTACTATTGATCCATCACCTGCATTACTAACTGCTATCTTCATGTCTTCACCTAAATGTCCCTTTAGTATCTCAAATTCAGTCTGCCAAAATGAGAACATATTCCTTCTCCAAATTTCACTATATCTGTTGAGGGTACTTCCATTTTCGGAGTCACCTCAGTTTTTAATCTTGAAGTCATCATGGACTTTTTCCTTTTCCTGATGCCTCATATCCAATCAGTTGTTGTCTGCCTCTGTGACATCTTTAATATATAGCCTTCATTATCCGTCAAGAAAACACACTTTATTACAATTTATTTTTTAAATTATTTTTAGTTTGTTAGATATTTCTCTTTATGTGTAAAAACATTTTTAGCAATCAGTTTTAAAAAATGTTCAATTGCAAATTCCGGTCATCCTCCTGCTTCTCCTTTCTCCTAAACAAGGCAAGAATTTGATTTTGATTATACTTGTGAGGTCATGAAAAATATATTTCTATGTTAGCCATGTTGCAAAAAACTAACATGCAAAAAACCAAAATAATAAAAAATAAAGATAGTGAAAAGAAGTATGCTTTAATCTGTATTCAGAGTTTATCAGTTCATTATTTGGAGGTGGATAACATTTATGAAAGTAGTTTTATCCTTTATTACTCTTATTTCTCATACTCCAGTAAAACCATCTTGGCAGATGGGCTAAACCAGGTTGAGGGTAACCAACAGATCTCAAAACTGTCAATGAGTTAGGAAGATGTCTACCCCAAACATGTGAATACTTAACCTGGAAGAATGGGTGGATGAGAACAGTCTATTCCAACAGCCATGAAGGCATCTGAAGCAGCTGTTGTGATGTGCTCAGAGTTGGTTTAGACATTAAAAATGCCAAAGTCATCCCCTGCATCCTGGGCCATCACCAGTCATGTTGACTTTTGTCTTGTCACTGGTTTTTGATGACTCTGGAAAAGATAGTGAGGCTGATGACATTGCACAACTCTGCCTCACTTAAATCCAATTCACGGAGAAGTCAAGACATCCCCCATCACATAGTGATGTCATTGATTCTCTTTGAAAACAAAGGATGAACAACAACCATTTGTCTAAATATTTTACCAGATACACTCTAACACAAAAAGAACAATACAACAATAATATAAATAATAAAGGTCCAACTTCAATGATCAATAAAATCTCTTTGGAAGTGTACTTAAATAATGTTCCTGGGCTTCTCAGTATCAACTTAAGACAAGTTTTTCACAGCCAATTTGTAAATCTTTGAAAACAGAAGCTTACAAAATATGGCTTTGACAGTTTTTGGTCAGGATTTACTGCTGCTTTTTTTAAATTAGAGATATGAGGGAAGGGGAAAAATAGCTGATTTCAATTTCTTTCAAGATTTTATTTCTTATTTCCAGGTGTTTTGTATTCGGTTGCATCATCTGATTTGCTATGTAAGGCTCTTTAGATGCACAGATGGCTGAGAATAACTCAACTGGGCTTTCAATTCTGAAAAATCCCACATAAAAACTGTCTTGTTACTTTCCTTTCCTTTTGATCCTGCAGGACCTACTTTTCTGATATAGAAAGACCTGCTTAATTTTCTCTCTCATTGAAGCTTTTATAGCAGCCAGGCAATTTCGAGTTACAGTTCTTATAGCATCATCCTGTTTTGACTTGCATTTTTCAACTGGAACAGTATTTTTCTAAATAACTTTTGGACTTGTGGTATTTTTTCTCTTGCCATCCTAATCCTGAACTTCACTCAGGTTTTCAAATTTTTTGTTCACATCTTCTACTTGAAAATTAAGCATATTCCAAATCCATTCAGATTTATGTTGATAATTTTTTGGCCACATTTATAGTCACAATCATTCACCAATGTTCCAAACTGTTTGAACTTTTTACTTATAATGAGTCTCGTCTGACTAACTGTTGTGTGAATGAGATCTTTGGCATCATCAAGAATATCCATTGTAAGTTTCTTTTCCCATTCATGGCAGAATCCTTTTAATCTCTCAGTTTGTAATTGAAGACTATTTCAGAAATGTGGCATATCACATTGTGGTCCTGCTGCTTGATGTTCATTTTTTTTTTTTATTTTTTTAGACAAAACTCTTTATTTTACACATCCCTTAGCAGTCCTTCCACGACCAGCAGCCTAGGGGCCTCCACCGGTCGGTCTCACCGCAGCCTTCGGGCCTCACGTTCCGACTCCAGTAGGGTGAGCACGTCCCCCTCCCGAACGGGGCCCTTCACGTTGCGGATGATGGACTGGCTTGTGTCGTCCATGAACTCCACGCGCACCTGGGTGCACTGGCCCTGAGAACCGGTCCTGCCCAGTACCTTGGTGACCCGAGCCAGCTTGATTGGCTGCACGCGGCCGGTGTCCATGATGGCGGCGGCAACAGGAGAAAGCGGAGGGACGAGAGAGCGATGTTCATTTATTTTAAGGAAAGGGATTTGTGCATTTATTGGAAGGTGATTACAATTTGTTTAATATCTCCATTTCTATTTGAAAGATGAGATTTCTCCAAATTTCCTGGGAATTGAAGAACTTTGCAAATCAATTCAATCTTTTAAAATGATGTTTTATTTTCCCCAATTGCATGTAAAACAATTTTTAATGTTCTTTTTTAAAAAATCGGAGTTCCAAATATTTTTCCCTCCATTCTTCCACTGAGATCATAAGCAATTTGAGATAGGTTATACATGGTACAATCATGCAAAATAGATTTCCATATTAGTTATGTTGTGAAAGGAAATACAGAGTCTTCTCCAAAAAAACATGAAACATTAACATGAAAAATAGTCTGCTTCAATCTGCACTCTGATTCCATCAGTTCTTTCGCTGGAGATCAAAAAGATTTTTCACCATGAATTCTTTGAAATTGTCTTGGATCGTTATCACTGGAGAATGGCTAAATCCTTCACAGATGGTTGTGATACAATATTGCTGTTACTGTGTGAAAGGTTCTCCTGGTTTTGTTCTCTTCACTTTGCATTAGTTCGTGTAACTCTAGGTTTTTCTGAAGTCATCATGCTTGTCATATAGTAGTATTCAGAGTGGGGATAATACGTATCTTTGCTTTATCCCTGATCTTCTTTAACAACAATGTTGCTAGCCTCTGCCACGGAGGTGAAAGACCTAAAACAAGGGCACATAGGAGGGCTGATAGCACAGTTTCTTTGATCTGCTTTTCTAAGGAAAGCAACTTTAAGGGATTACAATCTTACTTTAATTAAACATACATATATCATTCACTTAGTTCAGGAGGAAAAGCCAGAACCCTGAACTTCAGAGCAAATACAAACACAAAATGTAAACAGATCAACAGATAGGCTTTTGTCTGACCAAGACATCACGTACATAGTTGTCAGAAAGAAAAATACCAGCATCTGGGTTTTCAAAGAGCAGGGATATTTTTAACAATGACTACCCAGAGTCTTGTCTGGTCAAATCAGTGAGTGTGAGCCCCAAAACAAAATGCCAGCTGTAGAGCTTATACACAGGTCTCAGGGCCCTGAGGGCTCAGAGCCTTCTTAGCAAAAAGGGTGTGGGGCCTGGGGCCTGGGGCTTTCTTGTTTCTTAACAAAAAACAGGTCTTCAAATAGTCTTGATTCAATAAAAGAAACAGAGGCAAAACTCGTCAAAGCCACTTGATTACCTCAGTGCTGAGAAGCACTCAAACAAAAATCAGCAAAAAGTCTATTTTTCTTGCCATTATATTTGAAAGGCAAGACTCATCAAAGGTACTTAATTACTTCAACAGTCCAAAAGAGAGAACAGTAAAAAAAAGTCCCACCTTTCTTATTATTACATCTTCTTGGGAATGGTTCTAACTCATCCCCATAAAAGATAATGCTTGCTGATGTTTCAGACTAGGGGTGGGGAACCTTTGGCCCCAAGGCTATATATGGCTTTCTAGGTCCTCAAGTGTGATTCTTTGACTGAACCCAAATTTCACAGAACAAATCCCCTTAATAAAAGGATTTGTGCAGTAAAACTTGGACTCAGTCAAAAGGCCACACCTAAAGACCTAGAAGGCCACATGTGGCCTTGAGCACATAGGTTCTCCATGCCTAGTTTAGATTCTACTTATCATCTTGAGGAAAGCTCCATTTAATCATATGCTCTTTAGTGCTTTTTAATAGGAACAAGTGTTGTATTTTGCCAAAAGCTTTAAGGTAATCATATGATTTCTCTTTGTTTTTTTTAATTATATGATCAACTATGGTGATAGCTTTTCTAATATTTGACCAGTCCTGCATTCCTGCTATAATCCCATCTGGTCATAGTGTATAATCTTTGTGATATATTGCCATAATTTACTGGCTAGCATTTTATCTAAAATTTTTGCATCAATATTCATGAGAGAGAAATTGGCCTATAGTTTTTTTCTCTCTATTTTACTCTTCTTGGTTTAGGTATCAGCACCATTTTTGTGTCATAAAAGGAATTTGGTAGGAATCTTTTTGCTATTTTCAAAATAGTTTATATATACTATTGGAATTAATTGTTTTTAATGTTTGGTAGAATTCACTTGTGAATCTGTTTAGTCCTAGGGATTTGCATGGGACTGTATTCCACTCTCTCTTCAGTGAGATAGCTTTTTCCTTTTGACCTTCTAAATTGTCTTGGGCTGGAAAATTGTTTCACCCCATCATTTTGTTGGTTTTAATGCTCTAGAAGATTTGTTTTGAGGTGTTAGTTGTTTGGAGTGGAATTTGGGAGAATTCAAGTGAGTTCCTGCCTTAGCTGCCATCTTGGTTCAAATTAAGCAAATCACGTTGAGTTAGGGCATTCCAGTGAATTTTACTTTTTTTTCAAAGTTTCTCATGGATTTCAGGTGCAAACAAGTACTACCCTCTTGTCTGAGGAGCAACATTTGTCTCCGGTAAGCATTCTTTACCTAGAACTTTAACAATTTCTTCTCTTGGTGACTTTCTAAAATTATGAGAAGGTCTTTCAGTAAGTGGGCCCTTTGAAGAATTTTTTTCACCATCAGCTTTGGGAAGATCTTTTACTTCATCAGGTTTAACTTCAGTCTTTGGAGTAGCCCTTCTTCAGTTGGTATTTTTCTTTCTGATTAGTTTTCGCTGATAAGTTTTGGCATTGGTCAAGCAGTGAAGCTAGTTTAGGGTTCTGTTTTGCTGCTATGGTAGTTGATCTAGTCACTCTCATATCATCTTGTAGAACTTTCTGTACTTTGCTACACTAGTGGTCAGAATTGGCTTCTGGTCAGATTGAACTGCTGCTGTATTTTGCCCATTATTAACTTTTTATTGCTCCAGTTTTTCTTTGGCCTTTGACCTTGTGACCCACACAGAGGTCTGAATGGCCTTGTTTGGCTCAGGTTCCACCATCTTCTGTCTTGGAAGAGCTCTAAGAATATGCGTCTTATAAAGTTCAACTCGAAATAGCTCTCCTCTAGCTCTCTTTTGCTGCTCTTTCACTTTTTGAAGGTGCTTTCTCTCTTTAGGCTGCTGAAACATTGCCTTTCACTGATTAATCAGCAGCTGGTGAAGACTGCTGACAGGTGACTTTGGCTTGACATTACTCTTTTCCAGGATGTTTTAGTGGTCTTATTCAGTTGAAAGATCCTTTTCTTTCCTAAGGTTGGGGTATTGACATTTATTAAGCCAAAGTGTCTATTCTGTTCATATTTCTTATATCTATTTTCCTTCCATACAATTGAGTTTTGGTGAGCAACTTACGTTCTTATGATTTCTGTGCTTCCATTATTTCTGTAGCAATTGAGAACTGATGAATATGTCATCCTGCCAACAGACTTTCCTAACAAAAAAGGAAATATTAAGAACACTGTTTAACCCCTCACCCTGAAACACCAATGTCTCAAGATACACTGTTTTCAGAGCAAGTTCTAGAGATTTGGAAGTTTTCATTGTTTCAGCATGCTGTGATCTGGAGAGAGGTGTGGTCACTGCTCTCTTGGTCACCACTCTGTTCCTTACCCAGGAAAGTCCCTTGATCCCTTAGGATTGTAATCTCAATCTACTTCTTAGGGCACCTTCTCCCTTGGGACCAGATATGATACTGTTGATCAGGGTCCTTGATACCTTGGGGCCAGTAGTAATGCCATATCTCAGAGCACCCACTCCTTCTTGATTGAAAATGTTCTTTCTTTTCCTTGAACTATGACCCAGAAGTGGGTATAGGCAACAGAGTTGTGAATTAGCAGTTGGTTCAGTACTAGCATGGGGGTACCCTGTAATATCTTTCTGACCAGTTGCTAAGTTCCTTTATCATTTCTGGCTTGAGAATCCTGAAGCTACTGCTTATTGTGTTTCCTCCACCTAGTCCCACCATTGGTATTTCATCCATGTGGGCTCTAGGCCAACTTCCTCCCCATGTCACAAGTTTCTCTGATACTTTTTGTCATGTTGGGATTGAAGAATGTCTCACTCTGACCTTTTGTTGGCTCTGCTCCTTCAAAATTTTTATTTGAGCCATTATTTTAAAGTTGTTTAGAATGGAATGTTGGGAGAGCTCAGTATTCTCCACTCTGCCATATTGATTCTGCCCCTGGAAGTCTTCTTTTATTGAAACAAACCATGCTTATTATTAAGGAATTTATATTCTGCTGAAGAGATGACCTCTTTCTGTGTGCATGCATGTATGTATATGTATATGAAATAAATAGAAAAGAAAGGAAAAGTAATTAAAAGGAAACTGGGAAAGACTTTTTATATAGAAAGCAGCACTTGGAAATTGTTGCAAAGAAAGTGAGAGATTCTATTGGGCAAATGTGAAGAGGGAGTGTGATGCAGGGGATGATGGGTATCAAGATACAGAGATGAAGTGCTATGTGAGGATAAGACAGAAGGACAGTTTGGCTGGATTGTAGGGAGCATGAAGGCAACTATTGTATAATAATATTAAGAAGTTAGGTTGAGACAATGTTATGAAGGTCATTAAAAGTCAAATAGGGTTAGTATTTATTTAGCAACAACCATGTGCCAGGAATTGTTGCTCATCACCTTACAGATATTATCTCATTTCATTCTAACAACAATCCTATGAGGTAGATCCCATTATAATCCTCATTTTACATTGAAGAAACTGAGGCAGATCACAGTTTAGTGATTTCTCCATGGTCATACAACTAAGTATCCAAGGCTGGATATGAACTCAGGCCTTCCTGACTCCAGGCCCAGTATTCTATTCACTGTACCACCCAGCTGCCTTTAAACAGAGGTATTTATATTTTATCCTAGGGACAATAAACTGCCCATAGAGTTTATTGATTAGGACAATGGCATAGTTAAATCTATGTTTAAGGAAATTACATTGGAAGTTGTCTGGAAGATGGATTGGAATGGTATAAGGAGACTAAGTTAGAGTATATTGCAATAGTCCAGTTCAGAAGCAACAAGAGTCTGAACTAAGGTGGTACCTGTTTGAATAAAAAAGGGGGTAATTTGCAAGATTTTAATCTGTTTTGGAGATACAAAAATTTAAAAAAAGGTTTGGTAACTGATTGGATATATGGAATGAGGGAGAGTAATGAGTAGAAATAACGATGAGGTTACAAAGCCGTTAGACAAGAAAAGTACCCTCAATGGAAATAAAGAATTTCAATAGATGTTTGAGTTTGAAAGGAAAGATAATGAGTTTTGTTTTTGACCTATTGTGTTTAAGATAACTAAGGAAGTCCATTTGAAAATTTGTAATAGTCATTTGATCATATGGGCTAGGAACTCAGGAGAGAGACTGAGGCTGGATATACAGACATTGATAATTAAACTGAGGGAAAATGATGAGGTCACCTAGTGAGAATGTAGGGAGAAAAGAGAAAAGGGCCCATTACAGAGTACAGTGATACATCCAGAGTTTGTGTGTGTGTGTGTGTGTGTGTGTGTGTGTGTGTGTGTGTGTTATGAATGATGGTGAGCCAATAAATCAAGTAGAAGAACAAGAAAAGAGTAATGTCACAAAACCCCAGAGAGGAGAGAGTACCTAGGAGGAGAACACAATATTGAACACAGTAGAGAGGTCAAGAAGGATGAGAACTGAGTGAATATTACTAGATTTAAAGACTCTTAGATTTACATGCTTGGATGGAAAAGCTGGTATTTTGTTGTCAGCAGCCTAGAGCATGGTCTCCAAAGTGAAGACCAGTTGGGATATGCCTTGATCCCAAGAGTTGTATGACTAACCAATCAAAGAGTGGAAAGACAGATGAAACCCCATTCTTTTGGAAGCACTGCAAGGCTTATTTCCACCTCTCAAAACTCTCCACTCTATGTCCTCTATCTTTTGAGCAAGCTCCCCAAACTATACTCTTCTGAGTTGAGTAAGGGGCCCTCAGGAAAGGTATGCACTAAACTAATCACTTCATTTAGTAACTATACAGGCACCATTAAAAATTGCACTACCACCTCTTGTCCCCCACATTACTTCATGACTGTATTAGGCATCAGCAAGCTCCAAAGCAGTGGGTGACTGATGAGTGAGACTACTACTTCCTCCTTTTTCATTTTAGGTGGGAAAGAGTGAGTCACACAGGGATGGATTATGATCTGGCTTGGATATATCATCACATTATCTTTCCTCTTGAACCTACCCATCTCCTGAACTTTCCAATTACTTTCAGATCTATTGCACCTGCATCTTTCCAGACATCCACATTCTAAACATCAATGGTCTTCATTCCTCACTCTCCCTCAACCCACATCTCATCCTCTTCTTTCTCTTTGCATGTCCATCACTCTAGTCCAAGCCTTTATTACCTCTCACCTAGGCTATTGCAATAGCTTCCTAATTCGTTTCTTTGCCACAAACCACTCTCCTCTCCAATACATGCTCCATAGAGCTGCCAAAATGTTTTTACTAAAGTGCAGACCTGCCCATGTCATTCTTCTACTCAATAAACTTAGTAGCAGGGTACAGAGCCAACATGGCAGCATGAAAACAGGGACTCGCTTGAGTTCTCCCCCAAATCCCTCCAAACATCTGTAAAAAATGACTCTAAACAAATTCTAGAGCTACAGAACCCATGAAATGACAGGGTGCAACAGACAGCCTGGATGGTCACTGGGAAGGATCTATTATACTGTGCTGGGAATGGAGCATGGCCCAGTGTGGGCCACACTGGAAGAGACCAGGCCAGAGTAGACCAGGTAGATCAGGGCTCAGGGCCCTGAATCACTGAGCTGTGGCAGATGCCAGACTTATCAATCCACAAAAGTCAAAGACAACATAGCAGGTCAGGGAGAAAACTGTTGGACATGGCTGAGAGAAGTGCATAGTCCAGCCCAAGCCCTGGGGCAGCAGAGGTGGCTGCAGCTGCAGCTGCAATGACTGCTTCTTGAGCTCCATGCCCACGCACTGTGGTGGAAATCAGGCAGCTGATCAGAACAGGAGTTCAGAGATCTCTTTGCTGATGCTGAGAGAGTATTCTCGTGCTTTGCCCTGCTTCGATCTGGGTCACAGTCCTGGTTAGTGGTCCATGGGTAAGAGGAGGAGCACTGGTATGGCAGAGCTTGTGGTGGATATGGAGAAGGGAGTCTTCCTGGTAGTTACATGACATAAAGGAGGCTTTGCACTTACAGACCAGAGCACAGGCCAGGAGAGGAGTATCATACCACTTCAGAATAGAAGTAGATCTGAAAACAGCAGTGCAAAACCTGTGAAGATTAGGATAGACCATTCTACAGTCTGAAAGCAGTCAAACCCTGACAAAGAGCTCAAAAATCAAGTAACTGGCTGGGAAAATGAGGAGGCAGTGTAAAAGGACTCAGACTATAGAGTCTTTCTTTGGTGACAAAGAAGATCAAAACATACTTCCAGAAAAAGGCAACAAAATAAATGATCCTATATTAAAAGCCTCCAAGAAAAATATGAATTGGTCTCAGGCCACGGAAGAGCTGAAAAAGGATTTAGAAAATCAAGTAAGAGAAGTAGAGGAAAAATTGGAAAGACAAATGAGAGTGATGCAAGAAAATCACGAAAAATAAGTCAACAACTTGTTAAAGGAGACCCATAAAAATACTGAAGAAAATAACACCTTAAAAAATAGACTAACCCAAATGGGAAAAATAGACTAACCCAAAAAGCTGATGAGGAGAAGAATGCCTTAAAAGGTAGAAGTAGCCAAATACGGCCTTAAAAATTAGAATGGAGCAGGTGGAAGCTAGTGACTTGACGAGAAATCAAAATATTATAAAACAGAACCAAAAGAATGAAAAAGGAATATAATGTGAAATATCTCATTGGAAAAACCACTGACTGGAGAATAGATCCAGGAGAGATAATTTAAAAATTGTTGGACTACCTGAAAGCCATGATCAAAAAAAGAGCCCTAGACATCATCTTTCAAGAAATTATCAAGGAAAACTGGCCTGATATTCTAGAACCAGAGGGTAAAATAGAAATTGAAAGACTCCCCGATCACCTCTTTAAAAAGATCCCAAATAGAAAACTCCTATGAATATTGTAGCCAAAGTCTGGAGTTCCCAGGTCAAGGAGAAAATATTGCAAGCAGTCAGAAACAAACAATTTGAGTTTGTGGAAACAAAATCAGGATAATACAAGATTTAGCAGCTTCTACATTAAAGGATCAAAGGGCTTGGAAGGTCAAAGGAGTTAGGATTAAAACCAAGAATCACCTACCAAGCAAAACTGCGTTGAGTAGTTCAGGGAAAAATATGGACTCTCAATGAAATAGGGGACTTTCAAGCATTCCTGATGAAAAGACCAGAGCTGAATAGAAAATTTAACTTTCAAATACAAGAATCAAGAAAACCATGAAAAGGTAAACAGATAAAAAGAGATCATGAGGATCTTACTAAAGCTGAACTGTTTTGTTTACATTCCTACATGGAAAGATGGTATTTGTAACTCATGAGACATTTCTCAGTATTAGGGTAGTTGAAGGGAATATATATACATACATATATATACAAACATATATGCATATATAGATAAATATGTATATATGTATATATGTATATATATATATACACATATAGACAGAGGGCACAGGGTGAGTTGAATATGAAGGAATGATATATAAAAAAAATTAAATTAAAGGGTGGGAGAAGAATATATTCGGAGAAGGAGACAGGGAAAGATAGAATGAGGTAAATTATCTCACATAAAAGTGACAATGATGGGGGGGCAGAGCCAAGATGGCAGCTGGTAAGCAGGGAATAATGTGAGCTCCGTACGGAGACCCTCCAAAAACTTATAAAAAATGGCTCTGAACCAATTATAGAACGGCTATACCCACAAAACAGCAGAGGGAAGTAGGGCTCCAGCCCAGGACAGCCTGGACGGTCTCTGGGTGAGGTCTGTCCCACACGGAGCTCGGAGCTGGGAGCTGGGAACTGGGAACGGAGTGGAGCAGAGCCCAGCGTGAGCGGCATGGACCATCCAGACCAGAAGCTGGGCGGAGGGGCCCTAGCGCCCTGATTCAGTGAGCTGCATCAGTTACGAGACTTCTCAACCCACAAACACCAAAGACTGGGGAGAAGGTTAGTGGGAAAAGCTGCGGGAGTGGAAGGAGTTCGTGGTTCGGCTTCCAGCCCCGGGGGCAGCGGAGGTGGGGCAGCTACAGCTGTTGTTACTCCTGGCTCCAGGCCCACCTGGTGGGAGGAATTAAGTGGCGGATCAGAGCAGGGGTGCACAGCCTGCCGAAGATCTAAGCCCAGTTCGGGTTGGGGGTTGGGGAAGGAGCAGTGCTGGTGTGGCAGAGCTGGCACCTCCCCCCCAAACGTGGAACATAGAACTCTGTAATCTACAAGCAGTCATACCCCACTGAAAAACTCAAGGGTCAAGTTAGTTGGCTGGGAATATGGCCAGGCAGCGAAAACGCATCGAGATTCAGTCTCAGACTTTGCATTCTTTCTTTGCTGACAAAGAAGACCAAAACATACAGACAGAAGAAATTAATAAAGTCAAAGAGCCTACAACAGAAACCTCCAAAAAAACCAGGAGCTGGTCCCAGGCCATGGAAGAGCTCAAAAAGGATTTGGAAAAGCAAGTTAGAGAAGTAGAGGAAAAATTGGGAAGAGAAATGAGAAGGATGCGAGAAAACCATGAAAAACAAGTCAATGACTTGCTAAAGGAGACCCAAAAAAAATACTGAAAAAAACACTGAAGAAAACAACACCTTAAAAAATAGACTAACTCAAATGGCAAAAGAGCTCCAAAAAGCCAATGAGGAGAAGAATGCCTTGAAAGGCAGAATTAGCCAAATGCAAAAGGAGGTCCAAAGGACCACTGAAGAAAATACTACTTTAAAAATTAGATTGGAGCAAGTGGAAGCTAGTGACTTTATGAGAAATCAGGATATTATAAAACAGAACCAAAGGAATGAAAGTGACAATGATAAGCTGTTATAATGGAAGAGAAGAGGGGATAGGTGAAAAGGAATGAGGGAACCTTAATCTCATTGGATTTGGTTTAAGGAGGAAATAACATACACACTCAATTGGGTATCTTACCCTACAAGAAAGTAGGGGGGAAGGGGATAAGGGGGGAACAATAGAAGAAAAGTCAAAAGCAAACACTTTTGAAAATGGACAGGCTTAAGGGAGAAAACTGAATAAAGGGGAACAGGATAAGATGGAGGGAAATATAGTCTTTCACGACATAACTATTATGCAAGTGTTTTACATAACGAGACATGTATATCCTATATTGAATTGCTTGCCTTCTCAAGGAGGGTGAGTAGGGAGGAAGAAGGGAGAGAATTTGGAACTCAAAGTTCTAAAAATAAATGCTCAAAAATAAGTTTTTGGTTTTTTTACATGCAACTGGGATATAAGATATACAGGCAATGGTGTATAGAAATCTGTATTCCCCTACAACAAAGTAAGTGGAAAAGGGATGTGTGTGGGGGGGTGATAGAAGGGTGGGCAGACTGGGAAAAGGGTCAATCAGAATACATGACATCTTGGGTTGGGGGGAGGATAGAAATGGTGAGAAAATTTGCAACTCAAAATCTTATGGGAATGAATGGGGATAATAATAGTACTTACCTATTGAGGTGGCTATGAAGACAAAATCATATTCCATATTTATTAAACACTTCTCAAACGTTAAAGTGATATATAAATGTTAACCAGTATAATTGCAATTTTATTTTATTTTTAATTTACTGTGATAATTTATGTAGGCCACTAAATTCTTCAATCTTTTTTCATGTGAAGGGTTGTCTAATCATATTTAGGCACTAAAATTATTTTTGTTAATATAGTAGGGATAATAACATTCTAATATTTTAAACATTGTCTATAATTGATATTAATCCAATGTACTCATTGCTGTTATCCTATGTATTCTTTGGTTTCATGAGTATCCTAAATATTCATAGTTTAAATGTTTGTTAGTTAAACGTCTGATATACAACTAATCACCAAAAGTTAAAAATATTTTAACTCTTACTTATATTACTGATACTGTCACCCTGTAGTAAATTCTTGAACCTGTTTCTCAGTTGTTTTATTTTAAAATGGTATATAGTCTGTCACCAGAGAGCAAAGACTTGTAAGAGGTTTAGCATTAGATAAAGGAGTTTGTTTTCAGCAGTCCTCAATTGTTAAAATCTTAAGTGCTGTTCTTCTAAGTATATAAGGAGATAATTGTATAGCTAAGTACCTTTATTCCATTAATATTTTCTCTACATCTATAGGGTGGTCATGAAGTCCTTACAAAACTTTAAACTTTGATAACCTTAGATTTACTCATGATAAAGATGGAATATGAATGCCATGAATATGATGAATTCTTAGAGTTTTTAATGTGTAATTGTCAATTTACGGTCAATATATTTTTTCACAACTGAAATTCAGGAAAGTACAGAATAGCAACTGAAAATCAGTTTGCAAACTGCTACAAATGATGTCAGCTATATTGAAGGCTTAGAAAACTCAAACTCTGTTGCTTTAAAATTTTAAGGTTTCAGCTTTTAAATGTCCTTTACAGTGTCCTTCTGTCATTAATACAAATATAATTATTAGTGTTTAAAGCTTAACAAGGACTGTAAACCCTGTATAATATCCCTGACATGGCTAAAAATGACAGAATACAGTACTGGTCCTATAATCAACCTACAATTATTAAGTAGCAACTATGTTATGGTCACTTTACTGGATTCTAGAATGTAGTGAAGACATTCTCTATGTGTTGATTAGCTTCACTGTTGGTCATCCATCATCAAGTGTATTTTTTGTGTTTTTTGTTTGTTTGCTTGTTTTCCATAACAGCAAAGGAGCTATAGCTTTCCAACCCCATCTAGCAAGATAAAATGTAAAGAGCAGCAAAAATTGTTGGATATTTTTTGTTTGTTGGAGGGTGTGGTAGGGAGGGTGCTCAAAGCCTCAAACACTTTGCTGTCCATATATATATGTTTCTTCTGATTGAATAATACATGATACAAATCATACTTGGCATGATAGAAAGCTATCATTTTCCCTTTGATTCAGGTATTCAGTTAGGCAGGAAAATACTCACCAAATGGGCTTAGTTTTGTTCCTATGCGTTTCTTTCCCCCCTCTACCTTATTTGCACAGAGGACCAAAGAAATTTTGGAACTGAGAAATGAGAGGCTTTGGACCCTAAACCCAGAGGGTCCTTGGCAGTTTATAGAAAGAGTGATTCTAAATCAGGGGCTCTTAAGCTGGGGTATGTGCACTTGTTTTTGTTTATTTGATAACTGCATTCCAACATAATTGGCTTCTTTTGCAATCCTATATATGTACATATGCTTATATATTTTTTCATTAAAAATATAATTCTGAAAAGTCATACATAGGTTTCCCTGGACTGCCCAAATCATACATGACATAGTAAATATTAAGAACTTTGACTTTAAACGGTTGCTGACAAGGTAAAATACAAGGATTATGAATTGAGCAGGGAGCCTCACAGACTTTTTGACTTTAATCTTAAGTCAAGTCCCCAAGAGACCTGAAATCCTTGAGGACCAAGAAATTTTGATTGACGAATCACATTTTAACAGAAGGCAATTATCTTATTTGAGCTGAAAGAACTCAATCAATACTTGGAGAATCCTCTTTTGAAGAAATGCCCATTCTGGCTAGCTAAAGCTCAGAGAGATAGGCTCTTATGAGAGAAAATCACAGATAACATCTTCCACCTCCACCTAATTGCAAGGGGTTAGTGTACGAATTTCCTTCCTTTCTAAAGTATCAATAAATGCCTCCAGGTTTTAAATTAAAAGAGCGATGGTAAGAGTCCAGCTACCCTTTTCTGAAAATGAGATAACACCTTCATTGAGGACTTTACCTGAAGCCAGAAGCTGGAAGCAGAGAGAATCTTTTCCATATCATATTCACTAGAGCTGTGCTTGGAAATGACTAGCAGTGAACATTGGAACTTCAGAGAAACACTAAGGTTCAGTCATGATAGTCTAGCATGGGCAATATGAGGCAGAAACTACATATCGGACAGAGACTGTAAACTATAAAAGATCAGTGGAGAGCAGTATGACAACATCGCCAGTCCTATGGCATCAGAGGCATGCATTTCATCTTCATGCATATGGGGATTTTTTTGTTCCTAACATGTCTCCTTCCACAAATGCATTCTGGATATACTGTTCCTGTGCATACTCTCCCTGCCCCTGGTCTCTACAGCTGCCTCTGTTCTCTGCATGCATGTCATTCTAATCATGTGCCCTGGCCACACAATTCTTTTGTGTGTCTCTCCAATTGCTGTTCCCTGCATACATTCAGTTGTCTCACTGGTGATCTACATTTTTGTGTAAAAATGTAATCCAGGTTTATGCATGGAATGATTTATTGTTACTTTTATTAATATGCTAGTCTATTATGCTAAATAACTGACTTAATTATATCCTCTGGGTGACCTGTAAAGATAAACATATCACTGAGGACTTATGGGCATTGATTTCCAATAAATATGGATCCTCAGAAAACCTGGGTTAGCCTTACCTGAGGGATCCAATGTACAAGCTTGGGAAGGATTATAAGGGGTAACGTTACCTTCCAAATAAGCTCCACCAAAGTCCTACTCCAATGTTTCATCACAACATTCATGGAGGCTGTGTCAGAGCAGCATAATCTCTAGTGAACCCTACTAACAATGTCAAGGATTTGAGTATGGCTCCAATAAATATGTATGTGTATTTGTAGTCCATAACCCATCCTTTCTAAGACTATAGGCTTTATCATTAGTTTGGCCCTGTGAAATTAGGGTTGGGAATAGCATTTTCAGACACAATGATAAAATAGTAAGGACTAAGGCATAGAGGAGTGGCAATCAGTGTCTATGGGGAATCTGCCAATAAAAATCATGGAAGAATTAATGAACAATTTAGTATGCTGATTGGAGAAAGCTCAGAAGTATGAAGGGGAGCTACTTAGTACTATACTCCTGCTCCCAGCAGTACATTCAACAACAAAAGATAATTTTTTGGTCAAGGGTTAACAAAATAAACATTTTCCATATCCTCAAACCTAGAGGCATCATTTAGCTAGGTTTATAAATTCAAGGGAACAAAAAGATGACTTTTACAATCTTGATCTCCTTTTATGCCTAATCAGTGTCTTTTGAAAAGCTGGAGTGTAGAAAAATTGATCAGTGTAAAAGGCTTTTACTTTATTTCAACATGATTAAACTTACATGGCACACAGGAAAACCTTTGTAAAAATGCTTGTGTTATTAGAATTATAGCTATCAAGGCAATAGTTCTAGAATACTCATACATGAATTTTAATCATCATGGTTTCTGTAAGCTATATTCTCAACTTTATTCTATCCCATTTCACTCCCTAACTCCTTTCTCTACCATTAGGCAAAAGCATGTTTGCTTTAAAATATTTCCCTTTTTTCCCCCTGTATAGTTATGCTCACAATCTGTTTCCTTTAATAGAAAATTAATTTTGTCTAACAATTAATGTTACTTAATCAAATCAGTTAGCCCTGTATTAGCATTGTTTAGCTGTTTTGCTGGACTGTGCCCAAGACTTCATAATTTACACTTAGATTTGTATTAATTATGATTATAAAGAATCCTTTTAATAAGAATGGGCACATATGAATTTATTTATCCCCAAGATGATAAATCATTATAAAGCCATTGATTATATTTATTTTGAGTAATTAAAATTTGAGAAATAAATGAATGCATCTCTATATGAACATACTTAAAATGATTATATATTCTTATTATAGTTTCTTGCTTCTGAATTTTCACATATATTTTATTTTCATAAAACACTTCTAAGGTGATTATTACTCTATACATGTTATTGATGGCAAAACGGAGCCCCACACTTTGGAGACTTGCCCATGGCCATCCAGTAGTAACAGAGCTAGAACTGGGACCCAGAATCACTTGGATACATCCTAAGTGTTCCTCTTTTTTTTTGAATCAGATGATAAAGACTGCAAGAGAAACCTCATCAGACATGATAATTAGGTAACAAGTAATGATCCAGTCAATAGGTCTCTACTCCCATATATTTCCTATTAGATGTAAATGCTATTATAGTCTCAAGTTCCCTAGAGCTATAAACCACATTAAGCTAACTGCCCTGGGATGCTGCTGAAGAGCTATTTATTGGTATTGGCAGATTCAAACAGAGAACATGCTCTCAACTAAAAGTGAGTAGCCCATTTGGTTCTTCCAAACCTCTGTTCTTTCCTGTACTTTCAGGGAAGTAGTGAGATCAGGAGAAAGCAGCAACAATCCCTTTTATCCAGCATTTTTTAAGATGTATTTAACATCACTATAACCAAAGATCATGTGTGGTAATTTTCATACAGTTTCCCAAGGATTGCTGCTAACTGCTTTTTGCCACAACATGCTTAGAGGCAGAGAGAAGGAAGTAGAGATAGTAGAGAGTGAGGAGAAAGGTTAAAAAGAAGAGGGACTGCATTCAAGTGATCATTATATAAGCCACACTAATGTTTTTATCCTTTGTTCTCTTTGTGTCATCCTCTATTAATACAAGATGAGACCAAATTGAACATTTTTAGAAGATATCTGCACTCCTTTGATGTTATGGTATGAGTTTGAGTCTGATGTTAATAGTTTATATACTGTTGATATTGATTTTATTTTTTACAATGCAGACAGGCAATACTGTCTAATGCCTGGAGAACAAGTACTGAAGCTAGGGAAAACTGAGATCAAGTCTTACCTCTGACATATACTGACCATGTGATCACAGTAAGTGATTTAAGCTCTCAGTGCCCTGGGCAACATTCTAATACTCTAAGTTGCAGAGAAGGCATTGACCTATATGGAAGGAATTTCCTGCCCTGGAAGTTCCTTCTACTAATGAAATCACAAGTCTGAGTCTCTCTCCATTTTACAGTCTTCTTCCAAATCTTTAAATAGAAATTGAGTCAATTCAAGTCAGTCAAGAAACAGCTATTAAGCACTTATATGTATAAGGTGCCATGATAAGTGCCATAAATTGACAAAAAGGTTGACAGAAATGACAGATATCTATAGATAGTCCCCTTGGAAATTAATCAGGAATGAAGTTTAAGTCCCTGGTCCAGAGTTTCTATACCATAGATAGATCGGGGCTATGACATGGTTACCTAAACCCTAAGCCTAATGAGTACATAGATTATTATAGTGAGATGTGCCTAGATTGCATGGGGACTATCTACAGGGCAAATAGAATGCAGCAGGGAGATCTGGGAGTTGACAGAAATTAATTTTTTAAAATTAATTTAATTTTATTGAATTTTATTTCAATGAACAAGAATTTAAGTGCCTTCTCTATACTAAGTTGTGGGCTAGTTGCAGGAGATACAAAAAAAGTGGAATATCCTTGGGGAAAGGAGGGACTGATATGTCTTTACACTAACAAGGGGTAGGATGGTAGGAAGAAGACTCAAAAGAGTTGGGAACTGAGTTGATCCCTGTAAGTAAAACAAGGATTCTGAGAGGCTGAGGAGGGCATTTTGGTTAAGGAGAAAGGCCTATGCAAATGAACTGAAGCAGGTACTGAAGCAGGTATGTGTCCAATCTGAGAATGTGACTAGTACACCAGTGTGAAAAAAAGTTTTGGAAGGAAAGAAATGAGCTAGGTACAAAAAAATATGATTTGAAAAATCTATAGAGACTTGGAATTTAAAAAATATGGCCCTATAGCACTCCCTCGATTTTACAAATTTAAATGAAAAAAATTCACTTTTGTAATTTGTGTTTCTGGCAAAGCTTTGGCATCCTTTGAGTGAAGAAATATAAAATAGGCAGGGCAAGTACATTAACTCTGACACCACTTCATTTCCCTAAGCTAAATTTTGAACCTAATTTTTTCTTCTTTCATAACTTATCCCCTAGGAAAACAAATTATGATGATCTATTCAAAAGTCAATGCCTGCTTATATTTTTTTCCTAATGGAACTTTAAATCAAAAAATCATTTCCCTGAAAAAATTGAGTGTTTTTCCCTAAGTGCTTTTTACAAAGAAAAGAAAACTATTTCATATGGAGTTAGGCCTTTTTTACGTCAAGGGTTTAATTTAATATTTTTTTCCTTCTTACAGTTTTGATTGTTCCATACTCCTATACCTTAAAATGTATGTGATTTTCTCAATGTCTCTGCTTTCTCCATCAACAGAGAACTTGACCTCTTGAGTTTCAAGAGTTGTGCCCAAACATATTCATTAGCTAACAGCATGCCTTCTGGTCATTCAGTCAATAAACATTTATAACCCTCTAGGAAATTAGAGACAATGGTTCTTAGACCACAGAAACAATTCGTGATTTGAAAACATCTGGCTCATCCTTGAACCTTTTATAGTTTGATAAGTGGGACCTGCAAAGTGTGTGTTTGTGTGTGTGTGTGTGTGTGCTTTACTGTGATAGGCTTCAGGAGCCCAGGATCACCTCTATACCACAATGAAGCATAAATGAAGCAAAACAAGACTTTACTAGCAGTTAATTATTTTATACTGGATTATAATTGTAGAGTCTGAGGAAAATGGTTCAATTGAATATTATTGGCAAATTTTATTGATTCTATCTTGAGTAAACTAGGTTGAAACGAATAGATTTTTGAACTATGTGAAACATGAATTCTTTTGATGTAGTTTCTCCACTCTGAGACCTTTAATGGTGCTCCTTTGCCTACTGAATAAAGTCCAAAATCTCAAGTCTGACAGTTAGTAAACTTCACAAGCATGCCCCCAAGTATCTTTCCAGACTTATTTGAAATAGTGTGGTGTAGTGCAGTGGTGTCCAACTCCAACATTAATGTGACTACTAACCTGTAATTCAGTATCCCTGAGGGCACATATTGACTTAAAGAACCACATATTCTTATTATCCATATTTATTGTATTTTCATGTATTTTGTTAAATATTTTCCAATTTTTGGACAGGTTCAGTTGAATTCCCCAGCAGGTGGGTGAAGTAGCTTAAATTTTAGATAATAACCCTGGGACCTCCAGTCTTTCCTTATCCCAGGAAGAGAAGAAATAACTTAAAGTGGACTGGGTCAGGTTACACTATCCAGGAAGATTTTTCTAACTGAGAGACCGTGTGGAGAGACAGTCTTGGGAAATGAGCATTACCTCTACTGTCAATGATGCAGCATCATCTTTATCCCTACCTACCAGGACCCAAGGAGAAGAAAGAATTGGAGGTCAGGGATGGTGATTGGAAACTCTATCACTTAGTTTGTCCCCTGTGGCTGGTCGTAATCTTCCCAGAGGATACAACTCTGGGAAAGAGGCAACTGGACTCTTTTTCTCTGAGAGGGTGAGAAGGTTCTTTTTCTTTCTCCAGCTTTCCCTTTTCCATTATTGGTCCATTACCAGGCATTCTTAAATGACTTGTTTACTCAGTGTTCCTTAAATTATTTCCTTATTCTGATTTTTTTTCCTCTTTACATAAAGTCAATGATTGACAATGAAAGCTGTGTTTGCATGTATATAGATTGGTTGAGTACAGGGGGGTTAATGGGAGAGTCCAGTGGCTAGCTTAAATTTATATAAGGCATAAATAAGGCAGAGAATCCAGTCTCTGGCCAACAGTTAGCTCAATAGCTATGCTATGATTTTATTATTAATTCTATAAACTTCCCAATAGAAATAATTTAAAACATATTTAATTAGTTAATGAACTTTTTTAAGGCAATCTGGCTGATTTAAGTTACTAGCCCTGATTAGAGAGGAGAGAGATAAAGAAACTGACAAAGATGGTAACTGAGACCCAGATTGAAACCACAACTGAAACTGGAAGAAGTGTGGGTGAAAAGGAGGGGTTGTCAGGCAAGATCTCCACCCTCCAATGGGAGGTAAGAGAGAGGTAGTGAATAAAAAGAAAGGTTATGCCCAAGGCCAGTCCCCATGGCTGGATACAGACATATTCTGGGAAGATTCAGCTCAGCCGCTTTCCAGAAGGGAGGAAGAAATAGAAAAAAAAGAATACCAGTCCTGATCTTTTCCCCCAACAGCAATATTATCAGTTTATAAGATTATAGATTTAGAGGTAAAATGGAGCTCAAAGGCAATCTAGTTCAACCTTCTAGTTTTATTGATGAAGGAATTAAGGCCTTGGAAGGTCAAGAGATTTGCCAAATATCACTTATATAGGAAACATCAAAGAGAGGATTTAAACCTTTGTCTACTGTACCATACCTCTGATCTTAATTAGCTGTGTGACCATGGACAAGACATATCCTCTCTGAGACTCAGATTCTCTTTCTATAATATGGGAATTATGGTACCTACTTATGAGGATAATAGTAGGGCTCAAAAACAACTGAAGTATAAAGAATTTGCAATCTTTAAATTGCTACACAATTGTGAGTGGTTATCTTCCACAACTTCTGTAAAGGATTCTAGGATAAAATGAACTAACTGGTTTGTGGCCAAAACACTATGTATTTCTCATCTCCAACAACTTTTAGAATCACATTTTTACTTCTCAGCTGTGCCTTCTTTGCTGATCCATAATCAATCTCCTCTAACCTTATCAGCACCCTCTCTCCATCACCATAGCAAGCATTCATTATTATTTTTTTAGTCTTCTCTGTGTGGCAGTATGAGGGAGAGTTCAGGGGGCCATGGGAAAGAATATAAAGTTATACTGGATGTCTTCACAGGTAAAATTTAACTGCATTTCCCTGGTCTCAGTCAAAGGAATAAGGAAAAAAAAGTCACTGGTGAAGTTGACAACTCCATAGACTCCTCAGTTCTCTTTATTTTAACTTTATATAACTCCCTGTAGCCCACTTTAAGCCACCAGGTATCAGCCTTCCTCATTTGTTCACACAAGGTTGCTGTAAAGGGAGTTGGTGTAATGAAATACTTTGGGCTCCTTCACCTTCATTGCTAGGTAGGAAGTGTTTTCTACTTTTCTCAGGAAGTATAAAACTGGTATTAATATTTTGTTATTAACTACAAAGATTGGAGCAAGGATTCCCACTTGGTCCTAACCACAATAACTGGCATAAGGGCTGCCAAAAGAGTTCATAAAATTGTAACTATCAAGAGCTAATAATAATATTCTTTTTAAAACATTTTTTAATTACAGGTAAAAACAATTTTTAATTGATTGTGAATTAATTAAATTTATTTGTGAAAAATCTTTTAAACTTAATGTAACCAAAATTAGCCATTTTATTTCCTGTATTGTTCTCTTGTTTTGTCATAAATTCTTTCCTTATCCATAGATCTAATAGATAAGGTATTCCACACTCCCCTAATTTACTCATGATATCTCCTTTTACATCCAAATATTTACCCTTTTTGACCATACCTTGGTATATGGTGTGAGATGTTGGTCTATGCTTAATTTCTTCCAAACTGCTTTCCAGTTTCCCCACAATTTTTGTTAAGTACTGAGCTTTTGTCCCAATGCTTAGATCTTTTAATTTATCAAATAGTAAATTACTATGGTACTTTAATACTGTGTATTATGTATCTAATCTATTCCATTGATCCATCACTTTATTTCTTAGGTAATACCAGATTATTTTGATGATTATTGCTTTGTAATACAGTTTGAGATCTGGTATTTCTAGACCACTTTACTTCATTTATATATTTTTTTTATTGATTCCCTTGATATTCTTTACTTGTCTTCTGTCAGATGAATTTTTAAAAATTATTTTCTAGCAATATAAAAGAATTTTTGGTCATTTGATTAGTATGGCACTAAATAAGAAAATTAATCTAGTTGGAATTGATGTTTTTTATATTGGCTTGACTTACACATGAGCCATTAATATTTCTCCAGTTTTTTAGATCTGCCTTTATTTGTGTCAAAAGTGTTTTATAATTGTATTCATATAATTCCTGGCATAACCTCAGTGGGTAGACTCCCAAGCATTTTATTCTATGTACTGTTATTTTAAATGGAATTTCTTTTTCTATCTTTTGCTGCTGGACTTTGTTGGTCACATATAGAAATGCTGATGATTTTTGAGGGTTTATTTTATAACCCGCAAATTTACTGAAGTTGTTCATTGTTTCAAGTAGTTTTTTTAGCTGTTTCTCTAGGATTCTCTAAGTATGCCATCATAGCACCTTCAAAGAATGGTAGTTTTCTTTCCTCATTATCTATTTTAATTCTTTAAATTTCTCTTTTTCCTCATTACCATAACTAGCATATCTAGTACAAGATTGACTAAAAGTAGTGATAATAGACATTATTGCTTTTCCTCAATCTTATTGGGAAAACTTCTATCTGATCCCCATTACAGATAATGCTTGGTGATGGTTTAGATAGATACTACTTAGCATTTTAAGGAAAGCTCCATTTATACCTATACTTTCCTGTGTTTTTAACAGGGGTAGATTTTGTGTTTTGTTAAAAGCTTTTTCTGCATCTGTAATAGCAATTTAGATTTGAAGATCTTTCCCACCCATTAATAGGCAATGTGACTTGACTAAGGAAACCTAAGTCACATGTGGTGGGAGGAGCTTGCTGAGAGGAAAAGGAAATTGTGTCACAGGAACTGCTGAGAGAGCAGTTACAATAGTTAGAGCTGAGGGAAAGAACAGATTGTGGTAGCTGTAAGTGAGTTTTTGGAAAGGCCCCAGTGGTGGGGGTGGGAGGATGGAGTGGTTCTCTATTGTGGTGCTATGTATTGAATTCTTTGCTACTGTGATGGGTTGAGCATATTGGTTTTGAGATGTGGTTATTTGGTGTCTGAATAAGTGGTTTACTTCTCCTACCTTCTATGTAGAGAGTTTCATATATTTTGCGATACAGAACCACATAAGCATTTTGACAATTGTTATCTATATTGTGATTATTGCCTTGCTGATACAGGATTTTTGATGTTGATATGGTCAGTTATATTTATAGTTTTCCTTATACTGAACTAGCCCTGCATTCCTCGTATAAATCCTACTTGGTCATTGTGTAAGATCTTTGTGATATATTGCTGTAATCCCCTTGCTCGTATTTTATTTAAAATTTTTAATCAATATTCATTAGGGGACTTGGACTATGATTTCTCTCTCTGTCTTTGTTTCTGTCTCTCTGTGTCTCTCTGTCTCTGTTTCTCTCTGTCTCCCTTTGCTCTTCCTGCTTTAGGTGTCAGCACCATATTTGTGTCATAAAAGGAATTTGGTAAGTCTCCTTCTTTGTCAATTTTCCCAAATACTATATGCAGTATTGGAATTAATTATTCTTTAAATGTTTAGTAGAATTCACTTGCAAATCCATCTGGTCCTGGAGATTTTTAATTAGGGAGTTCAATTATGGATTGTTTAATTTATTTTTCTAAGAGGGCTATTTAAGTGTTATATTTCTCTTCTGTTTATCTAGGCAGTTTATAATTTTGGAAATATTCATCCATTTTCCTTAGATTGTCAGTTTTATTGCCATATAATTGGGCAAGAAACTTTTAATAAGTGCTTTAATTTCCTCTTTATATTGTCAGATTCTGGTTTTTTATTACATTCTGCTATCTTCTTCCATTTTATGGGTGAGTTCATCCCATTCACATTCACAGTTATAATTACTGTGCATTTCCCTCCATCTTGTTCCTGACCCTCTGTTTAATTCTTCTCTTTTTCTTCTTCTACACTGTCCTTTCTCAAAAGTCTGTTTTGCATCTGATCCCTTCCCCCGCCCATGCACCTTCCCTTTGTCATCCTTCTCCCCTTTTGTTACTCTTTCCTCCAGTTTCCCTGTGTGGCAAGATAGATTTCTGTACTCAATTGACTCTAGTGCAGGACCTCATCACCTTGCACTTTGATTATTGCAATAGCCTGCTGGTGGGTCTGCCTACCTCAAACATTTCCCTTGCCCTCTTCCCCTCCATTAGAATAATATCTCTTTCATGGGGGACAATTTATCTCATTATATCTCCCCTCTCCTTTTTCCATTGCAATATCCTTTTTCACTCCTTTATTTTATTTTTTTGGGAGGGTTTCATCCCATAAAAGTCACCCTATATTCATATCCTCTCTCCCTATATATTCTTTCTAATTGCCCTTACAGTAATGACGTTCTTAAGAGTGACAAATATTGTCTATATTCTATTTTTCAGGGAGCTATTTTCTTCAGTAAAATTTTGTATCTCTTTTTCCATACTATTGACCCTTTTTTCATGATTCTTGTGCATTACTCTCATTTCTTTTCCCATTTTTTCTTCTACTTCTCTAATTTACTTTTTAAAATACTTTTCAAAGCTCTTCCAGGAGTTCTTTTTGGGCCTGAGAACAAATTAAATTTTTCTTTGAGGCTTCACATGTAGCTATTTTGACACTATTATCCTTTTCTAAGTTTGTGCCTTGATCCTCCCTGTCACTATAGTTGCTTTCTATACTCAAGTTCTTTTTTTTTTTTGGTCATTTTTTCTGCCTATTTTGTGATGATGTTTTTATTTGAGAGTTCGTCTTTGGTCCTGCACTATCTCAAGCTTTTTGTGCTGAGGCTCAGGGTCTTCCTGCTATCTTTCACTGAGCTATGGGGCCTACATGTTTGCTTGCACTAGAAGGTAGACTTCCCTTCTGGCTTGTACTGAAGGTGGGGTGGTTCCCTGTTGACCTCTCTGCTGGTTTCTCTGCTGGCCTACCTTAGGGGTAGGGTGGGGCTTGCTGCTGGGTTGCTTTCGAAATAGAGTCTTTCTGCTGGCTGGCCCTGGGGGAGGGGATCTTGTTGTTGGTCTTCCCTGAGGGTGAGGCCCTGTTGCTGGGTTGCTATGGAAACAAGGCATCTCTGGTGGTCAACAATGTGGTTAGGCTTGGCTGGTAGCCTATGTTGGTGATGAAGCCATGGGGGTAGGAGTTTTGCTGTGCTGCATAGATTGACTGCTGGCTTGCCTAGGGGGACACTGGGTTGCAGGAAGGTGGGGCCTCACTGGTGGATTGCCTCAGGTTTGGAGCTTTGCTGCAGACCCCCTGCTGTGAGGCTTCTTGCTACCATTCTTAACAGCGATCCCCTCCCACCCCATTAAGACAGACCTTTCCTGCTTTCATAGCAATCCTAGTAAGTTGCTTCTCTGCTCCTAGATCAGTTCTGAGGTGGTTTTTACATTGTTTGGAGGGGAATTTGGGAGGGCTTCATAGGATTCCGTTCTCACTCCACCATCTTAGCACCAAAAGTCCAGTATATTCCTTTTAATGTAGTTTTCTGGCTGCCATACCACACTGTTGATCCCTAGCGAGTCCAACTGAAACCTCCAAGCACTTTTTTAATAAACTGCTATCATGCTTTCCATATCTTGATTTCAGTGAAGCCAATTTGCTTTTAACCCAAGCTTTACATTTATTCCTATTAAATTGTGTCTTATTATATCCACCCTAAGGTAGTTTGATTGTTTTAATCTGTATGTTAAAGCTGCCCCTTCCAGCAGTATGTCCTGTGAATGATTGATCTGCCAGATCTGCCTCCCTTGGATTTTGTGGGAAGTGGTAGGGTGTGGTGTTCATTGGAAGGATGGGAGTGGGTGGGTATGAGTGGGGCTGTTGGTGCTGTCTTTGGGCAGCCCTCCCTCTCTACTTAGTGTTCATTGCTCAGGGCTCCATGAGTCTGACCTGTTGTGAAGGTAATTATGATTTTCATATTAAGTGATGTGATGTATATATAATGAATATACTAGTAATTTAGATTTCTCAAGAGCTGCCTCTCTGGCTTGGGAGCCAGAATTAACAATCCAGATTGAAATAACCAAAGCATTGACAATGCTATCACTCACAGCATTCTTATGCCTGTGTACCTTAAGTGAAGTTAATCGAAAACAGTAGAACCTATTTTTGTCACTGAACTCTGGTCCTGCACCCCACTAAGTAATGAACCCCAAAGACTTCAGCAAAATTGCTCTCACAGGACTCCAGAATTGTATTGTCCTCTACTTGTGAGTTTGTCCAGGGAAACTACTCTGGCCCTGCGAAATGATTGTTTGTAATCCACCTTCCCAAGACCTCCCTTCCTATTGTGATTTATGTATATAATCTCTGCCTTCACTTCAGTAAGGTGGAATTTTGATAAGGAGAATTCCTGATTTGCGAATCTGTTCGTCACAATAAAACTAATTAATTAAAAGGCTACTTAATTACTGGCATTTAGTCTCTGGCCTGCTATTTCATAGTTCTCAGGTTAGAGAGTGGCTCAGCAAAAATCCTGTTAATACCAGGATCTGCAAGTGTCTGTGTTGCTCAAAAAAAGACTAGGCCTGGTACCCAGGAAACAAGAGGTCATGGTAGGGGGCAGCAACTACCTTCACCACTTCATCTCAAAGGCATGGGGGTGGGTTAAGTTTGGACAGGCCCAGAGGGCCATCCTGGTCCCAGAGCCTGCCTGCACCAGCCTATCAAATCTGCTCCAGGACCTAATTCTACGTGATATGATTTGCTCAGGCTCCCAGATTCCAAAGTTTTGTGAATTCCTCCCTTTTTCCTCCCCCACCCATTATTTTTGTCCCTTTTCCCATTGGCTCATCCTCTAGGCCCTTTCAAAATTGTCCTTTCCCCAATTAACTTCTTCTGTGATTGGCCAGGACCAAAGCTTCTTGAAGAGCAGCTTTGGTTAGGTTAGAATCCACTGAGGTTCTGAAGCAATGGAGCCTAAGGCTGTAGAGTGAGACTGTTAAGTGCTCTCAGCCCCTCAAGTGTCCTCATCTTCCTGATGGGGGGCTTGGGCTAGATGACCTCTTAGGTGTCTTTCCCCTTTAAATTTAGGAAGCTATAATTCTTTTTGAAGAACAACGTTTACACCTGTACTTGTAAAAATTCCTTAAAGAAAATGGGGAGAATGACCAATTACGTGGTTATTTCCAAATGCCCAAGGACTAAATGTCACACAGAGAAAATCTAGTTATTTTAAGGAACTTTTCAGTTTCTCTCCTCTACACCCATGTCACATTTTTGCTGGCAAAGCCTTAATTAATAGTTTTGAATCAAATATGAGGTTCTGTCTGATTGGCAAAAATTATGCTTATTTTGTCCTTCTATGACCTGTCATCCCATCATGTTCAATGAGGATTAATCAGGGGCAAGTGTTCTAGGTGAAGGTGAAATCAACACAGCCTACTATCCATAAAAAGAAAAATTTGAAGTGAACCCTGGATTTTAATGTCTATACCATTTACAATGCAAGTCATTCCTTTCACTCTCACTACCTTTCATATGACATTATTGCTACTTGGAGAGATAAAGATTTAAAACGGAGTTTTCATGTGATGGCATTAGGAACACTCAGCAGATGGGTTTTAACCTGAGTATGATTTCCAAGAATAAATTTTTGAGGTGAAAGTAGGAATTACTGAGAATTTTTTATATTGAGCTCAGAATTATAAATAATGGTAAGGGAGGATGGAGTTAATGATTACTAAAAGCTTCTAATTTTTCTTCCTTGAAACATCAGATTTATTAAGCATCATTCAGCTTTCAAGATTATGGGGTATAGTTTATTGAAGCATTAAAAGAAAACCCAAACCTCTTTAATGACTCTATGTAGCATATTAGAAATAAGCAGATGCTATAATTGCTACTGCCAGTAAATTAATTATGCTATCTGTATAGTGATAAACCAGTGCAATGAGTGGATGGAAGTTTTCAGTCTTAGAACTGAAAATTTAAACTAACATTGCAGTAGATAAGGTAGAATGAATTAAGATGCCTATTCATCCTCACCAAAGAGGAAAATGCTGTTTAGAGCTTAAAGTTAAAAGGAAGAAAAATCTGAACCTTTGTTCTAGCTTTTCTAATGACATGAAATAACATTGAGAAAATTACATCTCTAGTCCATAATTTTTCTATGTGTAAAATGGGGGCAGATAATTCTGTAGATTATCTTTAGAGGCCTCACTGCTCCTCTTTGTTTTAGCCAAAAGGAACTGCTTACTATCCTTCAAGCATAACTTGTACAGTCTTGATGTCTTTGTTCAGTTACCTTTACTGGGAATGATCTCACTTGGCATGCGTACCTAACTATATCCCAGCAAGCCATCAAAGACTAATTCAAATGTGACTGCACCCACGAAGCCTTTCTGGATTCCTTGAACTACAAGCAATTCAGCCTCTGATTTCACATAGTATACACAGTTTGCACCTCCCTTATTGTACATACTTCATTTGACTTTGTAGCTACATGTGGATGTGTCTGTCATTCCACTGGTTATAAATTTAAAGGCATGGACTTCATCTAAATTCTCTTTGTATCCCTCAGTTATTTATATACATTAGCATAGCTCTTTGCACCACATAGTAGATACATATAGAGTTAATTCATTAATATGTTTTTGCCTTCTCTGACAGTGTGAAGAGGTGGGGCCAGGAAGAGGAGTCTTTGTTTCCAACTATTACTTTTAGCCTCTCCCTTAGTTGCCACCTCTCAGCAACTCCCCTCCATTAAAGGTCACACCATCTAAGTATACCAGCTTGTCCAAGTTCTCATTGTTATCATCTATTGTTGTCAAATGAGATGCAGTGCTTTGTAAATGTCTTTCTAAAATAATTTATTTTTAACAATATTTTAAAAAATCCATTCCAAATACTCTTCCTCCCTCTCTTCCTCCAGGCCCTTCAACACCCATTAAGAAGGCAAGCAATATGATATAAATTATGCATTTGAAGTCATGCCAAACAAATTTCCACTTTACCTATGAAAGAGAGACAAAAGAAAAAGGAAGAAAAATAAAAAGTATGTAAAAAGTATAAAAATATATGTTTCAGCCTATACTCAGAGGTCATCAGTTCTCTGGAGATGGATAGCATTTCTTATCATGGGTCCTTTGGAATTTTCTTAGATCATTGTCTCAGTCATAGTGGCTAAATCTTTCACAGTTATTCATAGTTGTTTGGTTGTTTTCAGTTATGTCTGAATCTTTGTGATCCCATTTGGGGTTTTCTTGGCAAAGATACTGTAGTGGTTTGCCATTTCCTCCTCCATCTCATTTTACAGATGAAGAAGCTGAGGCAAAGAAGGTTAATTTGTTTGCCGAGGTTCACAAAATTAGTGTCTGATGTCAGATTTGAACTCAGAAGGGTCTTCCTGACACCAGGTCCAGCACTGTATCTACTGCACCACTTAATCTGCTATTACTATGTCTAATGTTCTCTAGGTTCTGCTCATTTTACTTTGCATGAGTTCACATGAGACTTCTAAGTGTTTCTAAAACCATCCTGCTTATCAGCTTTTATCATTTTTATTTAATATTTTAGTTTTCAACATTGATTTCCACAAGATTTTGAGTTACAAATTTTCTCCCCATTTATACCTTCCCCCCGTTCCAAGATGGCATATATTCTGATTGCCTCGTTCCGCAGTCAGCCCACTCTTCTGTCACCCCACTCCCCTCATCCTCTTTCCCCTTACTTTCTTGTAGGGTAGTATAGATTTCTATGCCCCATTCCCTATATATCCTGTTTCCCAGCTGCCTGCAAAAAACAGCTTTTTTTGAGCATCTGCTTTTAGAACTTTGAGTTCCAAATCCTCTCCTCTCTTCCCTTCCCACCCACCCTCCCTAGGAAGGCAAGCAATTCAACATAGATCACATATGTATCATTATGTAAAACACTTCCACAATACTCATGTTGTGAAAGGTTAACTATATTTCCTTCCATCCTATCCTGTCCCCCTTTATTCAATTTTTTCTCTTGACTCTGTCCCTTTTCAAAAGTGTTTGCTTTTGATTACCTCATCCCCTATCTGCCCTCCCTTTTATCATCCCCTTTTTTACCTCCTTCCCCTTACTTTCCTGTGGAGTAAGATACCCATTTAAGTGTGTATGTTGTTCCCTCCTCAAGTTGAATCCGATGACAGTAAGATTCACTCATTCCTCCTCACCTGCGCCCTTCTTCCTTCCAACAGAACTTCTTTTTCTTGCTACTTTTATGTGAGATAATTTACCCTATTCTATCTCTCCCTTTCTCCCTCTCTCAATAGATTCCTCTCTCACCCCTTAAATTTATTTCATTTTTTAGATATTATCCCTTCATATTCAACTCACCCTGTGCCCTCTGTCTATATATATGTATATTCCCTTCAACTACCTTAATACTGAGACAGGTCTGATGAATTATACACATCTTCTTTCCATGTAGGAATGTAAACATAACAGTTCAACTTTAGTAAATCCCGTATGAATTCTCTTTCTTGTTTACATTTTCATACTTGTCTTGATTCTTGTGTTTGAAAGTCAAATTTTCTATTTAGCTCTGGTCTTTTCATTGAGAAATTTTGAAAGTCCTCTACTTTATTGAAAATCCATATTTTGCTTGGAGCATTATACTCAGTTTTGCTGGGTAAGTGATTCTTGGTTTTAATCCTAGCTCCTTTGACCTCTGGAATATCATATTCCAAGCCCTTCGATCCCTTAATGTAGAAGCTGCTAGATCTTGTGTTATTATGATTGTGTTTCCACAATATTAAAATTATTTCTTGCTGGCTGCTTGCAGTATTTTCTCCTTGACCTGGAAACTCTGGAATTTGGCCACAATATTCCTAGGAGTTTTCTTTTTGGGATCTTTTTCAAGAGGCGATCGATTGATTCTTTCTTTCAATTTCTATTTTACCCTCTGGTTCTAGAATATCAGGGCAGTTTTCCTTGATAATTTCTTGAAAGATGATGTCTGGGCTCTTTTTATGATCATGGCTTTCAGGTAGTCCAACAAATTTTAAATTATCTTTCCTGGATCTATTCTCTAGGTCAATGTTTTTTTCAATGAGATATTTCACATTGTCTTCCTTTTTTCATTCTTTCGGTTCTGTTTTACAATTTCTTGATTTCTCATAAAGTCACTAGATTCCACTTGCTCCAATCTAATTTTTAAGGTAGTATTTTCTTCGGTGGTCTTTTGGATCTCCTCTTTCATTTGGCTAATTCGGCCTTTCAAGGCATTCTTCTCCTCATTGGCTTTTTGGAGTTCTTTTGACATTTGAGTTAGTGTATTTTTAAGGTGTCATTTTCTTAAGTATTTTGGGGGGTCTCCTTTAGGAAGTCATTGACTTGTTTTTCATGGTTTTCTTTTATCACTCTCATTTCTCTTCTCAATTTGTTCTCTACTTCTCTTACTTGCTTTTCGAAATCCTTTTTGAGCTCTTCCATGGCCAAAGGAATCTAGGGTTTGAGTTTGAGTCTGAATTTGTTTTCACTGCCTGTTCATGTTCCCAGCCAATTACTTGACCCTTGAGCTTCTTGTCAGGATATGACTGCTTGTAGAGTAGCGAGTACTTTGTACCAAACTTTAGGGTCCAAACACTGCTGTTTTCAGAACTACTTCTACTCCACCATCACCCCAGGCTCTGTCACAGCAGCACTCCTCCTCCCCCAAGACCTGCCAGCCAGGACTGCAATCCAGATCCACACAGGGCACAGCAAGAGAACCTGCCTTTGCTCCCACAAAGTGCTCCTTGCACTCCCGCTCCAATCTGCTGTGAGATTCTTCCCACTGTGTGAGACAGGGACTCGGGAAACAGCTGATGCTGGAGTTCTGGAATCAGCCTCAGGAGCTTCCTGCTGCTACCACCCTCAGGGCTGGTGGCTGGACCACTCTGAACTGAATCCCACAGTTTCTCAGTAACCTGCTCTTTGGTGTCTGTGTGTTGAGAAGTTTTGTAACTGCCACAGCTCAATGATTCATGGTCCTAAGGCCTGTTCCAGCTGGGTGATTCCTGGTCTGGTCTGTACTGACATGACCCATGCTGGGCTGTGCTCCACTCCCAGCACTATGCAATAGACCCTTCCTAGTGACCATCTAGGATCTCCTGGGCTGGAGACCTGTTTCCCCCTGCTATGTTGTGGGTTCTCCAGCTCTAGAATTTGTCCAGAGCCATTTTTACATGTGTTTGGAGGGATTTGGGGGAGAGCTTAAGCCAGTCCCTGCTTTCCAGCCACCATCTTGGCTCCACCCCTGTTTATCAGTTTTCATGGCACAATCATGTACCACAACTTGTTCAACCATTTCTCAATTTTGGGGCCTCTCCATTTCCAATTCTTTGCACAAGTTCTTTCCACAAGAAGAACTGATATAAATGGTTTTGTACATATAAGTCCTTTTCCTTTTCCTACTGTCTCTTTGGGATCCAGACCTAGTAGTGCCATTTCTAGGTGCCCAGTTTTATATATAGTCTTTTAGGCATGGTTCCAAATTGTTCTCCAGCATATTTAGACCAGTTCACAACTCCATCAAAAGAGCATTAATGTACTGATTTTTCTACACCCCATGCAATATTTGTCACTTTTACTGTTGTGTTACCCAATCTGATTGGTGTGAGGTAGTACTTTAGACTTGTTTTAATTTACATTTCTCTAATCAATAGTGATTTAGAATATTTTTATATGTAAGTATTGATAGCTTTGATTTTTTCTTTTGAAAACTGCCTATTCTTATCCTTTGGCCATTTATCAATTGGGAAATTATGCTTATTTTTATAAATCAGGCCCAGTTCTCTATAGATTTAAGGTCTATGTCAGAATAACTTGCCATAAAATTTGTTCCCCAGTTTCATGTTTTCTTTCTAATTTTGGTTGCATTGGTTTTATTTGTACAAAACATTTTAATTTCAGGTAACCAAAATTTATTCATTTTATTTTCCATGATCCTTTTTATCTTCCTTGGTCATAGATTTTTCCCTTGTCCATAGGATTTTTTTTTCAATGATCTCCTACCTTATGATATCACCCTTTATATTTAGATAATTTACCCATTTTGACTTTATTTTGGTATATTGTGTGAGTTGTTGGTCTATGACTACTTTCTGCCATGCTGCTTTCCAGTTTTCTTAGCAATTTTTGTTAACTGGTAAGTTCTTGCCCCCAAAGCTTAGGTCTTTGGGTTTATCAAATACTAGATTACCATTGTCATTTTCTACTCTGTATTTTATATCTAATCTATTCCACTGATGCATTGCTTGCTATCTTAGCCAGTGCTAGATTCTTGCATAATTACTTTTAAATTTCTTTTGTGATTTCTAGATTATTTTGTAATATGGTTAGAAATCTGGTATTGGTAGGCCACCTTCCTTCATATTTTTTTCATTGATTTCCTTGATATTTTTGACCATTATTCCAAATGAATTTTTAATTAATTTTTCTAGCTCTATAAAATAAATCTTTTGTAGTTTCATTGGCATGACATGAATTAAATTAATACACATTATAAGTAGAATAGTAATTTTTACTGTATTGTCTTGTCCTACCAAATAATTCATATTTCTCCAATTGATTATCTGTATTTGTGTGAAAAGTATTTTATAATTATGTTTATATAGTCTCTGGATTTGTCTTGGCCAGCATACACTCAAGTATTTTATATATATGAAATTATTTTAAATTGAATTTCTCTTTCTGTCTTATCCTGCTGGGTTATAGAAATGATGATGATTTCTGTGGGTTTATTTTATATCTTGCAACTTTGCTGACATCGTTGATTTTTTCAACTAGTTTTTTAGTTGATTCTGTAGGGTTCTCTAAACATACCACCATATCATCTGTAAAGAGTGATAGTTTTGTTTCATCAATGCCTATTTTGTTCTTTATTTATTTTTGTCTTATTGTTGTAACTAGCATTTCTAGTACAATACTGAATAAGAGTAATGCTAGATTTATCCCATTATTGAAACAGCTTGCTCTTGGTTTTAGATAGCTACTAGTTATTATTTTAAGGAAGACTCCATTTATTCCTAGTCTTTGTAGTGTTTAAAAAAGTAAGAATGGATGTTGTATTTTGCCAAAAGGTTTCTTTTCTTTGCATCTGTTGATATAATCATATAATTTCTGATGTTTTTGTTGTTGATGTGATCAGTTGAGGTTATAGTGTTTTCAGTGTTAAACCAGACCTACATTCCTGGTGTAGATTCAATCTGATCATATTTTGTGATATTTGTGATATATGGCTTTAATATCCTTGCTGGTATTTTGTTTAATTATTTTTCATAAATATTCATTAGGGAAATTGGCTTATAATTTTCCTTTTGTTTGTGTTCTCTTTGATTTAACCATATTTGTGTCATAAAAGGATTTTGGTAGGACTCCTTCCTTACCTATCTTTCCTCCTAGTACTTTATATAGTTTTAAGAATAATTGTTCCTTTAATATTTGGCAGCATTCACTTGTAAATCCACCTGTTCCCTGTATTTCTCCCCCTCCCCTTTAGGGAGGTGGCTTATGGCTTGTTCAATTTCTTTTTCTAAGATAAGTTTATTTAAGTATTCTATTTTCTCTCCTGGGAAATTTATATTCTTGTAAATATTTATCCATTTCATTTAGATTGTCAAATTTACTGGAACATAATTGGGCAAAATAAATCCTAATAATTGCTTTATTTTCATCTTCATAGGTGGTATATCCAGTCTTTTAGTTTTCAATATTGGTAATTTGGGTTTCTTCTTTCTTTTTTTTAAAATCAAATTAGCTAGTGCTTTATCTATTTTATTGTGCTTTTCCCTGGCAAAACTAGTTCCTAATTTTATCAATAGTTTTTCTTACAATTTTGTTAATCCCTCCTTTGATTTTCAGAATTTTCATTTGGTGGTAAATTGGGGATTCTTAGTTTGTTTTTCTTGTTGTTGTTGTTACATCCTCAATTCATCAATCTGCCCTCTCTTTTATTAATGCATATGTTTGGAAATATAAATTTTCCCCTAATTACTGCTGTGACTGCATCCCAAAAATTTCAACATGTATCATTGTTGTCATAATCTTCTATAAAATTATTGATTGTTTCTATGATTTATTATTTCACTCATTTGTTCATCGGGATTAAATTATTTTGTTTCCAATAATTTTTAATCTATGATTCTAATACTCTTAATTGAATGGTACTTTTATTGCATTATAATCTAAAAAGGGTGCATTTAAAATTTCTGCTTTTCTGCATTTTTCTGAGGTTTTTGTGTAGGTGCCATTTACTGCTGAAAAAAGAATTATGATCTTTCCTTTTCCCATTCAGTTTTCTCCAAAGACTTATGACATCTAACTTTTCTAAAATTCTATTCATCTCCTTAACTTGTTTTTATCTATTTTATAGTTAGATTTAGCTAGTTCTGAGAGGAGGAAGTTTAGTTTCCCTACTGGTATAGTTTTAATATTTTCTTCTGTTACTCATTTAACTTTTCCTTTAGCAATTTGGATGTTATGCTGTTTGGTGCATATATGTTTAGTCTCAATAATGCTTCATTGTTAATGGTAGCTTTTGGTGAGATATAATTTCCCTGCTTATCTCTTTAAATTATATTTATTTTTGCTTTTGCTTTGTTTGAGATCATGATTGCAACCCCTGCATTTTTTTCTTCAACTGAAGTATAATAGATTTGGTTCCAGCCCCTTATTTTAATTCTCTGTATCTTTCTGTTTCAAGTGTCTTTCTTGTAAACAACATGTTGTTGGGTTCTTGTTTCTTATCTCTTCTGCTATCTGTTTATGTTTTATGGGTGAGTTCCTCCTATTCACATTCACAGTTATGATTACTAACTGTATATTTCTCTCCATCCTATTTTCTTCTGTTTATCTTCTCTCTCTTTCTTGTACTCTGCCCCTCCTCAAAAGTCTGTTATTCTTCTGACAAATGCTGCCCCTATTAATCTGCCCTCCCTTTTTATCATACCTCTTTGTCTTTCTCTTATTCCCTTTCCCTTTTATCCCCCCTGTTCATAAGACAGATGTCTATACCCAATTGACTGCATGTATGTATGTGTTTATTCTTCCTTTGAATTAATTTAGATGATAGTAAGGTTCAACCATTGTCCCTCCCTCCATCTTCCCTTCCACTGTAGGAGCTTTTGCTTACATGCCTCTTTTAAATGAGATAATTTCCCCTATTGTTTCTCCCCCTTCCTCCTTCTACTGCATTCCTCTTTCTAACCCATCCATTTTTTATATCATCTCAACATAATTGACTTACTCTCATACTCTCTGTCTATGTAGACTACTTCTAACTGCTTTAATAACAATTAAGATCTTAGGAGTGACATGTATCATCTTCCCATATTGGAATGTAAATAGTTTAACTTTAATGAGTCCCCTGGGGCTTCTCTTTCATGTTTACTTAATTATTCTTCTCTTGAATATTTTATTTGAAGTAGAATTTTTTTATTTATCTCTGGTCTTTTCATCCAGAATGCTTGAAAATCCTCTATTTCATTAACTGTTTTTTTTTTCTCCTGAAGAATTATACACAGTTTTGCTTGGTAGGTCATTTTTCATTGTGATCCTAGGTCTTTGCTTTTCATAATATTGTATTCCAAGCCTTCCTTTCATGTGGTAGCTACTGAATTTTTTGTGATACTGACTGTAGCTCCATGGTATTTGATTTTTTTTTTCCTTTCTGGCTTCATGTAGTATTTTCTCTTTGACTTCAGAAACTCAGGAATTTTGAGTTTTCATTTTGGGATCTCCCTCAGGAGGTAAATTCTTTCAATTTCTGTTTTTCCTCTGGTTTGGGGAGTTTTTCTTTATAGTGTCTTAAAATATAGTGTCTAGACTCTTTCTTTGATCATGGCTTTCATATAGTTGAATAATTCTTAAAATATCTGTCCTAGATCTATTTTCCAATAAATTTTTTCCAATGTTTTTCCAATGAGTTATTTCACATTTCTTCTATTTTTCTTTTCATTCTTTTGACTTTATTTTATTGAAATATCATGGAGTCTTTCAATTCCATTTGCCCAATTCTCATTTTTAAAGACTTTTTTTTCAATGAGCTTCTTAACATTCCCTGCCCCCTTTTTAGTCAGTTTTGCTTATTTTCTTCAGTAAAGTTTTTTTTTTTTACTTCTTTGAGGTAAATTTTACCTCTTTGAGGTACAATATTGTTTTTAAATGTTATTTTCTTTGGTATTTTTGTGCTTCTTTTGCCAGGCTGTTAATTATCTTTTCATTTTTTTCTTTCTTTGATCTCATTTCTTTTCCATTTTTTCTTCAGCTACCTTTATTTGAGTTTTAAAATAATTTTAAACTCTTCAGCAATTCTTGTTAGACTTGTGTCCAATTCACTATCCTTCCCCCTCCTTGAGACTTTGCTTGTAACTGTTTTTTACATCATTGTCTTCTGAGTGTGTGTCTTATTCTTCTCTGTCTCCATGACAGCTTTTTAATGGTCAGGTTATTTTTTATTGTTTGCTTATGTTTCCAGCCTATTTCTTGACTTTGACGTTTGTTAATGCTGGGTTCTGTTCCTAGGTTGGGAGCAGGGGCACTCTCCCTAACTTCAGGAATTTTTTTATTGCAGGAAGTTTCTTAGCCTGGATTTGGACTTAGGTCTTCCTGACTTGAAGCCCAGCACCCTATCCACTACATCGCCTAGCATTTCCATTGTCTTAGACAATTACAACTTATAGGTCAAAGAAGATTAAAAATTTTAAAATAGAAAAGGGGGCAATATGCCAACTTATACCAACTTGACAGATTTCATGTTGGCTACTGAAGTAATCTGGGTGAGAGGTGATTAGGGCTTGAACACCACACTCTGGTGCCATCTTCCCTATCTGTTTTTATTTTCACACTATTCCTTTCTGTGTACTCTTTGTTTCACTACTCTCTAATGAATCTGGGCTATTCACCATCTCTTGCATGTATCTCAAATTCTCCTTCCTCTATGACTTTACTTACATAACTTCTGATCTAATGGGACTGTCTAGATCTCTGACTATCAAAATCCTACACATCCTTTCATGTCAATCTTAAATGCGCTATGAAATCTTCTTTGATTATCCTGTCAGTAATAACACTTTCCTCCTCAGACCCTGTATATTTCTTGGTTTATTTTTGGCTTAAGTATTGCGCTTTTCTACTTCATTGACTTCTTCAGCTACCATTTGTAACATCTCTTTAGAATTGGTTGTATTTGATGATATTGGTCATATTCTAGACTTCTCCATCATCCCCAAAGTGGGCTTCTGGCATGACCATTAATTCTGAAATTTCCCTATTCCTTTTTTCCTTCTCCCTCACTTTTCCTAAAACTAATATTTTTTACTCACTGAAACCTCTAGTACTTTGCCCCATCTCTTTTCTTCTAACCAATCACCACAACCATGGTCTTGTTTTCTCCCTTTATAACCTTTACCTTATGATTAAGAGGTTCAACTCAACAGTGTCCTCCAAACTCAAATTCTTTACTTTCTTGTCAAGTAAACAAATGAATAAGCATTTAACTGCTTATTATGAGCCAGATACCAGGCTTAGTGTTGGAGATACAAAAAAAGGCAAATAATAGTACGTGCTCCTAAGGAGCTCATAATCAAATGGGGGAGACAACATGTGAAAATCTATATTTTTTACAAAGAAAATACACACACATACATGTATATGTGTGTGTGCTGTTTTTACAAATAAGATATATATATATATATATGTGTGTGTGCATGTGTGTGTATACATACACACATATGTATAATTAAAAAAAGGAAAACACTAAAATTAAGGAGGACCTTAAGACTTTCAGCCATTTATGCTCTACAACTGCTTACTTTCTTCCCCCCGTCTTTACCCTCTTCTCCATCTGCCTTCTCCATTCCTGAATTGCTGAACACATTTGGAAAAAATGATGCAAATATATGGACAGTTCATTACATATTCAACTAATATAATCTTCTAATAGTTATTGAGTTCTCATTGCTATATTTTGTTCTTCCCTGATAGACTCTAACATGTTTGCTGTAGTAACTATTCCAAGCCTACTTCTTTAGCTCCTAATCTTACCTCTACAATGTCTCTAAGCAAATGATTTCCCTTCTGTTTTACTAAGGAAAATAAGAACAGCCATAATGCACTCCATACGTCACACCATAAAACTCTTCTATAACTTCATCTATTCTCTCCTCTAATATTTGAGAAAGATGGCTCTTCTTTTTGCAACAGGTAATTCCTCCATTTGTGTCTTGGATTGTATTCCCCTTGCATCTCCTGCCATCTTCTCTAGGAACTTGTCCCTTTCATCACCCCATCTTTTTTATTACTCCTCCCTCACTTCCTATATATATTCTAAGGTCTCACCAGGACTTAAAAACCCCTTCCATTTATTCTATTATTCAAGCTATTGTCCTATAATATCTTCTCACTTTCAAATTTGTCACTGACTCCAATTCTTCAATACTCACTGCCAACTGGGGAATATAGTGGGTAAAGTATGGGGCCTGGAGTCAAGAAGACCTGAGTTCAAATCCTGCCTCAAATGCTTCTTATCTGTGTGACCCTGGTCAAGTTACTTAACTGTTGTCTGATTCAGTTTGCTTAGCTCTAAAATGGGTATATTAATAGCATCTACTACCAAGAATTGTTTTGAGAATCAAAGGAGATAATATTCAAAAAGCATCTGGTGCACCATAGGCACCTAATAAATGAGTGTTTCCTTATTGTTTCCTTCAGTCATGAATGATCAGTTTTCCAATATTGCCACACTAGTGAAACTTCTTTCTTCAAGTTTACTAATTTCTTAGCTTCTAAGGCTGATGGAACATTCCTGGAGCATTCCTTAGTGCCTGTGCCTTCCCATCACAGATTATTATTTTGAGGCAGTTCTTCCTATGTGACCTTGGACCATTTATTCAACCTCTCTGGTCCAAGTTTTTTAATCTATAAAATAAGAGGTTAGGAGTCAAATGATCTCTAAAATCCCTTCCATGATTCTATAAACTTCAAAGGAGTGAATTTCCTAGAGCAGTCACATGGGCACAACTAGGTTGCTCTTTGGCTCTTCTAGCTCTATAGAATAATTTTTGGGTAGTTGGATTGGTATGGCACTGAATCAGTAAATTAATTTAGATAGAATTGTCATTTTTACTATATTTGCTCAGCCTACCCAGGAGCAACTGATATTTTTCCAATTATTTAGATCTGATTTTATTAGTGTGAAAAGTGTTTTGTAATTGTGTTCATATAGTTCCTGGATTTGTTTTGGCAGGTAGACTCCCAAATATTTTATAATGTCTACCATAACTTTATTACTTTTTAAATTTTTAAAATTTATTTATTTTTAGTTTCCAACATTCACTTCTGTAAGATTTTGAGTTTAAAAATTTCTCCCCATCTATTCCCTCTCCCCACCCCAAGACAGCATGTAATTTGATATAGGCTCTACATATACATTCATATTGAACCTATTTTCACATTAGTCATGTTGTAAAGAGGAATTAGAACCAATGGGAGAAACCAAGAGGAAGAAGAAACAAAAAAAAAGACAAAAAGAGAGAGCAAATAATATTCTTCAATCTGCATTCAGACCCCACAGTTCTTTTTTGGAATGTGGACAGTATTTTCAACGTGAGTCCTTTGGAGTTATCTTGGATCCTTACATTGCTAAGAAGAGATATGTCTATCAAAGTAAGTCATCACACATTGTGGCTGTTACCGTGTGCAATGTTCTGATGGTTCTGCTCATTTCACTCAGCATCAGTTCATTCAAGTCTTTCCAGGTTTGAAGTCTGTCTGCTCATCATTTCTTATATCACAATAGTATTCCATTATATTAAAATACAACAACTTGTTCAGACATTCCCCAACGTTCAATTTCTAATTATTTGCCACCATAAAAAGAGCTGCTATGTGGGTCCTTTTCCCATTTGTATAATCTCTTTAGGATACAGACCTAGAAGTAGTATTGCTGGGTCAAAGGGTATGCACAGTTTTATATCCCTTTGGGCATAGTTCCAAATTGTTCTCCAGAATGGTTGGATCAGTTCACTACTACACTAACATTGCACCAGTGTTCCAGTTTTCCCACATCTTCCCCAGCATTCATAATTTTCCTGTTTTGTCAGGTTAGCCAATCTGATAGGTGTGACGTAATATCTCAGAATTGTTTTGATTTGCATTTCTCTAAACAATAGTGTTTTAGAGCATTTTTTATATGACTATAGATTGCTTTAGTTTCTTCTTCTGAAATACAGTAACTTTAAATGGAATTTCTCTTTCTATCTCTTGCTGTTGGGCTTGGTTAGTAATAAGTAGAAATACCAATTATTTATGTGGGTTTATTTTATAGCCTGAAACTTTGCTAAATTTGTTTATTATTTCGTGTAATTTTATATTTGACTCTCTAGGACTTTCTAAGTATACCATCATAGCATCTGCAAAGAGTGATAGCTTTGTTTCTTCTTTGCCTATTCTTGTTCCTTAAATTTCTTTCCCTTCTCTTATTGCAAAAGCTAACATTTCTAGTCCCATAGTGAATAACAGTGGTGATAATGGACATCCTTGTTTCACCCCCAATCTTATTAGAATTGCTTCTAGCTTATCACCAATACATATAATAGTTGTTGATGGTTTTAGATAGATGCTACCTATCATTTTAAGGAAGACTCAATTTATTCCTATGCTCCCTACTGTTTTTAATAGAAATGGATATTGTATTTTGTCAACAGCTTTTTCTGTCTTTATTGAGATAATAGTGTGATTTCTGTTAGTTTTGTTGTTGATGTGAACAATTATGCTGATAGTTTTCCCAATATTGAACCAGCCCTGCCTTTCTGGTATAAATCTTACCTGGTCATACTGCATTATCTTTGAGATAAGTTGCTGTACTCTTTTTGCTAATATTTTATTTAAAATTTTTGTATCTATATTCATTAGAGAAATTGGTCTAAAATTTACTTTCTCTGTTTTGGTTTTTCCCAGTTTATGTATCAGCACCATATTTGTATCATAAAAAGAATGTTAGGACTCTTTCTTTGCCTATTTTCCCAAATAGTTTATATAGTATTGCAATTAACTGTTCTTTAAATGTTTGATAGAACTCACTTGCATTCATCTGGCCCTGGAGATTTTTTTCTTAGGGAATTCATTGATGGCTTCTTCAATTTCTTTTTCTGAAATGGGGTTATTTAAGTATTTTATTTCCTCTTTTGTTAATCTGAGCAATTTATATTTTTGTAAATATTCATCAATTTCACTAAGCTGGACAAATTTTTTTTGGCATACAGCTGGCAAAATAGCTTCTAATTATTGTTTTGATTTCCTCTTAATTGGTGGTGAATGCACCCTTTTCATTTTTGATGTGAGTAATTTGGTTGGGTTTATCTATTTTATTATTTTTTTTTCATAAAACCAGCCTTAATTTTATTTATTAGTTCAATATTTTTCTTACTTTCAATTTTATTTATCTCTCCTCTGGTTTTCAGAATTTCTAATTTGGTATTTAATTTGTTCTTTTTCTATTTTTTTTTAGTTTTATGCCCAATTCATTGATCTCTTCTTTCTCTATTTTAATCATGTAAGCATTTAGAGATATATAACTTCCCTGAAGAACCACTTTCTCTGCATCCCCAAAATTTTGGTATGTTGTCTTATTATTGTCATTCTCTCATATGAAGTTAGCTATCTTTATTTTAAGAGGTAAAAGCTGGGGGTGGAGCCAAGATGGTGGAGTAAAAGCAAAGACTTTCTTGAGCTCTCTCTTAAATCCTTCAAAATCCCTGTAAAATGACTCTAAACACATTTTAGAGTAGTAAAAACCACAAAATGACTGTATGAAATAAATTTCCAGCTGAAGACAACCTGGAAGGTCAGCATGAAAGGTCTATTGCACTGGGGTGGGAGAGTAGCACAGTCTAGAGTGGGCCATGCTGGCGGACTGGGCCCCTAGCAAACCTGGGCTAGTGCTCAGAGGATTGAATCACTGGCAACTATGATGGTTTCCAGACTTCTCAATCCACAAACACTAAAGACAATTTAGAAGGTCAGTAGGAAACATCTTCCAGGCCTAGGTGTGAGAGCAGCAAGGTCTGGCCCCAGCCCTGGGGTGGCAGAGGCACTGGCAGCAGTGGCTACTTCTGGAATTCTTGGCCCATAGATGATGGGGGGGGGAATCAAGCTGCTGATCAGAGGGAGATTGCCAGGGATATCTTTGCTGGCTCTGAGACAGGATTATCTTGCTTTGCCCATGCTTCTAACTGGGTCACAGTCATCAGTGGCAGTCCTGGGGCAAGGAGCCTATGGCTGAGCTTGTGGCGGCAGTTGAGAGGGAATCCACTTCACATCTACAAGGCAGAAAAGAGTGCTTGTGGTCACTCACAGACCAGAGTACAGGACAGGAGAGGAGTAAATACCTCTCCTTTGATTATACTACCTTGGAAGAAATGAAAATTTACAGGTCCCCGGAAGTGTCTCTGAAAACAGCTGCACAAAACCCCTGAAGTTTGGGACAGTACAACCTCCACACTAAAGGCAGAGTCCTATTTTAACAATGATCTCAAAAGTCAAGTAATTGACTGGGAAAATGAGCAAAAGTGTTAAAAAACCCCTCAGACTACAGAATCTTACTTTGGTGACAAAGAAGATCAAAATATACAATCAGAATAAAATAACATCAAAGGTCCTACATCCAAAGCCTCCAAGAAAAATATGAAGTGGTCACAGGCCATGGAGGAGCTCAAAAAGGGTTTTGAAAACCAAGTGAGAAAAGTAGGGGAAAAATTGGGAAGAGAAATGAGAGTGATGCAAAAAATCATGAAAAATGAGTCAACAGCTTCCTACAGGAGGCCCCAAAAATACTGAAGAAAATAACCTTATAAGATAGACTAACCCAAATGGCAAAAGAGGTCCAAAAGCCAACAAGGAGAAGAATGTCTTTAAAAGCAGAATTGGCCAAATGGAAAAGGAGGTCCAAAAGCTCACTGAAGAAAATAATTCCTTAAAAATTAGAATGGAGCAAATAGAAGCTAATGACTTTATGAGAAATCAAGAAATTATAACAAAAAATCAAAGAATGAAAAATATAAAAGACAATATGAAATATTTCTTTGGAAAAACAACTGACATGGAGAATAGATCCAGGAGAGATAATTTAAAAATTTATTGGACTACCTGAAATCCATGATCAAAAAAAGAGCCTGGAAATCATCTTTCAAGAAATTATTAAGGAAAACTTCCCTGATATTGTAGAACCAGAGGGTAAAATAGAAATTGAAAGAATCCAGTCACCTGAAAGAGATCCCAAAACGAAAACTCCTAGGAATATTGTGGCCAAATTCTGGGGTTCCCAGGTCAAGGAGAAAATATTCCAAGCAGCTAGAAAAAACAATTCAAGCACTGTGGAAACGCAAGCAGGATAACACAAGATTTAGCACCGTCTACCTTAAGGGATTGAGGGCCTTGGAATATGATACTCCAGAGGTCAAAGGAGCTACTATCAAAACCAAGGATCACCTACTCAGCACAACTCAGTATAATCCTTCAGAGGAAGGAATGGATATTCAATGAAACAGAGGATTTTCAAGCATTCTTAATGAACAGACCAGAGCTGAATAAAAAGTCTGACGTTTAAGTACAAGACTCAAGACAAGTATGAAAAGGTAAACAGGAAAGAGAAATTATAAGACACTCATTAAAGTTGAACTGTTTCTATTCCTACATGGAAAGATGATATTTATAACTCATGAGATCTTTCTCAGCACTAGGGTAGTTGGAGGGAATATATACATACATTTATATGTGTGTGTATGTATATATATATGTATATACATACACACATATATGTGTGTATGTATGTATATATTATATACTCACATGCACACAACACACATATACACACAGAGAGGGCACAGGGTGAGTTGAATATGAAAGGATGATATCTAAAAAATAAAATTAAGTGGTGAGAGAGGAATATACTCAGAAAAGGAGAAAGGGAGAGATAGAATATAGTAAATTATTTCACATAAAAGAAGAAAGAATGAGTTTTTACAATGGAGGGGAAGAGGGGGGAGGTGAGAGAGAATGAGTGAACCTTACTCTCATTGGATTTGGCTTAAGGAAGGAACAACATACACACTCAATTGGGTATTAAAATCTATCTTACTCTACAGAAAAATGGGGGAATTGGAAAGGAGGGTGATAGAAAGGAGGGCAAATTGGGGGAAGGGATAATAAAAAGCAAACACTTTTGAAGAGGGACAGGATCAAAGGCGAGAATAGAATAAATGGAGGGTGGGACAGGATGGAGGATAATATAGTTAGTCTTTCACAACATTACTCTTATGGAAGTGTTTTGCATTACTACACGTATATAACCTATATTGAATTGCTTGCCTTCTCAGTGAAGGTGGATGGGGTGGGAGGAAGGGACACAATGTAGAACTCAAAGTTTTGAAAACAAATATTAAAAATTGTTTTTATATACAACTGGGAAATATATGTGGGCAATGGAGTGTAGAAATCTATCTTGCCCTACAAGAAAATAGAAGGGAAGGTGTTAAGAGGAGGGGGGATATAATAAAAGGGAGGGCAGATTGGGGGAAGGACTAATCAGAAAGCACACTGTCTTGGGATGGGTGGAGGGTAGAGATGAGGAGAAAATTTGGAACTCAAAATCTTGTGGAAATGAATGGCAAAAAACTAAAAATAAATAAGTTAATAAAAAATTTTGAAAAAAGAGTTAAAAGCTGTTGCAGTGCTGCTGTGGCTCTTTGATCTTGTTATCAGGGTTGACAGATGTTATGTGACTTGCCCAGGATCATACAGCTTTTGTGTCTGAGGCAGAATTTGAACTCTGGTCTTTCCGATTACAAATCAAGTATTCTATCTTTTGTGATGCCTGGTTACCTTTAGTCATGCTGAATTCATAAAAAGTTAGTCACTGACCTTGGGGAAGCAGTTATTGTATTTTAGTGGAGGGTAGAGAAATTTCCCAATCTGCTAGTCTGTCTTTGGTTTTCAGGGTTCACTATAAGGTAGATTCTGTGTTTTGATTTTTCTTGCACAAGAACCAAATAAAAGAAGGAAAATATGGAGGATAAACATGATTGCCCATGGCTTTCCCAAGGAGGCATATTCTAAAATATCATTAGCTATGTCAAGAAATGGAAATATAATGCCCTTCTCTTTGCCATCACAAAGTTGGAGCTAGGAACCTGAGGCAAGTCCTATCACTGATTGTGAGGGTAATTGAAAGGAACTTGAAAACTTGAGCTCAAAGCACTACATGGTGGCGTAATTGCTGAATATATAGTAACATATTTGTAGTCTACTCATAAATATTTGTTTAGGTCTTTTACTTCTACCCCGAGATTGCATACTGGAGACCTTTCTAGCCTTGTTCCAGAAAGACATGTGGGTTCTCAAGGCCCTTTACCTACCTGCCTTTCTTCTCCATTTCTGATGTGGATTAGGTGCTCCTTTGGAAAGGAGAAAGCCCTGTTGCTACACATTTATAGTTATTCCAGGACAAGGGAATGAATGAATATTTTGGCACCTCTTCCAATATTTTTGTTGGTGGGCCCCAAACCTTTACTTTTATAGAATCCTACAGCTATATAATTAATTGCAGAGTAGGAAGACAAGAGGAAATGGTCTAGTCTAAACCCTAGACCTACTTCATTGCTCTAATCTACGGAAGAGAAACAGGATAGAATTCCACCATGATTTTTCAGGAAGTTGGAGCTATTCTTTTACTGTTCCTTCTCCTTAGGCAACTGTAGGATGTAATCTCTTACTGGAGAGCTGAGGTTCTCTGTATGGTTCCTTGGAGCAAGCTGTGACTCCTTGGTTTGTATAGAGAGTCAGTGGGTTAGGTGCAGGTAGAGCTGGAATATCAGATGATCATAGACAAAACTATGTCCAGGCGGGTGGAAGTTAATATTCAATCGTTGGCCATGATAGTAACAGTCACTTGCTAAATCTGAGATGTCATGGACCTCACTCTCATCTGAATTGCATCAAAGAGGGAATAATATACAAACTCAGTTGGGTGTAGAAATCTATCTTACAATATAAGAAGGTAGGAAGGAAAGCAATAAAAGAAGGGAGGGTTAGGGAGAGCTGATAGAAGGGAGGACATTTTGGGGAAGATTTCAGTTTCTTTGATAAAGACTTCATTTCTCAAATGTATAGAAAGCTGAGTCAAATTTATAGAGATAGGAGCCATTCTTCAGTTGATAAATGGTCAAAGGATATGAACAGGTAGTTTTCAGACAAAGTAATCTAATCTATCTATAGTCATATAAAAATGCTCTAAATCACTATTGATGAGAGAAATACAAATAAAAACAACTTTGAACTACTACCTCACACTTGCCAGATTGTCTAATATGACAGAAAAGGAAAATGGCAAATGTTGGAGGGGATGTGTGAAAGTTAAAAAAAATAAAACAAAACTAATGTACTATTGGTGAAGCTGTATACTGATTCAACCATTCTGGAGAACAATTTGGAACTTGGAACTATGCCCAAAGGACTATGAAACAATGCACACCTTTTGACCAAGCAACACCACAAGTAGATCTGTATTCCAGAGATAAGAAAATGAAAAGGACCTATACACACAAAAAATATTTATAGCAGCTCTTTTAGTGGTGGCAAAGAAGTGAAAATCAAGGGGATGTCCATTAATTGGGGAATGGCTGAACAAGTTATTGTATATGATTTTGATGGAATACTATTATGCTTTAAGAAATCATGAGCAGGCAGATTTCAGAAAAACATGGCAAGACTTACATTAACTAATATAAAGTGAAATGAGCAGAACCAGAAATGAACAGAAAACATTGTACACAGTAACAGCAATATTGAACGATGTTCTACTATGAATAACTTAGCTCAGCAATACAAGGATATATTCTCAGCAATACAAGGATTCAAGATAGTTCTGTAAGATATATGATGAAAGGTGCTGTCAGTCTCCAGAGAGGGAACTGGTAGAGCCTAAATCCAGATCAAAGATACTTTTTCCTTACTTTCTTTATTTTTCTTGTTTTTGTTTTTTTTCCCATGTTTTCTTATGTGGAAATGTGTTTTTCATGACTGCACATGTATAACCTATGCAAAATTGCTTGTCCTCTCAATGGAAGGGTGGGAATTTGGAACTCAAAATTGAAAAAAAAGACAATGTTAAAGTTGTTTTTACATGTAATTGGGATAAATAAAATATTAAATAAGATAAAAATAAATAAGAGATGTCAGCTCAGAATCAATCAATCAACAAGTATTTGTTATTTATCCGAGGTTACAATTACAATTGCAAAGAATGAAGTGATCCCTATTCACAATGATCCAGGCAGATTTGGCAATGTTGGCAGACTTATAGGCAGAAAGCCTCAATAAAACATCATCAATATGTATGGCTCTGACAAAAGATGTCCTGACACAGAAGTGAAACAATGAAGTCTATTTTTAGATATACAGTATAGTTTATTTGCCAGCTCTTCCCTCTGGTCAAAGTCACAGTATTAAATAGCTTAGCCTATTGAAGAGCAGGTTGGTCAAAAGAACCCTAGATTCGGAGTTGAAATACCTATTGACTCCTACCTCTGCTACCCATTGCCCATATGATCATAAACAAGTCACTTTATCTCAGTTTCAGTTTTCACTTTTTTTTTTTAAAATGAAGGAGTTGAAATAGGTGTGTCCTATGGTCCCCTATGATTTTGTGCTTAGATTCCCAATATTGGAGGATGAATCTGCTTTTGGCTAGGAGCTATTAATATCAGAGTCAATAGATGGTTCAATGGTATTCAAGAAAGTAGGGCTTCTCTTAATAGATTAAAATCTTCCTCCCGTATGTCAAGATATTAGGAGACACCTTGTTTTCCACAGCTAAGGTCCAGCAAACAAGCTATGCCCAGAGCTTGACTTAAAAGCAATCCTTCGTGCTCACCCTCTGGGTGATCTCAGCCACAGGAAAATCCCAGAATAGTTTTATATAATTATTGTATTGTTTTCCCCAGCACCAAGTGTTCTCTGAAGTTGTACAGGCAACTGCTGCATCAATGTTCTAGTCATGAAGCCCTGCTATGAATCAAAGTTGTGTCATTGTTGATATGGCCCCTCATTGTCAGGGATACAGTTTACTTGCATAGCCAAAGGAATGTGTTGATATCTGCCTACACTAAAGTGGGTTCCCCCCCACCAGTGTCCTTGCTTACAAGCCATTTTCCTCACTTTTAAATTAAACTTCTGGTTGATCCCTGACTCTCCTGTCTCTAACCTGCTTTGTTTGGCTTTGCCCACTCACAGGTTAGAGGCCAGTTCCATCCAGTTTACATACCCCATAGTGGAGAATATTCTCCCAGTTTCTTGGGTTTCCCCTTCATGAATGTCTTCCCCCTTCTAAGAGCCCTGTATGTCCCTGGAACTTATAAAATTTGTTTAGAAGGGCTTCTGGGTCAGACTTTGGTGTTGGCTTTCTCTCATTCCCTCTCTTTTGGGCTTTATACTCTTAACATAATAAAGTAAAACCCACTGGTTTCCCACTGGTTTTTAGTTTTAATCTATAAAAGTTTTGCTTAGTCATAAAATGCATGGCTGGAAGATCACATTTCAGTACCACTGAAACACTGCTGAGTGCAGTTAATTAATTTCCCCTCTGGGTTATCTTTGGTTAGAACACAATTTTCAAAAGTTTCTGCAACTAAGGATGCAAAATTGGTTATGGAAGCAGAACTGACTTCAAAAGTATCTTCAGTTTGATGTAATAGTCAATTATGAGATCAATTTTTATTATCCCAGAACATTGATGGTACTTTGCTCAGTACTTGAAGAAAAAATTTGAGGGCAAACCTTTTAGATAATTTTCTCTTTATGAGAATTTCCAACCTCATCTGTTCTCTTCCACCTGAAATATTCCTCTAAATACATATATTTGGTATATCTACATTCACAAATGGTCCTGACAAGATATTGTTGGTGCTAAGCATATACCAGATTGACTCTTGAATAAAATATTCTCTTCAAACTGCAACATTTCACCTGGTACTATTTTAGTGACCTCCTAATATGTTACTGTAATTTTGTCATGAAATATTTTCCATTATCAAGATCTGAAAGAAATCAGGGAGAAAAAAGAATTCTAATACATAAATGATAGAATGGGTATAGTTCATTATTGTTAATAGTTGTAAAAATTTGGTAATAATTTCTCAGGCTGGTAGACATGATGAACATATTTTGAATAACACTAGTTATTCATATATTAGTTGGACTTTTTCAGAAGTACACATACCACTAGCTACACATGATTTATAAATTTGTACCACTTAGGCCTCTTCTGGCCTCATGTTCCCTTGAAAGGAAGATCTATGCGTGATGTTTTCATAATTCATTTGGCTCTATTATAAGGGCACAAGCACATGGATCATTTCAGTTAGGGATATGATTAATAAAGTTAAAAAGTTTTCATCTAATAATATAACATAGCTTTATCATTTTATGGGACATCTACTTAATTATAAATAGAATTAAAATATTAGTATTATGGATGAATACTCAAATTTATTTTTAAAACTAGTTTTTTTAATATTTGACATGATTGGTTTAGTCTATAAATATTATTTTTGCTCTTCTCATCATGGAAGTGTAGCCATAGTAATTTATGATTATAATTTAAGCTTTAACATTTGAAAATTACTTAGAATGATCCTTTCAGTGGCTTAATTCTTTGAGGCTCAGGGGCAGATGTCAGATGGAAGCAAATAAAGCCATATGTATGTTCTTGACAGACTCCATACCCACCACAGAATCATGAGACATGAGGTAAGCAACCATGGAAAGAGAGAAAGAATACAAGCACACCGGCATCACAATTTTATGGCTTAGACATCGACAGTAACCCAATTGGAAGCAATTAACAATTAGCTAATGAACATCAGAATGATGGATATCTTAGATGCTGCTGCTCAGATCTCTTTCCATAGCCCAAGGAGTATACTATAGTGTGAGAAGCTCAAGAATGAGCCTACGAAATTTAATTTTTCTGTTTTCAACATTTCGGGATCCTAAACACTGCTCGTCTTGGGTGGGAGTTTGTGTGCATTTCTAAGAAGCTAGGTAGGCTGTTACCAAAGAGATATATCTTTTCTGTATATTCCTCAATGGGGCCCCAGTAATTCACATTTGTTTCTTGATAGTGAAATAATTGTAGAACTGCCTCAAGTGATCATATTGCTAAAGATTAGCAGCCACTGATGAAAACTCACCTCAGATTAGGCTCAAGACTAACCTGAAAATGTGTCTCTGAAGTTGCACCCACAATTACTCTCAATAAATAATATTCAAATAAGAAGGTAACACTCTCACAGATTCATTAGGGATGTGCATCCTATTATGGACATTACATTATATTTGAAAGTTTTTGACTCAATGAAATTTTTTAATTCTAATAGTATAATACTTAACAGCTTGGATATGAAGGAAAATAATTCTTCCTTTCTTCATCCTTACCTTCTTCTATTGTTTCCTCCCTCCTTCCCTTTCTTCTTCCTTCCTTCCTTCCTCCCTCCCTCCCTCCCTCCCTTCCTTCCTTCTTTCCTTTTTTATTTACTTTCTACAAATGCACTAAGAACTTGCATTAAGTCAAACTATTGAACTATGTACGAAGCACTGCTCTAGGTAAAGAGGCATAAAAATACATTGTGAAGGATCCTTATCAGTTGGCAAAACTAGAAATTAGATTGTGTAAGGCTTTAGCTAACAAATATAGAACCCTTTATTTTATTCCTGAGGCAACAGAAAGCCACTGAAGCTTTTTGAGCAAGGAAATGTTGTGATTCATGCTTAATACTTTAGGAATACCTATTTGACAGCTTATGAGAGATGAATTGGAAAAGGAGGAGATTGTATAAAGGGAGACCAATTAGGAGGCCATTGCATTCATCATGGTAGTAAATAATTACGGGTTGAAGCAGTGTGGTTGTGGTATGAAGAAATAAAAGAAGATCGAAGCAAGCAATGTTGAAAAGGTAGAATTTACTGGATTTGAGAACTGATGGGACTGTGTGTGTGTGTGTGTGTGTGTGTGTGTGTGTGTGTGTGCGTGTGAGGGAAGGGGTTAGGTGATGGAGAGGAAATAGTCAAAGAATATGTCCAGGCTGTGAACTTTGGTAAGTAGGAGAAAGTTTCTCTCTTTTGAGAGAAACATGGCTATTAGGAGGCAAAATGGGCTTGCCAGAAAGACCATAAGTTCTTTTTTGGATGTTTCCTATAGGACACCCAAATGCACATGTCAACAGAGAGCTAGAGCAGCAGGATTGGAACTCAAAAAAAAAAGATGAGGCTGAAGCTGAATATGAAGACTTACCGGAATATTCAATGTTTTTTTTCAATATGCCATGTGTTTTGGTTGCAAATTTAAGTTGCAAATTGAAAGAAAATAAGATTGGAGTGATGATGCCATGTTACTGAGATTATCTTATTGATCAGATAATAAACATTGTTTACATCTTTGAACTTACTAAAGCAGAGAAATGGATAAACATATTTTAGAAAGGCTTTTAAAAAGTTACTGAAAACTTGCATTTTCAAAGCAATTTCCTACACATTCTGTGGAATTAGTATTTTATTGTATTTATCTAAATTATTTTAACAAAAAAAGTAAAATGTTTTACCAAAAGAATTTTTGTTCAAAATAAATAAATAAAAATGCTTTTTTTCTTGTATTCAGTACCAGAAGCAAAAGAAAGGCATTAAATTATTATTTAAGGCTGTGAAGGGGTCAAAGATGTTAGAGCAAAGAGTATGGTTATTCAGAAATTAAAGACATGAGCATTCTGCTGATCAGAAATGGCACAAAAAATCTGAACTGTTTTCTTTTTTTCCCCTGTGCCAATCTAGAGTTCTTCTTCTTAAGAATTTAACTTACTACTTCTTAAACAATGATCAGTTTCACAGCTTGCTGTGTGTATATGTGTGTGTGTGTGTGAGTGAGTGAGTGAGAGAGAGAGAGAAAGAGAGAGAGAGAGAGAGACTGTAAACTATTTGTTAAATTATAAAATAGAAAACAGAAGGAGAATCCTTAAGGAATTGCGAATTACTTAGAAACCCTTTTGAACCCAAAAGTAGGAAAGTGTATTATATGTTCAACCCAGCCTGAGCATAGGCAGACTTTGCATAGAAAAAAAATAAAATGAAAATGGAACTTTACATTTATCACCTCTAGTTTATAGATCATAACTTCTGCAATATTATTATTGGATTTATAGACTATGCCATTTGACTTGATGTTTTCAATTTAAGGTAGGTATTAAACTATCCAAGCTAAAAATGCTGACCCTTGTAGTATAATGGAGATAGATCTTGTAAGTTCTTTGAAAATAGGGATTGCTTTAATTTTTTGGACTCATGACCCCAGTGTCTAGGATTGTACCTAGGAAAATTAAGTATGTGCTTAATAAATACTTGTTGAATGATTGGTTCCTCTTTTTTCATGACAAAGAAATTGTAGGAAGGAGGAGTGGGAAAAAAGAGAAAAGAAGGAGGAAAAAGAAAGTAAATCCTTAAAAATGTGTTCACTCTTATTTTAGTAAATACAGGAGAGTAAAGAGTGTTGAATTAATATATGATCAATGAGGATTTCATCATTATGACAAAATTTTCTTTTGATTTTCAACTTTGTCCTAATAAATGGGATGCTGAAAAAAATGAATCCAGTTTAGTGAATATTCCAATATATCTCTGTGTCAAACACTCATCTCTTTCCTGAGCTCTATTCCTAAAGCTGTAATTCTCTGTTAAACATGTTCACCAGTATGTTCTGTAGGTATCTTCAAATAAAACAATTTTGGGGAGTGAAAGAAAGTCTTCATTGATGGTCCTTCATCCAAAGGCTTCTGGGTTACTAAATCACAGTCTTCCAAAGAACTAAAATAGCTTTTATCTCTAAAGAGGACAAAACCCTCTCTAAGAAGCATTGAAAAACTTCATTTCTGGGTTTACTTGCCAGGACTAATAGCATCAGACCATAGTAAACGTTTATGCTTTCTTAGTAAATCCAGGTATTTTCAAGTTTCAACAAAATGAATTTTCAAAGATCACTTACCTCCAGTCAATTATAAGTCATCTAATTTGCCCTCTCATTTTATAGGGAAGGAAACTGAGGGCTATAGAGATTAAGAAAGTTGTGTAATGTCCTAATGACCTAGGTTTAATGTTTTTTTATTCCAAAAAATTCATATAATAATGATGATTTGACTCAATGTAATCTTGACACCAATAGTACATATATGCCATCCACAGGTTATCTCTAGATCTTTCTATATGACCAGCTTGTCTTCTCTATTCATTGATCCCTCTAATTACATCCTCATACTACTTGTACTATAAAGATCTTGGTCATTAATGTGTTGTGCCCTACTCATAGCTATCATGTTTACTTCTGTTTCCCTCCAAGTAATTCTGAAAATTTATACTTAGACACTATGGTATTCATGATTTACAATCATTCAGAATTAGTGAAAGAATATTTTTAAAATATTATCATTTGTTTTAGGAAGAAAATTAGAGTCATAAGAAGGACTACAATTTCTCAAATGTCAAATATAATCCATTCCTCTCCTCTTATTTAATTTCAGGAACAGTTCATAATCAGTTCACTAAGAAATATGTATTGGTAAACTAGCTTTAATAGCTTTCCATTCAATTATCTTTTAAAGTTGTACAATAGGCCCTTTGGTATTTCAAGTGTGGGTAATTAAGTTGGAAGATTTTGAATAATAATGGTTAGAAGGCCCTGACATTTTCTAGGTATGCTTAAGTTAGCACAATGTAATCCATAGACAGGAGCATCTGGTGTACCCTACCATCTCTAGTGAATCCCTTTCCATCTTATTTATGTGGTAGAATGTATTCACAATGGTAGAAAACACCTTTAGTGAGCCTATATCTTCTCGTTTTGTTTCACTTAACATCAATAATCAGGGGATCAAATTAAGTTCTATCTTTTAAAGAATCATATGTAATTTTGGCATATGCATAGCATGTATATGCTCCTTATTGTCAGGAGATCTAAAAAAGAATGAAGAATATTGGGTGCATTTTCTATAAAACATTTGCATCAGGATATGGATAAAAGTCCACCAGTTTGAGAAGAAATAGATAAGCTGAAAGTGAGTAGCTAAATAGATGTAAGCACAGAGCTGTTAAAATAAAGAAAAATTAAATGTTACAGAGCTAGAAGCAATGGGACATAGTAACTGATTAAATATGAGAGCTGAGCAAGAGGGAAGAGTCAGAGACAATAGCAAGTTTTCAAACATGTAAGATTTGGGTAAGTGCTGGTATCACAAGCAGAAAGGATCAGAAGGAAAAAAAAATTAGAGGTAAAGATAACTAGTTAAATTTGAGATATCTTGGATTTGACTTCCAAATGGGATTGCCAAATAAAATTGTCCTGTGGATAAGTTGAGGGTAAAAGTATAGACTTGGAATTCATCTATGTAAAGGTTGGAGCTGTGGGAGTAAATGAGAATGCCATGGGAATGAATGTGGTGAAAGAAGAAAATATCTTCAAATATAGAACCTTAAAAAACCTGCAAAGGATACGATGAAGGAAAGGGTAGGAGACACAGCAAAATGTGGGACCCCTGGAGCTAAGGGAAGAGTAAATATCTAAAAGTATGAAATGGAAAACAATCTTAAATGCTTCAGTTAGGTCAAAGACGATGATGAGTTAAAGAAGGTCTTTAGATTTGGCTCTCTGAAAGTCATCAGTGACCTCTGCAAGACTAGTTTCAGATGAATAGTAGGGATAGAAGTTGGATTACAAGAAGTTTAAGAGAGAATTAGTGGTGAGGAATTGTAGGAATTAGGTATAGATAATTTTAAGAATAAATTTAGCATTGAAATAAAGAAGAGATATGGGATAGGAACTGATATGAAATGTAATTAATATATTCATATTTGTCTTCTGTCAAGAAGAGGTAATCAGTTGAATTATTAGTACTTTTGATTTTAATTGGGAATAGCTAAAGAATGGTATTTGAATATAATGGAATACTGTTCTGCCAAAAGAAATGGGGAAAGGGTTAGTTTTAGAGAAAATGGGAAAATCTGTATGAACTGATAGAGACTGAAGTGAACACAAGGAGAACATTTCATACAATAACACAGTAAAAATATACAACTTTGACATACTTAAAAAACACAATTCTGATGACAACAATGACCAATCATGATTCCAGAGGACTAGTGATGAAGCATGCTACCCCCTCTCCTGACTGAGAGACGATGGAATTGGAGTGTAGAATGACAAGTATTTTTTTAGATGCCAACATGGGGATTTGTTTTGCTTTACTACCCATGTGTATTGCAAGAACTTTTTTCCCTTTCTCTCTTTTTCCAATCAAGGGGGTGAGTGGTGGGATGGAGAGAAAATAGATTTTTGTTGATTTAAAATATACAAAAAAAGGAGTATAGAGGTTGTAATCTCTGTAGATGGAGGAGGGATCCATAGCAAAAGCTTTTTAAAAAAATAGGTAACCACATACAGAACTAACATTTTTCTAGGAATGTAGGCCCAGACTTTGTCACAACATTTAAAAATTACAAAGAATCTCAGAGGTGTTCCGACCCTGCTATATCTGATTAAGAATCTGTCTAAAACATACTTCACAGATTAATTGTGGTTTTGCCAGCATAGGTTTTTTGTACTATATACAATTGGTCAGATGCAGCTATTCTTCCTGTTGTTCTCTTTAGTACTATTTCAATACCCTTCCTTCCTCCAGGTAGGCACCAAACACCATTAATTGAAAACGCAATATTAATATTACTGTAATTAGGTGGACCGGCCAATTGGAACATGGGAATGATTATAACCTAGTAATCAGACATTAGTTTACTTTTGAAAATTTTGATTTAAGAATAATTCCCTAAAGATTCTATAATCAGAGTGGATTTCAAATCTACATTTAAACAATGACCGCTTTGCACTGATGATCTCTTTATAGAAATAGATTAACAAAGTCATCAATATGGTTACTAGAAGAGAAATTTCACTCGACATATTATTTTCCTGCAGTGAATCCATTCAATGCTATTTAACGAGGGATTATGTCATACTAAAGGAAGAGTGATGGGTGGGGAGCCAGATTGTATTTGAAAGGTACAGTACAAGCAGAATTAATCCGACACTATATAAAATAGGCACAGAGCCATTTTATGGGAAAGAGTCTTTCAGGGGAAATTTGCTATTAAAATGAATTTTGAGCAGTCTGTGAATACTGTGAATAGTGGGTAGAAAATGAATGTGTTGTCTACCAGAGATAAGGGCATTGGAACACAATTTTTATACCAAGAAGTGCAGTAGATATAACTATGTGGACCTTTAAGCTATAAAATTCACCATAAATATTTAAATAGAAGACAATGTAACTTGTTTACATCAAAGGGTTCACATTTTTCAAGGCCTCTTAGTGATTTCTTGCTACATGATAGCAATATATCTAAAGAAGAAAAAAAAATCATTGGATATGCAGAAAATTTTATGAGGGGGAGAAAGAGATTTCTATTATCTATCATAAAAGACAAGCTCTTGATTGAATAAGATGTGTGAAAGGTATCAGTGATTATAGAAAAAGAAGAAAAGATGTGTCTAAAGGAAAACAGCTTACACTGATACAGAACTTTATGGTTACAAAATGTTTTTGTTCATTTAGAGAAGTAGGTGGTGGGGTGGATAGATTGTGGGACTTGGAGTAAGGAAGAACAGAGTTCCAATCTTATCTCAGACACTATTAGCTATTTGACTCTGGGCAAGTCGCTCAACCTTTTTGTGCCTCAGTTTCTAATCTGTATAATGGGCATAATAACAGCATATGCCTTACCAGACAGTGGTGATGCTATAATGAGATGTTATTTATAAAGCACTTTGCTAACCTTCAGCTACTATATAAATTCTTTCTGTCAATTAATTTTAAAGCATTTTCTTCTTTTTCCAAATGATAGCAAGACCGAAATACATTCGATTGAAAATAAAAAAAAAAACCCTCAACTCAAAATCAAATTGAATTTGCCTCAATTCCTGTCATCCATACAGATGGTTCATAGCATTTCCAGGCTGTAACATCATCATTGAAGTTTTCCTTAATTACTCTAGATTGAAATGATCTTTCCACAGCAAATTTGATTTACAGTGATATTAATTCAAAAATCATTGTTTTGTATCATGGTTAAGTACCATACTACTGAACTTTAATATCCATGAAGGATGAGGCTACATCTTTTTTTTTCCTCCAGCTTCCACAAAAGTTCTGCTCATAGGCCTGCTCATACATGAAAATAGTCACAGTCAAGTCAGCAAAACACAGGCTTCAGAGTATTATCTAGTCCTCGAAGACTATGTTTTTCCTTTGTATCCCTAGTACCTAACAAAATACCTGGCACATAGAACATATCAATAAGTGCTTGTTGAATTTGGATTGAATTCTGCCAAATTGGAAAAGCTTAATAGACAAGCTAAACAATATAGTATTCAGAGAATCCCAATAAAAGAATATTCCTATAGAAGTTCTCTAAATACTACAATTCACAGGTGCCATTATATTAATTGCATCAAGCCTCAGGAAAGAATGCGAAGAATCCTTGTGGAATTCATAGCAATAGGTTTTCCTCGTTGTTGTTTAGTCATGTCTGACTTATTGTGACCCCATTTAGGAGTTTCTTGGCAAAAATACTTTAGTGGTTTGCCATTTCCTTCTCCAACTCATTTTTACAGATGAGGAAACAGAGACAAATAGGGTTAAGTGATTTGCCCAGGGTCACATACCTAGTAAGTATCTTAGGCCAAATTTAAACTCAGGAAGATGAGTCTTTCTGACTCCAGGACTGGCACTCTGTCCACTGTGCCACCTAGGTGCAGCAATAGATAGGAAATCATGTATTCGGAGACAACAGATAAGAGTGTTGGACACAGAAGCAGGAAGACCTAAGTTTGCATCTTTTCTCAGATACCAGTCATGTGATACTGGGCAAGTTATTCAATCTCTCTCAATCTCAGATTCCTCATTTGTAAAATGATAAAAATAATATCTATGTCTACATCACAGGGTTATTGTAAGCACAATCATTTATATTTCATTATATTATGCTATATTATAGCATACCATATTATATCATATCAAATTATATTTGCAGTATGTTATATTACATTAAATTTTCAATGTATAAAATGTATCTATAATGTGTACAATTATAATGCATTATATATTATTGTCATGGTCCTCTTTGAGAATGAAGGACAAACACAACTATATATTATAATCTATCATATATAATGTAATATTGTGATATTACATTATGTAATACACACATATTTTGGAAACTTCAAAGTCATATATAAATGTTAGATTATTAATCATATATAGTGAAAAAATAAATATGGATGAAATGTATAGCATTTTTATAAATTTTATACCATTTTATGGTAGATATTATATACTGACAGTGAATTGAGACTCAAATTGATTAGTAGGAGAAAATTGGGGTGGACCACATTAGGCAATTGTAAAACTTTATATTTTTTGCTGTCAAAAGTGCCCTTTTAAAATACTAATATTTTTCCAGATGGAGTCATGGCTGAGGATCTTGAAACATCCTTTCTTCGGAAAAATGAAAGGACCATGTAGTGGCATATTCACCTATCTAACACCAGAAGGAACACTACCCAAGCCTTCTTCACTTCCTCAGACTCTTAGCCTATGTGGCTGTCAAGACCTTTGGTCTGCTGGAGTCCTATTCTTTTACTCTGGTCTGGGGTATGTCTGTACTCCTATCAAACCTCAAACTTTTATGACCCCAACTTATGGGCTGCTCCCACCAAAGGGTCTGTGTACTTCCTTGAGTCATGTTTATCAATATCATTTACTGTAGAAAAGTTTTTAATTAAGGAATTAAATAAACCTAACATTAATATAAAACTCCAATTCACAGTATATTTCCAGCCTGTGATTCCGCTATTCCCCACGTCAACTTTCCAAAGAGGAGGTTAAGCAAAAGCCCTAACTTGAGTTTTCTATTGTTTGTAGCCAAAAGCCCATAAGAGTTGTCCCTTGGGGCTTTCCACTGATGAACCACTTGGGTGGTTCAGCTTCCTAGTCCTTGAATGTAGGAACTTAGAACATCCTGGGAATCTCTTGAGTATTGCACTTTTAAAAAGCTAGATAGCACTACCCATGGTTTCAGTTCTAGAAAGTTTCTCTTCTTGATCTCCAGCTTGCCACCTATGAGACCTTGGCCAAGTCACTTAACCATCTTTGCCTTAGTTTTCCCATCTGTAAAATGAGGTGGAGAAGGAAATGGTAGACCACTTCAGTATCTTTGCAAGAAAACCCCAATATGAGCTCACAAAGACTCACAACTGAAAGTGACTAAACAAAAACATATGCATTTAATTGCAGCTCTGTCCCTTTAATACTAGGTAACTCTGAAGGAGTTTTCTCCATGGCATTAAAGTGGCCTGTATATCAGAATCCCAATAATGCAGACAGAGAGGGCTAGCACATGTGACTTGTTATCAAACACTATTCCCTCAAATTTTTCTAAGTTCATATTCAATCTTTTTTTTTTTCAAATCCTCCATCTCAATTTTCCTGGCTTTTACTTCTCTCTGGGGTCATATGAGAGAGGCACTATTTACATACAAATAATTAGAAGGAAATAAATGGAAAAATACACGGTGAGCTTAGGTAAGCTGTAGCCTATTACCAATGATGACTATTGTGTGAGAAATGATATAAAATGGCTTAGTTATTGAGTATGTGTACAACTGGAAAAGGAGGTGGCTTAATCATGTGGTAAGAATGAAAAATGGCAGTCTGAGTGACACATTTGCATCCCTGAAATTTTAAAAGACTCAAAGAAAATTCCTATAGTGCACTAGCTAGACCTGCTAAGAAGTTTTGGAAAGACATAGATAAGAATAGCCCAGGATGAGATGTTTGGGGGTTGTGATTCCCATTGGAAGGGGTTTCTACTCTGATAAAATCATGGATCCACCAAAACAACCAAATAAGTAACCACCCCGTCTCCAGAACAGCTAAAATTTGTAGAATTGAAATGAAATAAAATGGATACACATGAGATCACTCAGATTTACTCATTCGTTTACTCTTTTGCTTATTCTGGTTTTATCTGCAAATTATCAATCATAAGTATAATGTTTTACTATGAGTTATGCATATCCTCTCAAATATCAGTTTGCCAATTTGAATTTAATATTTCATGTTTTAACACTAACTCCATCAATGAGAATTCTCTCTTTCCCCTTAATACCTGGTATAATTTTGGAGATATTAAAAAGAAATTGTCTATTCTTTAATAGAGATAAAAAGATCACTTTGTTCTCAAAACTGGAAATAAATTGAAAAAGTTTTCACAATAAACACAACTTTCAATTGATTGAAACTCAGAAGGGACATTCAGAAAGTAAGAGAAGCATTTTATCTTGTTTTTTCCCTTAATAGTAATTTATTTTTTCCAATTACATGTAAAGATAATTTTCAACATTCATTTTTGTAAAATTTTGAGTTCCAAATTTTTCTCGCTCCCTCCCTCCCCTGCCCCTCCAAGACAGTAAGCAATCTAATATAGGTTAGACATGTACAATCACATAAAACAGATTTCCACACTAGTCATGTTGTGAAAGAAGACTCAGAAGAAAAGGGAAAAGCCATGAGAAAGGAAAAAAAAAGATAAAAAATGTGAAAATAGTATGCTTTGATCTGCATTCAGACACCATAGTTCTTTCTCTGGTTGTGGTTAGAATTTTCCATCACGAGTCTTTTAGAATTGTCTTGGATCATTGCATTGCCGAGAAGAGCTAAGTCTGTCACAGTTAATCATCACACAATGTTGCTGTTGCTGTGTGCAGTGTTCTGCTTCTGCTCATTTCACTCAGCAAGAGATACATTTTAAAAGGAATTTTGTTCAAGGCAAATGAGCGATGTGATGGATCGCTTGTCTGTAGCCAAATGTTAGAGTGCTCCTTTGTGCCATTTGTCCATGAAGTCACAAGTTTTATGTAGCCAAACTGGCAGTTCACTTCAGAGATTAAAGTCATAAAAATGGTATGCTCCATGGGGACTGTGCCACTAACATGTTAGTGGAGAAAATATAATATCTTAAGATAGTAGTTTGCAGATATAGAATAAAAATTCTTGAGATTATTTAGTTAAAGCCATGTCTGCATGAGGCAAAGTTATAGCGTTATTTACCTCTAGATTCCTTTTTCTCATTCTAATGATATGAATGGGACAGATTCTAAGGTGGTGAGAGACTGGCTATTTAGTTATGATTTATTGATCTTTCTTTTAAAACAATTTGAAACATGAAAAATTCTTTTTTGGCATATTTACTAACAGCACTTAAATAATTACCTGATATATGAGATTCCATGCCGTCTTGGGGAGGGAGGGGGGAGGGAGGGGAGAAAATCTGGAACTCAAAACTATGTAGAACTGTGTGTGGTAAACTAAAAATAAATAAAGAAATTAATAAAAAAATAATTACCTGAACCTAAAATCCATCCGTTTGAGAACTTTTGGTGTTGACTGTTTAGCCTAACGAGACAGGATTCTATTCCAATTTATAGTTTTAGAGAGTTGCCAAACTCTCTGAGGGCTAAATTACTTACAAGTATGAATGAGGGAACCCAGATCTTTATGACTCCAAAGTCAGATTTTTGTTCATACTGCTTTTACTTAAAAATTATTGATTGTAAACAGAAGGCTATTTAGGGAGGGAAAGGAAAAGGGAACAGGTGCGATATGCAAGAATATGAGAAAGCAGTTTGGGTTCCATCTGGAAAGGAACTGGAAAAGATCGGGGGAAGTCTGGATAAATACCTCATTTGTCAACCCAATTCAGTTGATCAAACAATCAACAACAATTTATTAAACACAAGCTATGTGCCAGTCACTGGGAATATAAAGCTATAAACAAAACATTCTCTTTCTTTAAGGAACTTGTACAATATATGTTGTATTGCTACTTTTTATGTTCAATTCCATTGTGAAAATACTACTTTTATCCCTCTATTTTTCTCTTGTGACACAGAGGAATCATTTATGTCACTCTTATGAACTTTATAGTCCATTCACATTATCTGGGCACATTGTTATGTGATTACTACAGGGAAGCTCCTTCATGGCAAGACCATGGCAAAGAACAATCTTTGTAACTGTTTCAAAACCTAGTAAAGCATTTATAAATGGTAGAGACTTTAAAAAAGTGTTTCAGAAATGGGCATACCAATAGCCACAATTTGTCTTCTAGTCTAGTGAGCAGCTATTTTCCCTAGTCATAAGTAGTGTGCATAAACCACTGAAGGGTAATCACATTGTTGGACTAAAACTTGCCCTCACTCTGATCAAACTGATTCAAACAGCCCATTTTCCTTAACATGTCTCTAGGGCATTCCTTTACCACAGTTCATAAAACCAGTGGATTGAATGAGGGAACATTTTGTGAAACTACTAAGTAGAGTAGAGATTTAACAAACTGGCTGAAAGTGGATTCTATTAAAGATTTTAATATACTCTGTGTAACGCTGAAGGATTCATAATAGCTCTTTAAAGGAGACTATAGGAAAGATTATTATTTCCATTTTATAAATGGAAAGATAGAAGCACAGAAGTTGATTGGCTGATCACTGGAATCAATGAGTGGCTTAGTTCAAAACTTAGTTCCATCTCTTATCCCATATTGAGTATATGCTATTACTTCTCAATGTTTTTTAAACAATATTCCTTGAACTTCTTCAGTATATCTTTATGTTACAATTTTCCAAATTTCTTTTTTTCTACTATGAAAATGGCAAATGTAAGGAATACAAATATATATGAAAAAACTCATGATGTGATGAAATGCAAGATTAGCAGAACCATGTATAAATTAACTATAATCATATTTAAAACAAACACAAAGGCAATAGGACTTAAGTATACTTACAGATTCAGAAGGAGATTCAGAACAAAAAATCTTATATTTATCATTTTGTAAGATTCTGTATGAGATTTCTGCCCTCCTAATTAAAATGTAAATGGTTTGACTTTTAAGATCTCATTAAGGGATTTCTTTCAGTCACAAAACATGAACACAATAAGTGATCTCATTGGCTACCTAAACTAACCTGTATCTAAGTAAGCATCTCTTCTTTGCTATACCTGGCAAGTAGTCATCTAGCCTTTGTTTGAAGAACTTTGGTAAGGTATTCATATATATATACATTATCTCAATTGCCAATTTGTTTAGCCATTTCTCAGTCCTCATCCTTCTTGGCCACTCTGATATGCTTGACTCTGTTGACCCCTTGTTCCTTTGTTTTATTATGCATTATATCTTGCCAAATCCAGCCCTATTTTACTCCCACAATTTGATTCCCTTTCTTCTACTCAAATGTTATTGATCAGAGAAGGAAGTCATTCAAATATGCTGATTGGGTCAACCAAAAAATCTATGTTTTCTAATCTCAATTAAACTTTAACTGCACCAATGCATTCCTTTTTACTACTGAAACATTTTAAAACCTCACTTTTCACAATAACTTAATTTTTTTTTACTTTCCCCTTACATGTTTAAATTTTATTTAATATTTGTTTTTTTTTAAAGTTCTAAATTCTATCCTTCTCTCTCTTCCCTCCCCACTCCCTGAGACAAAACTTTTATTTCTTTCCTCTAGGCTTTCACAACAATCCTCCCCGCAGCTGAAGTCCTCACCTTATTCTTTACTGAAAAAATCAAGTTCATTCACCAAGTGCTCCATCCTCCCCCTCATCTTCATCCCATGAACCACTTATGCTAGATTCTCATGAAATATGTCCACTCCCCTGACCAAGGACAATGATTCTATGCATGTCTTTGATTCCAATCTTCCTGTATTCTCCAGCAGGTTGCCCCAAATTTCATCTTCTGTTTCTCTTTGACCTTAAATTTTCCCCTAACTACTTATTATTTTTCTGCCACCTATAAACTTGTCCATATACCCCATGTTTAAAAATACTCACTAGACCCTACCACTCTTAGTAACCATTGCCTCTATTTCTCTTTCAAATTATTTTAAAAAAAGTGATGTGTCCTCAGTGTCTCTGCTTATATTCCCTTGAAGAATTTCTTGTATATTTTGGAAATAAGACCTTAACAGAAACTTGCAAAGAATTTTATCCAGTTTTTTCCCTTCTAATTTTAATTACATTGGTTTCATTTCTGGCTTAATTTTATGTGATCAAAATTTTTTATTTTATTTTTTGTTGTTCTCTACATTTCTTATTTGATTACGAACTCTTCCCTTAGCCATAGCTCCAAAAGGTAATTGCATCCTTGTTCCTTGTTTTAAAATGGTATGATCTTTAATATTTAAGTCACATGTACGTATGCACATATATGCATGTATGTAAATGCATGTGTGTATATATATGTGTATATATACATATATCTATATATGTGTGTATATGTATGTACGTATGTGTATGTGTATTTGAAACCTGTCTTGGTATATGATATCAAATACTCACCTATGTATAATTTCTGTCAGACTGCTTTCCAGTTTTCCCAAGTTTTTGTCAAACAGTTAGTCTAGAAGCCTGCATCTTTGGATTTGTCAAACACTATATGCTACTCTGTTCATTTGCTTATGAATGCTGTTTAAATGAGTACAAAATCATTTTCACAATCTGTAGTATAGTTTGAGATCTGGTACTGCTAGGTCTCCTTCCTTTCCACTTTTTTATTCAATGTATCCCTTGAGATTCTTTGACCTTTTGTTTTTCCAGATGAATTTTTTTCCTGTCTTAAGACAGTAACCATTTGGTAGTTTGATTTACTTATACTTTGTACAAGTAAATTAGTTTAAGTGGTATTTTCATTTTCATTATATTGGCTTTACCTATTCATGGATATTAATATTTCCATAATTATTTAATGCTTTCTTTAAATAAAGGATATTTTATAATTTTTTTCATATATTTCCTGTGTGTGTCTATGTAGACTCTCAAAAATATGTTTTGCAGTCATTTTAATATAATTTCTATTTGTGTCTATTCATGTTATATTTTATTGGCAAAGGTATGATGATTTATGTTAATTTTATAATGCTACAACTTTGATGAAGTTATTGTTTTATTTTTTTAAGTTAACTCCCTAGGGTTTTCTGAATAATTCATAATATTATCTCTGAAAATGAATTTTATTTTATTTTCTCTTTGTCTATACTTACTCTTTCATTTCTTATTCTTATCATATTGTTATATTCAGAATTTTTAGCGTTATATCAAATGATAGTGTTGATCATGGATATGCTTGCTTTTGCCCAAGTCCTTTTGGCAAGACTTCTAGTTCATCCATATTATAGATAATAAATAATGCTGGCCCTTGATGTTAGAACTATGCAACTTAACATAGTAAAAGTCCAGTTATTTCTTTGTTCTATAATTTAAAAAAATAAATGAATATTTTCATATTATCAAAATCCTTTTTTGTATGTATTGTTATAATTATTTGACTTTTATTATTTTTATGACCAATATAATCTATTATTTTTAGATATTTGTAATATTGAACTAATTTTGTTTCTGAGATGTTCATTCTGGTAATATTATATACTTTTTAGAGATATAGTGTTGTAGCCAATTTGATAATATTTTATTCAATTTTCATGAGCTGATAGGCCTTATGGATATTGGTCTTTTGATCTGTTTTGTTTTTCCTTGTTTTAGGAATCAATTCCATATTTATATAGCTGAAAGAATTTTCTATGTGCCCTGTTTCCCCTGTTTTTAAAAACTGTTTATACGATATTAGAATTCATTTAAAATATTTGATAGGTTGTTGTTGTTGTTGTTTAGTCAATGAGTAACATCCAATTCTTCTTCATGACCCTTTTTGGGGTTTTCTTGATAAAGATACTGGAGTGGTTTTCCATTTCCCTCCCCAGCTCATTTCATAGATGAGGAAATTGAGGAAAACAGACTTAAATGAGTTGCCCTGGGTTACACGGGTAGTTACTGTCTGAGACTGGATTTGAATTCAGGTCCTCTTGACTTCAGTCCAGATGCTCTATCAACTGCAACACCTTGCTGCTGATAGGATTCACTTGTAAATTTATCTGGTTCTGCATTTTTTCCCCCTTGGAGAGTTCATTTATGGCTTTCTTTATATATTTTTCTGATACTAGATTGTTATACTCTTTATTTCATGTTCTGTTAATATGTACAGTTTTATTTTTCTAAATATTAATCCATTCAATATAAGTTGATGGTTTATGGCATAGAACTGAAAAAAAATTTCCAATAACTTCTTTTATTTTTTTCAGTTGCTGTGAATTCTTTTTATTTATGATGATGGTAATTTGGTTTTCCTTATTAAATATAATTTTATTGTATTATAGTTAGTAATGTTTCATATTTCTAATTTTCTCCATTTGCTTATGAGGATTTTATACTCTAATGCATGTTCATTTTTTATGATCATGCCATAAAGTAGTGTGATAGAGGTATATGCCATTCAGTAATTAAATCTATTTTGTTTAACTTTTCTAAAACTCTATTTTGGACCTCACAACATAATACATATATACATATATATATATCACAATACACACATATTGTAACATATAATATATTATAGACAGAGACAAATAGATGATAGATGGATTAATTGACAGATCATTGGTCTTGTGCACCTTTCTCACCATTCTCTTTGTAAAGATGGAAATAAGGGGAAATAGTGAGTAAGATGGAAGGAAACATACAAGTGATGATCATAATTATGAATATGAATGAGATAAACTCATAAAATGGAAATGAATATTTAGAATGTATACATATATGTATATGTGTATACATACATACATACATACATATATATATATATATATATATATATATATATATATATATATATATATATATATATATATATATATATATATACACACACATACATACACACATATTACATATTTTTTCCCTAGGTCTTTAAGGGATATATTGACGTCTCCAGTTGTTTTAGTTTTACTGTCTGTTCGTTAGAGTGTGAACTCATTGAGAACAAGGAACATGTCTTTGCCTTTCTTAATATCCTATGTAGAGGAGTTCTTGGCACATACAATCACTTAATAAATGCCTTTTGACTCTCTATTTCTGTACATAATTCCTTTAACTTTCCCTTTAAGCATTTAGACACTATGCTACTTGGTGTGTATATCTTAAATATTCATGTTAATTCTTTGTCTATGGGCCCTTTTTATAAATAATGTAGGATACCTGTTTATATTCTTGAATCAAGTTTTTTTTTTTTCCCTCTCTTGTCTTGTTGAAATTATGATTGCTACTCCTGATGCTTTTTTTTTCCTTGATAAAACACAATACATTTTGCTCTTTTCCCTTTTTTCCCCCAATCCTTTGTGAATCTTTCTGTTTCATATGTATTCTTGTAGACAACATATTGTTAGATTCTGCTTTCTAATCCATTCTTCTATCCCTTTCTATTTCATGAGTTTATCCCACTGATATTCACAGTTCTGATGATTTATTGCATATTTCCTTCTATCCTATTCACTTCTTTTCCCCTCTTCCTTTGGCCTTGTTTCCATTTTTACAAAGAAGAGGATGGTAAGATAGATGCTCAGCACCAATGATCTATGCTTGATGCAATTTACTTCTGCTCCCTTGTGTCTTTTCTCTCCCCCTCACTCAGATCCAAATTACAAGTTCTTGCCATTTATTTATTTCCTTTTAAACCTTCCCCTTTTTCAGATAAAGAAATTTAGGCCCAGTGGCCTAAATCTATCTCAGTGCTTAAGATTATAAAGATGCAGGATTTTTTGTGCTATTGAAGGAAAGTAGTGACTTTGATAGATATTCAAAAACAGCACGTAATACAAATGTCATCTATATGTAGCATTTAGATAGTGTTTTTGTAGATAGTTCCCCTTCCAAACTGGTTTTGTTTGTTGCTGTTACATGGTGCAGTGTATAGAGCATTGGGCCTGGAGTCAAGAAGACCTCAGTTCAAATCGAGCCTCAGACATTTAGTAGCTGTGTGAGCGTAGGCAAATCATTTAAACCCAATTTGCCTCAGTTTTCTTATCTGTAAAATAGGGATAATAATAATAGCATATACCTCAAAGGGTTAAGATAATAGCTGTAAAGCAGTTAGCACAGTGTCTGACATATAAGAAGGACTGCATATTAGTATTTATTATTATTAGTTTACTTAGTAAATATTAGTTGACATTTCATGAGTTTACACAGGCTTTATAGTGAAGGGGTAGAAACTCATCTGACTTGTGGAATAGTGGTGTTAGATTAATGGAAATGCTTATTTTATTCCATAAATTTAAAATAATTTTTTAAAAGTTAGATCTTTTTCTTTAGTACTGGCCCTGCCTTTAATTAGTTATGTGACCTAGGGCAAGTCACTCTACTTCTTTGGAACTCCAGTTCCACACATGTAAGTTTTGCGAGGTGGACTGGATCATCTCTGAGATCTTTTTTTTCTGAATCACATTGTAGGGATCTCTATACATACATATACAAATACAGTTTGTATTATCTAATTAGCACACTATCTAAATAGTATCAATTTTAGTCTTTGAATGAACGAATGCATGGAAAAATATCTTTATCGAGTACATATTTATCTAACTGTGCTTAGTTCTCTGGATACAAAAACAAACAAGTAAGAAAATTAGATAGTTTGTACTCTCAAATAGCTCATATTCTAATAGGAGGAAGCAACAATATAAGTGAGGGGACCAGGGAAGGGTGTTTTGGTCAAGGAAGTCACAGAGTTGGTGACTGGAATCAGCTGAAACACTTTTGAGTGTGCTTTCTAGAAGCAAGAGTAGAATTTACTTGAGTACAGTTCCTCTAACACAGTGGCAATGTAGATGGCTTAGAGTGAAGTGTGGTTGGATCTGCCTCCATTCCCATTTGGAGGGGGACAAACCGGAGGAGCAGTGTGATAAGGCCATGTTCTGATGTCCAGGTGAAGAAACATGGTTGGTCTGGGGTTGGTCTGATTTTGGGAGTGCTGTGTTAACCTGATAAATAATTTAACATCTCTGCAACTGAGTTTCTTCATTTGTAAAAAGTGAATAATTGTACTTTGTACTATTTACCCCACAGGCTTGTCGTATGGAATGAAATTTGTCAATTTTAACCTGATATACAAATGTGAATTATATTATTGATCTTCTGTTAACTTTATATTTATTTGTTTTCACTCTCCTTTATTAGATTATAAATTGCTTGGGGGACAGGGATAGTTCCTTGGACCATCTGGGATATTCTAGAGGCAGGAAGATTCACCACCACTTGAGGCACCCTTCCCCCTTCCATTCCCTTAGCCTAATGGGGGCTCCTGAGCTTTGTCATAAGGCCTGCAGCTGAACCCTTAGGAGTTCTAAGCCCTTCCATATGCCCAATAGCTAAATTTTCTTTCATATGCTGTTTCTTCTAATTAGAGTATGAGCTCCTTAAGAGCAGAGACAGTCTCTGTTTTTTCCAACTATATCTTCATTGTTTAGTACAGTGCTTGGCAAACGGTACTTAGTAAACACTTTTCCTTTCTTCATTCTTGTATTCCCTGTTCCTGTTCTTGTATTCTCAATGCCTATATGCTGCTTATAGCAGAACATCTATGATTCTGAAAATTGGCCTTGGATAACACATGGAGCAGACAGTTCACGTAAAGACAGCAAAGGACAGACTGTGAAATATCTCTTTAGTTCAAACTGCTAGAAATCTTGAAGCTGGATTATTCATTACTACCTCAGGGACACTGAGAAACTTGCTTGTCTGTATTTGGATGCTAGTTCTCAAGGTCATACATCTAGAGCTGGAAGAGACCTTAAAAACCATGTATTCCAACTGCTTTTCTAGCTAAGGAAATAGAACACAAGGCAGTTAATTACCTTTCCCTGTGTCACCAGGGAGTTAGTATAAAAGGAAGAAGTTGAACTTGGGACCTCTGAGTCCAGAGATAATGCTTTTTCCATTGTTCCCATGGTGCCACCGTAATAGTGCTTGTCACTTGAACTTTGACCCCAAATGGAACTTTCCTTTTCCACCCAGACTGATAAGTCATATTCACTTCAGGTCATGATTAAGCAGCTATGCACCAAGATAACGAAGCCCCAGGATCTTAGGGTGAAAGTATTTTCTTTTACAAAGGCAAAATGCTCTCATAAAAATAACAGCAGTGAAAGATGGCAGGTATAGATATGCATTATTTGCCATGGCAAACTATTACCAAAGAGACACAAAACAGTTTCTAGAGAGTTTCTGGGAACAGATGGTATGGAATTTTTCAATCTCTACAACAGAAAACACTGTTTATTCCAACACTGTGAAATAGACTTCCTGATTTTATGAACTCTCTCCCCCACTGAGAAAAATATTAGATAATGATACCAACCCAGCAGAAAAGAACATGTGAAATACCAAGAATTTCTCATTTCCAGCCCTAGGGTAGGTTCCAGTGGAAGGTAGTATTGGTTACAAGAAGGTATGAAGTGGTGGGCTATGCTGATGAAATATTTAAAGCCCCTATATTATGCAAAAAAGATAGAGCATGAGGTACATAGGCTATGAGCTTTCCTTGTATAACAAGGTCTGCCATCTTACTCTGTAGGAAGAAGCTAACTCTTATATTAGAGAGACATATAAATTGGAACACCCCACCTCTTATGCAGTTGGCTAAATATATCACAGAGTATCTTGTGCATTATGGTCACTCAATAAATATGTGGTAAATGAAAGAATCTGATGTTTTCTCTTTCAAAGCATTTATGAAAACAGAAAGAAAAGGCTTCAGGTTTTCACCCTTTGAATGAGCCAGTGAAGCAGTAACAACAGTCAAGTTAATTAAAAGATGAAGCAACAGGACAGAACCGATGTGCAAAAAAACAGTGAGAACATCTTTGCAAACAACCTTTTAGATTATTTAATCAGAAAAGAGCTGGTTTTCCTCTTTCGGAGAGTACATGGTTTCACATAAAGTCAATGGGAATGATAAATGTAGAGCAGAATACATACATGCACATATGCATATACATATATATGTATATATGTATATATATACACACACATGTGTGTATTTGTGTGTGGTAACCGAGTCTATGTGAAGACTTGAAATACATTGCAGGAATCTATGTGGATGCTCTAAAGAGTGTCCCTTTGAATGTATTGGAGGTGGATTCTCTCTAAGATGCATAAACTTTCCCCCTCCACTCCCTTTTCTTATAGACAGTACTCTCCTTCTTGTCTTCTTGTGTCATGACTACTGTGTGCTAGGAACTGTGCTAAGCACAGCAGAATACACAGAAAGACAAAAGACAGTTCCTGCCCTCAAGTACCTTACAGTCTGAATGGGGAAAACAACACATAAAAAGCAGTTGAAAAACAGGAGGGGGAGTGGATTGAGAAAGCATGAAGAAGCCCAAAGGAGTACAGTCTTGTGGGATTTTATGAGATGGCTGCCCTAGGATGCCTCTTTTAATGGAGGATCTGCAAGGAGCTCTCCAATATCCAACTTTCCCCCTCTCCAATCAGAGGGAGGAAGGTGCAGTAGTGGAAGGGGGTGCTGAGGAGTTGTGAGTTTCAAAGTTGATTTCATCTTGCAGGTTAATGAGTTTCTGGAGATTATGATGAAGTCTAGAAGTAGGGGCAATGAGCAAATTGACACAGTAAAGCAACAGTCTGGCACTGCATATGACCACCAGCATTCCCTCATTGGAGCAACAAGGATGGAAATAGAATCCTTTTTGTTGAGGCTTAAGGGCAAGTCTAACTTGCTCCTCAGTGAATACCACTGTGGCAACTAACTCAGGCTTGCCCTTCCAGATCTCCCTTTCTCTGTCTCCCCCCTTTCTTTCCCTTCCTGTCTCTGTCTCTCTGTCTCTTCCTCACCTCCTTTCTCCTCCCTTCTACTGAATGTACAATCCTGCATCTTCTTTTTGACAGATGAGGAAATTGCTCTCTGGAGAGGTTCGAATCTCCTCTCCAGATAGCAAGGGAATTAAATAACAGAGTGAGGACTTAAAACCAGGTTTGTGACTAAATCAAGGGCCTTTTCCACTACACCCATTGCCTTGCTGCTTAGTCTATTGAGTATAATGACTGACAAAAGAATGAAATTCCTGTTTATTATGAAAATAGTCATTGTCAAACTTTTATAGGCAAGGTCTAATTAATAAAGGGAATACTACTTTATACAGCAATGGATGGAACTTACAATTGCAAGAGTAATTTTGGCTGCAAATTCAACTTTCTCATCCTATTAAACAAGGTTCAAAATAAGCTTAGGTAAAATAATAGCCAACAGATGCATGATGGTTTATGCAGAAGAATTTAGATGATTTAAAGAAAACCCTAACCTTTGATCTTGTTGCTAAATGTGACCCCAGTAGCCCTTCACAAAATATCCTTTAGTGACCCTGTCAGAAGTGAGGTGGAGTGAGAAAACATGATGACATCCAAAGGAGTACAGTCTTCTGGGATTTTATGAGATGGCGGCCCTAGGATCCCTTCTTCAATGAAGGATCTGGGAAGAGCTCTCCAATATTGTCAGGGACAGAATTCTAAGCTGGATGGAACAAAGTTCTGAGATATGGCAACTCTAATGTAAGTCTAAAACCTTCCTCCAGAAGAGCTATGTACATTACTATCTATCTGTCTATCTATCTATCTATCTATCTATCTATCTATCTATCTATCTATCTATCTAATCTACCTATCATCTTTACTGAATACAATTCTACTGAGACTATAGGTTAAAACCTGTTTTTAATATTTTAAAATATTTTTACCTTCTTATAACTACGATAAATGAACAATAATCCACTTAGCTAAACCTGTAGAGATTTAGAAAAATGAAACCATTAAAAGAAAAAAAAAGGAACTTGTCACTAGCTAAGTGCATTGAACTCTATATTTCAAAAGTTTTCTGTCTTACATAATCATTGCAGACAATTTCGGATGAAATACCCCTGCTAAAAACAACTCCCTTAGAATTCAGTATGGATTTTCCTCTTCTTCAGGAGTTTTAATTGACAATCTATGCCATTCTTCACTGAGCTTTTAGCATTACTTTACATTCCACTAAATTAAAGTCCAAATGCTTTAAAAAAGTAATGATCCAAGCTGTGAGATAACTTTTCTTTTGAGTAAATGAGGCAAATTCTTCAGTTCTTTAGACATTTCCTGGTGCCACGTACTGGATAACAATGGAAAACCAGTTTGTTTGCAAGGAAACTTGAAGAAAGACAAAAGTAAAATCTGCCACCAATTCAAATACCTTCTTTTAAAAAAGTGAATATCAGTCATTGAGAGCTCTAGTTGGAATCAGATAGGCCCACTGAGGAAGAGATATTCCTTTTATTACATTTGAGCCATTAATATGATTATCTAGCTAGCAACTAAAGCTGCTCCTTAGAGCAAATGCTTTAAGGCCCATGAAAGGAAACTTCCCAGAAAAACCTTTCATCTTATTTTGCTTTCATCTTATGCTTCTAACTGTGTTGTCACTTCCATGCTTGGCACAGTAAACATTTTAATGAAAGAGAACATAATGTGTTTTATAGTTTTCCATGGGTGCTAGGATATCGATGGTGGTTAAAGGTACTGTAGTAATCCCTTAGAAAATGATTTAGCTCCTTACTGTACTCATATAATTCTCCTAAATTACAAACATCTGTGAACTGTATGGGGCAAAGTAAATAAGCCACCATGGCATAGTCTTTAGAGACAGTAGCTTTGGATTCTAGAAGACATACGTTCAAGGTCAGCCTCTGGCAGAGAGTAGCTGTGAACCTTAGGCAAATGACTTAGCCGGTCATTTAACCTCCAAGAAACTCTCTGAGATTCCAAGTTGCAGAGAAGGTGTTATCTTGCCTTGGTAGAGGGTTTCTCACCAGAAGCTCCCCACAACTTTGAAATTGGAGGGCCAATGACAAAAAATGTGAAGAACTAGAGACAAGGGGCATTATAAAATACATAAAGAACACAAGGAGGTGGAGGATTAAAGTTTCACAATTTTCATTCATGAAAATGCAAAGGCAAACTACCAGCCTTGTCCCCATAACAAAGGTTCAGAACTTTAAAGACACATAATATCCATGAAAAAGAAAATTAAAAAAAACATTTATAGCATTACTACTTACTCATTTATAAACCTGTAATTCCAGGAGAGACTGAGAATGGTGCTATTATCACTTCAGTCTTATAGATAAGTGAAAGGTACAGAATTTTTTTTTTCAGAAACTCAATTGCAAAGTGTGAATACAAAATGACACTATAGATTGAGATGCTTAAAGAAACTATCCTCCTTAACATTTATTCATTTTATTAAAAAAATTAAGCACATACTAGGTCCAGATGCATGTGCTAGGCACTAGAGAGAAACAAAGGTTTGGAAAGCGTGGTGTTTGCCTTCATCAAGCATGCAGATTAATAGTTTCTAGGAAATATTATACCAATAGGAATCAACTCAAATTTTACACTGGAAAAAATTCCCATAATTTTAGAGACATGGAGGCAGCCTTGTCTAATGGATCAAAAGGTGTATTTAGAGTCATGAAGACCTGGTTTCAAATCTCTCCTTAGACACGTACTAGCTGTCTGACCCTGGGCAAGTCACCTAACCTTCCTCAATATCAGTTTCCTCACCTGTGAAATGGGGATAATAATAGTATCTGCCTCACTGTTGCAGTGAAGATAAATGCAGTGAGAAAATAAATGTCAAGTGCTTTGGAAGCCTTAAAATCCTATATAAAAGTTAGCTATTATTATCTATCTAATTGCTAATTCTCCTACATGTTTAATTTAAAATTTTCCCACACCACTGAAATTCTTACAGCTATTTGAATATTCTTCAGAATTTCTACTAATAAAACATCAAGGTTGATTTCACTGCAATAATTCAATCATTAACGTTTACTTTCTTCTTTTCCTCCCTCCTATGCAACCTACAAAATGTTCTTTTTTCTGGGACTATGATCATGTCCATACAGATTTTCCTCCTACAAATTTTCATTTCCTTCCAAATGATTTTCTTAATCAAAGCTCTGTATGACTGAATTACTGCCTAAGGCAGTGTCTACACACACACACACACACACACACACACACACACACACACACACACACTGGGTTGAATCACAGTATAAGTGAATTGCCTGGTTCAATTAGACAGCCAATTCAACTGGACTTGATTGATTTCTTTGTTGTTTGAATTAATGGCTCTTTATTCTAGATCAGTATTTCTCCAAATGTGGTCCCTTTTATTTTCAACTACATATCTGTATGAAGTTGGATTTTCCAACCAAAACTATGCATTGCAAAAGATTGAATGCTAGAGTAGATATGTAAATTTAGCATTCTTCAATGAAGACAGATAATGGAGTTATAAAAATACATGAAACAAATCTGCACTTTTTGCTAATATTTTTGTTTTAGAAAAGTTATGTTTCATAAAAAGATAGTATTTATATCAATATTTAATGGGTTTGCTACTTTAAGTGAATAAATAAATATTTTAAAATTTCATCAGTTTCAATTTCTCATATGGTAAATATCTATAGTTAGCTAGTGGTAGGTGAGAACCAGATCCTACTGACTCAAGAACTAACCATTGAATTGTCAATGTGAACATTTATACCTTCAAAATTGGCAAAGGCTACAGTAAGAGCTTGGTGTATTTTCTTGATTGGCTAAATTTAAGAAAGAGATAGAGAATATATTAATAATGCAGATTAAACCTGAACGTGTGTCACAGCCTGGAGAGTTAAACATTTCCATCACTACACCACCCCCATATCTACCCCATTTACACAAAATCTCTTAGGAGTCTTCAAAAATTTTTCTGAGTAAATGGTCCTGAGACCAAAAATTTGATAACCGTTGTTCAAGATCTTAGGGTTTAGAGCAACAAGAGACCTTATTAGGCAGCTTGGTCTGGTGGAAAGGGTGGCGGACCTGGTGTCACAGGACCTGACTTTGAATCGATCCACATGGCTTCTCTGGGTTTCAGTTCTCTCATTTGCAAATAGGAGCAGAATCATTAAGTTCCCATCAGATTAATCAACAGGCATTTCTTAAGCATCTATTATGTGCCAGGCTTTATGTTAGACACTGAGGATCCAAAAAAAGTTTCTACTTATGTGACCTTGGGTAAGTCTCTTAACTCTCATGGGCTTCATTTTCTTCATCTGTAATTCAAGGGGGCTGGACAAGAGGCCCCTTGGGGTACCTTTCTGCTCTAAAAACTATGACCCTGTGATTTGTCCTCAAAGAGCTTACAAGCTATTTGGGGAGAAACCATGTAAACACACAAAAAATTATGCACAAAATAGTTACAAAGCCAAACAAAGTAGTTTCGGTTGAGGAAAAGGGGTGGGGGCTCATGGCTGTGGATATCAAGGAATAACATTTCACATATGAGGTAGTATTTGTTCTGAATTTTGAAGAAAACCAGGGATTTGAAACTCAGGAATGATTGTATTCTAGATAGGGACACAGCCTGCAGAAAGGCATAGAAATGAAATATCTTGTGTGAGCAACAACAGGCCACTTTGACTGCATTGTAGAGAGTTAAAAAGGATTATTAGGTAATGAACCTGCTATAATTAGATTGCAAACAGTTGATAAACTTTAAACATTCAGCAAAAGAATAAATTGAAAAAGTATGCTTCAATATGCATTCAGTATCCATCAGTTATTTATCTGGATCTAGATAGCATTTTCCTTTGTGAGTCCATTTTTCTTTTCTTAGGTCATTGTGTTGCTTTGAAGAGCTGAGTCATTCGTAAATGATCATCATATAATGTTGCTATTACTATGTACAATACTCTCCTGGCTGTGTTCACTTCACTCAGCATCAGTTCATCTAAGTCTTTCCAGGTTTTTCTGAAATATTCCTGTTCATCATTTCCTATTGCATAATAGTATTCCATTACATTTATATAGCAAAGCTTGTTCAACTGTTCTCTATTTGACGGGCATCCCCTCATTTTCCATTATTTTGCCACCACAAAAAGGGCTGCTTCAAATATTTTTGCACATGTAGGTCATTTTCCCTTTTTCTTATGATGCATTTGGGATACAGACCTGGTAGTGGTATTATTGGATAAATGGGTATTCACAGTTTGGTTGTTCTTTGGGGATAGTTCCAAATTGCTCCCCACAATGATTGGATCAGTTCACAGCTCTACCAAGAGTGCAACAGCATACCAATTTCTCACATCTTCTCCAACATTCATCATTTTCCTTTTCTGTCACATTAGACAATCTGATAGGTGTGAGGTGATACCTCAAGGTTGTTTTAATTTCCATTTCTCTGATCAAATGTGATTTAGAGCAATTCTTCAAGTGCCTATAGATAACTAATTTCTTCATCTGAAAACTTCCTATTTATATCCTTTGAACATTTATCAATTGGGGAATGGCTTGTATTCTTATCAATTTGATGGAGTTCCATACATGTTTGAGAAATGAGGGCTTTATCAGAGACACTTGCTGTAAAGATTGTTTCCTAGCTTTCTGATTTCTTTCTAATTTTTGTTGCACTGGTCTTATTTCTACAAAAGCTTTTTATTTTAATGTAATCAAAACTATCTATTTTATATTTCATAATGAATTCTTCCCTTCCCCATGGGTTTCACAGGTAGATTACTGCTTGCTCTTCTAATTTGCTTATGATGCCACCTTTTATGTCTAAATCATTCACTCGTTTTGACCTTATCTTGCTATACAGTGTGAGATGGTCTATACCAAGTTTGTGTCCTACTGTTTTCCAGTTTTGCCTGCAGTTTTTGTTGTATAGTGAGTTCTCATCCCAAAGACTGGGTTCTTTGGGTTTATAAAACACTAAATTATTATAGTCATTGACTTCTGTGTCTTGTGTACGTAGTCTCTTCCACTGATCCACCACCCTATTTCTTAACTAGTATCAGATAATTTTGATGATTACTGCTCTATAATATAGTTTGAGATCTGGCATTTCTAGTCTACTTTTCTTTGCATTTTTGATATTCTTTATCTTTTGTTCTTCCAGATGAATTTTGTTGTTATTTTTTTCTAGCGCTATCAAATATTTTTGGTAGTTTAATTGGTATGGCACTGAGTAAGTAAATGAGTTTAGGCAGAATTGTCATTTGTATTATATTGGCTCAGTCTATCCATGAGCAACTGATATTTTTTCAAGTTGTTTAGATCTGACTTTATTTGTATGAAAAGTGATTTATAATTGTGTTCACATAGTTCCTAGGTTTGTCTTGGTAGGTAGAAAACCAAACATTTTATATTGTTAACAGTTATTTTATATGGAATTTCTCTTTCTATCTCTTGCTAATGGGCTTTGTCATATAAAGAATTGCTGATGATTTCTGTCGGTTTATCTTATATGCTGCAACTTCGCTAAAGTTGCTAATTACTTCAAGTAGGCTTTTAGTTATTTAGTGTTTTCTAAGTATACTATCATATCATCTTCAAACAGTGATAATTTTGTTTCCTCATTGCCTATTCTAATTCCTCTTATTTCTTTTTCTTTGCTTATTGCTGTAGCTAACATTTCTAGTACTATATTGAATAATAATGGTGATAATAAACTCCCTGCTTCACCCCTGATCTTATTGGGGAGGCTGATAGCTTATCCCCATTACAGGTAATGCTTGCTGATGGTTTAGATAGATACTACCTTATCATTTTAAGGAATATCATCTTTATTTCTTTGTTCTTTAGTGTTTGCAATGGAAATGGATGCTATACTTTGTCAAAAGCTTTTTCAGCATCTATTGAGATAATCATATGATTTCGGTTGGTTTTCTTACTGATGTGGTCATTTATGTTGATAATTTTCCTAATATTGAGTTAACCCTGCATTATTGGTATAAATTCCACATAATGTATAATCTTTTTGTGATATATTGCTGTAGTCACCTTGCTGGTATTTTGTCCAAAATTTTTGCACTGATATTCATTAGGGAAATTGTTCTGTAATTTTCTTTCTCTTTTTTAGCTCTTCCTGGTTTAAGTATTAGCACCATATTTGTGTCAGAAAAGGAGGTCTGTGGGACTCTGTCTTCACCAATTTTTTTAAAAGTTTATGTAGAATTTGGTATTAATTGTTCTTTAAATGTTTGTTAGAATTCACTTGTGAACCCATCTGGCCCTAGGGATTTTTTTCCTTAAGGAATTCAATAATGACTTGTTCAATTTCTTTCTAAGATGGTGTTTTTATGCATTATAGTTCCTGATCTGTTAATCTGGGTAATTTATATTTTCATAAATATCCATTGATTTCACTCAGATTGTCAGGTTGATTGGCATATAATTGGGCAAAACATTCCTAATGAGTGGTTTAATTTCTTCTTCTTTGGTGGTGATTTCACTCTTTTCATTTTTGATACTGGATATTTGGTTTTCTTCTTTCTTTTTTGAAATAAAATTAACTAATGCCTTATTTATCTTATTGGTTTTTTTTTCCAGAAAACTAGCTCCTAGATTTATTAGCCCAATCTTTTTTTTTTAACTTTCAACCTTATTCATCTCACTTTTGATTTTCAGGATTTCTATTTTGGTTCTTAAATGGGAATTTTTAATTTGTTGTTTTTCTAGATTTTTTTTGGTTGCATGCCCAATTTGTTGATCTGTTATTTTTTTTCAATTTTGTTGTTATAAGAATTTAGAGAAATAAATTTTCCCATAAGCACTGCTTTGGCTGCATCCCCTGAATTTTGACATTTTGTCTCATTGTTGTCATTCCCTTTAATGAAAATATTGTTTATATGACTTGTTCAACTCACTTATTCTTCAGGATTAGATTATGTAGTTTCCAATTAATTTCTAATCTATATTTCCATTGCCCTTTGTTGAATGTAATTTTTATTGCATTATTATCTGAAAAGAGTACATTTGATATTTCTGTCTTTCTGCATTTGATTTTAAGGTTTCTGTCCCCTAATGCATGGCTAATCTTTTTGTAGGTGCCATGTGCTCCTGAGGAAAAAAAATATTTATATTCCTTTCTTTTCCTAGTTTTTTTCCAAATGTCTGTCATATCTAAGTTTTCTAGTATTCTGTTTACCTCCTTAGTTTCCTTTTTGTTTATTTTTAGATTGGATTTATCCAGGTCTGAGAGGAGACAATTGAGGTTCCCCCCCCCAGTGTAGTTTTGCTGTCACTTTTTTTTCCTATACCTCACTTAACTTCTCCTTAAGAAGTTGGATGCTATGCCACTTGGTGTGTGTGTGTGTGTGTGTGTGTGTGTGTGTGTGTGTGTGTATGTATGTATGTATGTGTTTATATGTGTAGTATTGATATTGCTTCATTGTCAATAGTACATTTTAGCAAGATTTAGTTTCCTTCCTTATCTCTTTTAATTAATTATTTACTTTTATTTTGTCTGATATCAGGATTTCTACCCCTGTTTTTTTTTTTGACTTCAGCTGAAGCACAATAGATTCTGCTCCAGGCCCTCACATTTACCCTATGCTTGTCTCTCTGCTTCAAGTGTATTTCTTGTAAACAATATATTGCATGATTCTGGTTTTTGATTTATTCTGCTATCTACTTCTGTTTTGTGGGAGAATTCAACCCATTCACATTCACAGTTATGATTACTAACCATGTTTTCCCCTCCATCCTATTTTCCCTCCCATTTGTCTTCCCTTTCCTTTCACACTTTCCCTTCTCACCAGTGTTTTGTTTCTGTCTACCACCTCCCCTGATCTGTCCTCACTTCTGTCACTCCCCCTCCACCCTTTGCTTAACCTCCTCCTCTCAGGCTTCCTTGTCAGGTAAGATAGATTTCTATACTCAATTGATTGTGAATATGATTCCTTCTTTGAGCCAATAATGATGAGAGTAAGGTTCAAGCAATTTTTGTCACCCACCCTCCCTTCTTGCCCTCTTGATGTGAAATAATTTATCCCATTCTACCTCTCCCTTCCTTCCCCACCTAGTGTCCTCCTCTTTCTCATCCCTTATTTTTTTAATATAATTCCCTCAAATTCACCTCATACCCCCACCCTCTGTTGATGTATATTCTTTCTAGCTGTACTATTAGTAATACAATTTTTAAGAATTGCAAGTATCATTTTTCCATGTAATCCGTTATGTTTTCTTTTCTCACTTAACTCTTTATTCTTCTCATGGGTCTTGATATTGGAGATCAAATTTTCAGTTAATTCTGGCCTTCTTCTTATGAAAGCTTGAAATCGTATTTCATTGAATGACCATTTCTCCCCTTGATGTATTATGCTTAATTTTGCCAGGTAAATGATTCTAGGTTGTAGTCCTAGCTCCTTTGCCTTCTGGAATATCATGTCCCATGACTTCTAATCCTTTGATTTTGCAGCTGCTATGTCTGACAGCTTACCTGGTGCTGAGCTGAGGTACTAGTGTTGGTGTCTAGCATGTGCTGAGCCTGGTGGTGTGTTTCTACGTTTTCCTAGGGATACACTGAAGCTCATGGTGGCCCAGCTGCTGGAGGCTGCCTGTTTGCCCATGGCTAAGTTGAAGTACATTGTGGAGGCCCAGCACAGGTGACTGCCTTTTCTTAGGCACCTATAGGGTTGGTGTCTACTTGTTTGCCCAGAATTATACCGAAGCCTGTGGAAATTCTCAGAGCTGGAATCTGCCCAATCCCCTGGATATGCTGAGGCATGTGGGGGTTCCTGGGTTTGGCATTTGCCTGTTCCACTGCACTGAGCCTTAGCATCTACCACTGGTTTTCTGCTGACATTTTGGGGGTGCTTCCTGTCCTTAACTGTGATTACCTTTTACCCAAGTGAGACAGACTTTTCTTCCCTATCTTCCAGGTTTCTTGGGCTAAAAATGGTTTTACCTCATCTTTTTGCTAGTTCTGCTGTTCCAGGATTTGTTTGGGGTAGCTATTTCATATTTGTTTGGAGATGAATATGGGAGAGTTATAACAATTTACTGCTTGCTCTGCCATCTTGGCTTCTGGACTTTGTCTTGACTTTTAACTTATAAAGTTGAGTTCTGCTCCCAGCTGGAGGGGGCACTCTCTCATGATTAAGATTTTCCATGCTGCTTTTTTCAGAGCTACTTCTGGAAATCTGTAGATTTTTAGTTCATCCAAGGCAGGTGTGATATAAGGAGAATTGTGGTCACTGCTCTCATGGCTTGTGTTCTGGTCTGTGAGTGGCAACAAGTGATTTTTTTCTGTTCTGGAATTGTGACCAGGGCCCCTGTGCTCCTGTGGCCTCAGACTCTACTGCGCTAACATTCCTCCTCTTTGCCCTGGGACTTTGACCCATAAGTGCATGTGAGCAATGCAAGACAGTTTTACACCCAGTGCTAGTGAAGTGCTCCCTGTGATCTCCTTCTGACCAATTGTTGACACCCTTACCATCTATGGGCTGATAGCTCCTGAAGCTTCCATTGTTGATTCATTTGCCACTGCCATTCACTCCAAAAGCCTGCTGGGTTTTGGCCTGTCTATCTTGGTTGGACTGTGCTCCACTCTTACCCCAGTGAGACAGACCTTTTCTGCTAGCTTTCTAAGCTGTCTTGGGCTGGAAAATTGTTTTATCCTGTCTTTTTGTTTGTTATGCAACTTCAGAATTCATTTTGAGACATTATTTTAAATTTGTTTGGAGAGGTAAGTTCAGGTGAGTACCTGTCTTTGCTCTGCCATCTTGGCTCTGCCTCTTGCTTTCCCTGACATGTAATTTTCAAAGCTGTTCTACTTGTCTGGAATTCATTCTGGCCTTCCTTTATTCTCTTTGGATTTTTTTCTAGGCTTAAAACCATATACTTATGCCCTTTTATCCCTCCTCACTTCTCCTCTTGCACTGAAAAAGAAAAGAAAAAAACAAACTTTTTTTAAAAATATAGATATGTCCAAATGATAAACAGTCAAAGGATATGAACAGGTAGTTTTCAGAAGAAGAAATTGAAGTTATCTATAGTCATATGAAAAAAATGTTCAAAATCACTATTGATTAGAGAAAAACAAATTAAAATAAATCTGAGATACCACCTCATACCTATCAGATTGGCTAGTAGGACCAAAAAGGAAAAATGACAAATGTTCAAGGGGTTTTGGAAACATTGGAACACTAATGCATTGTTGGTGGAGTTATGGACTGGTCCAGCCATTCTGGAGAGCAACTTGGAACTATGCCCAAAGTGCTATGAAACTGTGAATACCCTTTCACCCAGTAATATCACTATTATGTCTGTTTTCCAAAGAGATCAAGGAAAAAGAAAAGGACTCATATATATAAAAATATTTATAGCATCTCTTTTGATGGTGGCAAAATTTGGAAATTGAAGGCATGCCCATCAATTGGGGAATTGTTGAAATTATGGCATATGACTGTGATGATATACTAGTGTACTATAAGAAATGATGAGCAGGATGGTACAGAAAAACCTAGAAAGACTCATATGAACTGATACAAACTGAGGCAAGCAGAACCAATAGAAAATTTTATGCAGTAACAGAAATACTACGTGGTGATCAACAGTGAATAACTTAGCTATTCACAGTGGCACAATGATCCAAGACAACTCTAAAGGATTTATACTGAAAAATGCTATTTACCTCCAGAGGAAAAAAAAACTGATGAATTCTTAGTGCAGATTGAAGCGTTACGTTTTTACTTTCTTTAATTTTTGCTTTATTTTTGCAATGTGTCTAATATTGAAATATTTTTTGCATGATTCCACATGTATAACCTACATAAAATTACTTGCCTTCTCAAGGAGGGGGCAGAATATTGAAAAAGAGAAAGAATTCAGAACTTAAAATTTTAAAAAAGTGTTAAAATAAATTAAAAACATGTATATGTATCAAGGGGAACATTCTCAAATTGTCCTTGTCCACAAATGGATGTCTCATTATGCATGCTGAACCCATGTCCTCTTGTTCAGAAGGTAGGTAGTGTGCTTCAACATAGGCATTCTAAAAGCATTGGTTTTTATATTGATCAGAGGTCTTAATCCATTTGGAGTTTTTCTTGTTTATATAAATTATTCTTGTGCTCATTTTACTCTGAATAAGTTCATATAAATCTGAGATTTCTCTTAAGCTGTCTTTTTAAAATCAAAATAATATTCTGTTATAGTCATATATGATATTATTTTAGTCATTCCATAATTGATGGGGACTCCCTTGGTTTCTACTTCTTTGTCACTACAAAATAATAGCTGCTATAAGTATTTTTGAAATATGGTTATTTTCTCTCTTTATTAAATATATTTGGCAAATGTCTATTACTCTGGGTTCAATGGTACTCCTAGTTTACTGACTTTGGGCATAGTTCCATATTGCTCTCCAGAATGACTATATCAGTTCATATCTCTATAAATAGTGCATTAATTTGCCTGTTTTTCCCACAGCTCCCCCAATATTTGTGATTTTTAATTTTATTGTCAGCATTGCCAATCTGATAGCTAGGAGGTTGACCCTAATATTAGCTTTAATTTGTATTTCTCTAATTATTAGTAATTTGGAGCATTTTACATGACAGGTATAAGCTTGGATTCCTCTTTTTGAAAACTGTCTGTTCATATCTTTTGACCATGAATCAAATGGGGAATGATATATTGTGGAGGTGACAAGTTTCAGCTGTTTGGATATTGGGTTAAGACTTGCAAGTGGCTGTGTATTTGGATGTCTTTGATGGAAATAAGGAAGTTTGGAAGCATGATGGGTTTTGATGAGATTATCAGGAGTACTCTTTTGGACATGTTGAGTCTGAGATGCTTAATGAGATGCCAAGTTTTAAATGTCTAATAAGCAGTTGATAATGCAAGGATTGAGACTCAGGAGAGAGACTAAGGCTGAATAGAATTAGACACCTAACTCTAGAGCTATGATTCTGTGATTCTACGTGATCATTTTGGTCCATCTCCCCTATTTTACACATGTAGAAACAGTCCAGAAAAGATATTTGATTCATCCAAGGTCACCCAAACAGTTTGAACTAGGTTATAGTTAATGTCCTCTGACTCCAATCCCAGTGCTTTTCCCAATATATCAATTTTGTCTAAGTTAGCTTAAATTCAGGTATAGAAAATAATCTCCATCTAGTTCTGACAATGCATAACTCAGATCAATCAAATGGCTTAATTAAGCCACTTTATGAGTACAAAGTTGTAGATCTTCCAGTAAGGTCGTAATTGCATGCCTCCTTTTTGTTTGGATCTGATTCTGGGTTCTTGAAGACTCTAGTCCACAGAGAACAATCTCTGACAAATCCTGCCAATGTATGTAGGCTTTGAGTGAAGGTTTGTTGATGGACTCTTATAACATTGGTCTGAGAGCTAACCTGGTTAAGTTGAGATCAGCTATCATTACTAGTGGGTTGATCATCAGGTGATAATCATTTAATGTGGCAGAAAGAATATCCATAAGAAAAACTTCATGGGTCTTTTAAAATAGGGTTTATAGGTAGACCTTGTCTCTTTTAAAAAAAATTGCTTCCATGCATTCCTATTCTCTTTTTCCTTTTCTCCATGATCTGCTTTTAGATATTGATGGATATGAAACATAAACAAATTACAGATATCTTTTGATTTAAAAAAACACATTCAGACATACTTCATACAAAATAACAACAACAACACATTCCAAATAATACAGTTAAAGCTCACAAGAAAAGGATTTACTGAAATTTCTTCAGACTGTTCCAGTACAGTGGAGGTATGAGGTTATATGGTGTGAACATGAGAGGAAAAAATGCCATTGATTCCAGTGTCAATGTAACTCAGGAATTCAAAAAGAAAGCATCATATTTTTTTCAGATCTTTTGGTTGGAGTATAGCAAGTTTTAATCATTTAACTACTACCTTCATCCAGCAGACTAATAACAGTGACATCCTGAGTTTAAAAAGGCCCAAGTTTTTGAACTTGGCTGACTTATCCTAAAATCTCATTATGACACTAACAGCAAGTAACTTGTACTGATACTGAATCAATGTGACAAATGTCTGCTGTGTTCAGCTGTGCCTGAGATTAGGTAGTTAGGGCACTGATGGAGCTGCATGTCACAGATGCTCTGATGGCCTATTTTGTAGAGCAGAGCATTGTTCAAGATGAGAACAGAGAAATGTAATGAATCTTTGCCTAACAAAGAAGATGAACTATTAGAGTTATTTACCTTAAAGCTTATATAACACACAGACACATTTCTCTTACACACACACACACACACACACACACACACACTCCCTTATATTGACCATGCATGTAGTAACAGAGTTCTGATTCTAGAACCTGAAGATTTTGGTTTGATTCCTGTCTGTAACACTTAATGACCTTGGACAAGTTGTCCTCTCTGATACACATTTTCCTTATCTGTAACATAAAGATAATACCTTGGCTCCCTTTGTCACAGGATTTTTGTAAAGAAAGCACAGGGAGAACATTAAAGATCTATGTATATAAATGTGAACTGTTGTTATAAAAGAAAAATAATCGATGCTTTGATATAATAAGCCATTGAAACTTGGTAGGCAGAATTTTATTCCAATGGGTTTTTTCTGGATTGCTTGGATGAATATTAATCATTTAGTTTTCTACCATTTGGTAGGAAAAGAACAGCTTTAATTTTCTTAGCTTGTATCTCTATTAGAATGACAGTCTCTGAATTCTGATTAGCCACTGTCTCAATTGATCATTTTCTAAAGTATGTCATATAGCTCACAAAAAATTCATCTCTGTTCTTACAATTCAAAATCCAATTTCCATTCTCTTCCAAAATGAGCCTGCCATTTATACTCCATTTGCCATTTCCTATTTTATTAGTAGCACTCATATTACACCACTTGATTCTCATTCATTAAGAGGCACAGATTCAGTACCCTCCATTCTCACCTGCCCCCAAAATGTACTAAGTAAAAAAGGTCTTTTCCTTCTAGTCACTAAAGAATTTCAATCCACTTGCAGAGATGACAAAGGGATTAATAATATAATAATTCTACTTATGACCCAAGAAAAGCAGAAGACAGGATGGCTTTAAACCCAAAAGAAGCTCCCCAACTGATAAAGGGTCAAAGGGTATGAACAGGCAGTTTTCAGATGAAGAAATTATAGCTATCTATAGGCATATTAAAAATGCTATAAATCACTATTAATTAGAGAAATGCAAATTAAAACAACTCTGAAGTACTCTCTCACACCTATCAGATTGGCTAATATGACAGAAGAGGAAAATGATAAGTTTTGGAGAAGATATGGGAAAATTGGTTCACTAATGCAGTATTGGTAGAGTTGTGAACTGATGCAATCAATCTGGAGAGCAATTTGGAACTATCCCTAAGGAATAACCAAACTGTGCATACCCACTTATCTAGCAATACCACTACTAGGTCTGTATCCCAAATAGATCATAGCATTGTACATATGCAAAAATATTTAAAGCAGCCCTTTTCATGGAGGCAAAATATTGGAAATTGAGGGGATGTCCATCAATTGGAGAATGATGGAACAAGCTTTGGTATATACATGTAATGGAATACTATTATGCAATAAGAAATGATGAACAGGCATATTTTCAAAAAAAATGGAAAAATGAGCAGAACCAGAAATGGGTAGAATCTATGATAGACTTCCAGAGAAGGTGGAGTCGGAATGCAAATCAAAGAATACTATTTTCACTTTTTTTCTTTCTTTCTTATGGTCTTCCCCTTTTGTTCTGAGTCTTCTTTCGCAACATGACTAATGTGGAAATATGTTTAACATGATTATATGTATTCCTCCCAAATCAATCAACCACTTGACCTTCCCCTAATGTAAATGAGTTAATTAGCACAATTTCCCTTTTATAATGATTTACTGAAAATATAAAGCAAGGACTGAAGTAAAAAAAAATCATCTCCCCTTCCCCCCAAGAAAAAAGAAACATGAGCACACATTCTCCTCTACGTATCCACTTGACCTTGAGGAAACTGAGAGAACCAAATGCAAATGGTTTTATAAAACAGTCCCCTCCCAACCTATGGTGGCTAGGTGGTTGTAGTAGATAGGACACTGGGCCTGGAGTTGGGAAGACATGAGTTCAAATTCAGCTTCAAACACTCACTAGCTGTGTGACCTTGGCCATATTACTTAAACTTCTGTTGCCCTGAGTTTCCTCAACTGTAAAATGAGGATAATAATAGAACCTAGCTCCCATGGTTGTTGCAAGGATCGAATTAGATAATATCTGTAACATTCTTAGCACAGTACCTGACCCATAGTAAGTGCTATGTAGATGCTAGGTAATATTACTATTACTATTATTATAATAATTATTGCAACCTGGATTTGGGGGTATTTCTTTGCTTGGAGGTCCTTTGCTCCTTTCTCAGAGTCCTCATTAATTTTACTTCTGGGCATGGTATTAAGAGTTACTCCTTTCCTTGCAGGCTTGTCTTGGCTGCCAGGTTCATTCCTTCCTGGGCTGGGTCAAAAGACTTGGCTTTACTTTGATGACTCTTCTAATTTGTAGAAAATCATATTGTTGTCACTTAGTTTATTCTGTTTCTCACATCCCCCGCCAAATTAGATCTGTCCCCTTCAGAGCCACAGTTCCTAGATGCTCCATTCTCTGTTTTATCCAATCAGAAATCCTCTGTCTGTCTATCTCTGCCTCTCTCTGTGGCTCTGTCTCTGTCTCTCTCTGTGTCTCTGTCTCTCTCCCCTCCCAAGAATGGTGCAAGCACTTCACATCTTCGCTAGTCTCAGTTATCATGCCTACTCAGTCACCCAGGAATTGTTAACAGCTGACAGCAGTCATTCACATAAATTGCCATGGGCAGCTCTTATTTCCTTCCTCTTTGTATTCTCAAGGTCTCTGGAATGGCTTCTAGGAAAGTGTGAAGGAATGAATATATACCTATCTTTTTCTATCTCCATCTATCTATCTATCTATCCATCTATCTCTCTATCTATCTATCTATCTATCTATCTATCTATCTATCTATCTATCTCTCTATCTATCTATTTATCATCTATCTTTCTGGTTGTCTATCTATCTATGTGTCTCTCTCCCTATCTATCTATCTATCTATCTATCTATCTATCTATCTATCATCTATCAGTCTGTCACTGTCTGTCTATCTATGTATCTATCTATCCTATCTATATTTGCTGTGAGTACCTTCAAACTCTTATGAAGTAAGTTAAGGGAGACAAATTCAGAGAATCTCTGTGGAAATAAATACCCTCTATCACTAGTCTCCAGCCCCTATCCACTGGACCACCCCCCATTTTTTTGGTTGTATGTCTGGCATTTCCTTGTGGATTTAGAACTATTTGCTTCATTGCCCATGTCCAATGTGGGGTAGGGATACGTTACTCCTCTACCAGCTCTCACATTGTCTCAGATCTATAATCACATACATACAGAATTGTTATTAATTTCTCCAAGGTCCAATTTTTCTCAATCACTAGTTAGAACTCATGGGAGTCATAGGATCATAGATTTTAGGGGTGAAAGGAACCTTAAGGGTTCATCTGATTGAGATTCTAGCCTTCAAGCAAATAGTTATTTCAGGAAAATTTTATTATCCCATGGTGAATGATGTAACCTATTCTGATTAGCAGAATGGGAATATTTCAATATTTTCTAGAAAAATCTCTTAAAAGTACAAAAAAATAATAATCTGCATGTTATTATGATCCACTGGAAAGAGACATATGTTTGAATTCTTTTCCCAGAAATGGCATGATGAATCATTCAGGATCTTGTACTGAATTTCTCTTGGAGTTTATTGCATACAAGAGTGCAATGGCTGGTGGGATTTTCAGACTGTAGGCACAGGAATTGGGGGGAGAGGTGATACTTTATTTATAGCAGAAGTTATCAATATTAAGTTTATAGGCATAGGAGGCAAATACAAATAAGTGTTTTAAAATCTTTATAATACTGGCTTAGTATCTAACTGGAATGGATTAAAATGATTGTAAATGCTGAAGACTTGAGTCCTGTTAGTTTACTAATTCCCTCATATATTGTACTTACATGAGAGAACTACTTAATGCATACATTCTTAATTTACATAAAAATAATAAAGCATAGTTGTCTTTTTGACTTGAGTAATTACAAGCTTTGTTAAATCTTGGACATCCTGAAAAGAAAGTCTGACTTAACAAGCTTTCAGGGAATAAAATATTTTATTTTTTTCTATTTTTAATGGGCTTTCTTTGCACAATTGGGTTTTTATTCCACAATTTTACACAACTTCCCTGTATATGGTGGTAAATATTGTGACTTTTATGACTTAGACAAGTTCAGGGCACTGTGAAACTACATTTTTAGGTTTGTTAGAAACAAATAGCTCAGGATACGATTTCATAGCTCCTCAGCTGGACAACACATTCAGTTAAAATGCATTTCTAAAGTGCCTGCTGCACTGCACTTGGTAGTATAGGAGAGACCAAACAAGATTTCATCACAGGGCTGACTTTTATGCACAATATTAACACCCAAAACTTCGTCGTACAAAGGAAAAGACATGAGACCTTGAGTCAGAAAAGCTGAATTCAAAGACTAAATTTTAGATTTCTTAGTTATGTGACTAGAGAAATCATTGGACCACTCTGAATGTTCAGTTCCTTAACTGAAAAATGGGGAGAATAATGGTTGTTCCATATATTTTGAAAAGTTATTGTAAGGAAAATGCTTTTTTTAACAGTCTGGGAAAGACAGACATAAAATAGAGAAACAGTTTATTTCCCTTCTGTGTTTACCATCACATTATCCTTTTACTATCTTATCTCAGTCCTGACCCCCAAGTAGAACTCAGATCTCCTGAAACTAAGGACAATGTTCTTTCTACCAAGTCACATAATTCAACAAAGCATGCTTGAACCTTTGCTATATACAAGGCATCTTTTAAGTTTGCTGAAACACAAGTTAACTGAGGAAGCATTTGATTACAACTTAGTTTCATATCATCTAAATTGAAGATACCAAAGAAACGTAGTTTTCAGAATATCTTATAGTCCTTTGAAATTTCCTAGAGAATATACAATTCCCAAACAAATAAACAGATTACACAGAGACAGGAACATTTTCATCTTTAGCTGACAAAATAAAATATCCGTGTGAAATAAAATGAAATTGTACCCATGTCCTTTAAATCAGCATTTCAGCACATCCTGAAGATAGGCAAACACCACTTAAAGGGAATTCACCAAGAAAGGGAGAAGAAGAGTGACTTAGCATGTTCTGAAATGTTAGAAACTTTGGATAAAGAAAATGTATAAAGTTTTCTGCTTATATAATGTAATATGTGAAAAGAATGGAAGAATGACTGAATAACAAAATTGTTAACATCTTTATGTAGGGCAGTATACTTGGGTTAAGCATACAGATACAAGAGTGAAAGCAATTTCAGGCCCCAAGGAGTTTTCATTCTAATGTGATTAGATAAACATATAGAAGAATGTTGGCCAAGGAGGGACCTTTTTCTTTGGAATGTTATGGGGACAATAAATAGAATCACGTGGGTTTAATTTGACAATGAACATATACAACATGAAGGAGGGAACCATAGAATTTAGACATGTATATTGACATTATTAGGAGGCAGCTAGATGGTTCAGTGGATAGGATACTTGGCCTGGAGTCAAGAAGACCTGAATTTAAATCTATCCTGCTATATACAACTTACTCTATATCCTGGTGCTTTGCTAAAATTATTAGTTATTTCATCAAACTTTTTAGTTGAATCTTTGGGATTTTCCAAGCATCAGTTCTTTCTCTGGATGGAGACAGCATCTACAAAAAGAGATAATTTTATTACCTCATTCCCCAATCTGATTTAATTCCTTTTTCTTCACTTATTGTTATTGCTAGAATTTCCAGCATAATATTGAATTATATTGGTGACAGTGGGAATCTTTGTTTCACACTTGATCTTCCTGGGAAGACTTCCAGCTTATCCTCATTATAAATAATGTTTGCTGATGATCTTAAGTAAATACTCCCTTATCAATTTAAAGGAAAATCAATTCATATGTGTGCTTGCATGTGTTTTTAATAGAAATGAGTGTTATACTTTATCAAAAGCTTTTGCTGCATCTAGTGATAGTCACATGATTAAAAAAACTTTTTATTGTTGATATAATCATTTAATAGTTTTCCTTATGTCAAACCATCCCTGCATTCCTGGTATAAATCCTGCTTGTTCATAATGTATAATTTTGTAATATAGTAATATTGTAATCTTTTAGGTAATATTTTACTTAGAATTTTTGCATCCATATTCATTAAAGAAATTGATTCATATTTTTTTTCTTTGTTTTTGCTCTTCCTGGTTTAGGTGTCAATATCATATTTATTTCATAAAAAGAATTCATAAGATCCCTTTTTTGACTTTTATTTCAAATAATTTATTTAATAGAAGGATTTTTTGATCTTTAAATGTTTGATAAAGTTCACTTGTCCATCTGGTCCTGATGCTTTTTTCTTAGGAACCTCATTTGTGGCCTCTTCAATTTCTTTTTCTAACATATCTATTTAGACTTTGTATTCTCTTTTCTGCCAGTCTAGACAATTTATACTTTTATGAATATTCTTCCACTTAACTTAAATTGTTAAATTTATTGGCATATAATTGGGCAAAATAAGTCCTTATAATTGCTTTATTTTCATCTTCTTTAGCAGTATATTCACACTTTTCATTTTTAATACTAGCGATTTGTTTTTATCTCTCCTTAATCAAATTAACCAATGGCTTATCTACTTTATTGTTTTTTTGATAAAACCAACTCTTAGTTTTACTTATTCATTCAATTTATTTTTATTGTGTTTATTTTATTATTTTTAATTAATTTTATTAATAAATTTATTAATCTCACCTTTAGCTTTTAGAATATCCAATTTAGTATTTAACTGAAGAGTTTTAGCTTGTTCTTTTTCTAGTTTTTTTTTAGTTGCATACCCAATTCATTGGTCAGTTCTTTCTCTTTTATTGATGTAAACATTTAGAAATATACATTTTCCTCTGATTACTGCTTTTTCTCTATCCCATAGATTTTGATATATTGACTTATTGTCATTCTCTGTAATGAAATTATTGATTTGTTCTTTAACCCACTCATTCTTCAAAATGGTCTAATCTCCAATCAGTTTTTTTTACAAATACATTCATATTGAACCAATTTTAACTTTATTCATGTTGTAAAGAAGAATTAGAACCAATGGAAGAAACCATGAGAAAGAAGAAGAAACAAACAAAAAAGAAAAAAGAGAGAGAGCAAATAATATGCTTCAATCTGCATTCAAATTCCATAGTTCTTTTTCTGGATGTCGACAGCATTTTCCATCATGAGTCCGTTGGAGTTATCTTGGATCCTTGCATTGTTAAGAAGAGAGAAGTATCAGTTATTCATCACACATTGTGGCTAGTTACTGTGTATAATATTCTCCTGGTTCTGCTCATTTCACTCAGCAAAAGTTAATTCAAAACCTTTCCAAGTTTTTCTGAAGTCTGCCTTCTCATAATTTCTTATAGCACAATAGTATTCCATTACATTCATATGTCACAACTTATTCAGCCTTTCCTCAACTGATGGGCATCCCCTCAATTTCCAATTCTTTGCCACCATGAGAAGAGCTGATACAAATATGTTTTGTATATGTGAGTCCTTTTCCTATGTTTATGACTTGTTTGGGATACAAACCTAGAAATATTTCTAGGTATTTCTAGATCAAAAGGTATGCCCATTTTTATAGCCTTCTGGGTATAGGTCCAACTTCCTCTCCATAATGGTTAGATTAGTTTACAAGTCCACCAATGATCCAATTAGGTTTTAATCTATATTTCCATGGTACCTTATTTAATATATACTTTATTGTATTGTGGTCTGAAAAAAAGATACTTTCAGTACTTCTGCTTTTCTCCTTTTAAGTATACAATGTTTATGTCTTAATATATGGTCAATTTTTATGAAGGTACCATAAACCATTGAGAAAAAGTTTTATTCCTTTTCATGCCCATTCAATTCTTTCCAGTTACCCATCATCTCTAATTTATCTAAAATTTTGTTCACTTCCTTGACTTCTTTCTATTTATTTTTTGGTTACATTTATCTGATTCAGAGAAGGGAAAATTAAAGTACCCCACTATTATAGTACTACCATTTTCACCTATAATTAATTTTCTCTTAAAAATTAGATGCTATAATATTTGGTGTATATAGGTTCAGTATTGATATTTTTCATTGTTTATGGTATCTTTTATCAAAATGCAGTTACCCTGTTTATCTCTTTTAATTAAATCTATTTTTGCTTTAATATTGTTGGAGATCATGATTGCTACCCTTGCCTTTTTTGCATCAGCTGAAGCATAATAAATTCTACACCAGCCCTCCATTTTAACTCTGTGTATCTCTCATTCTTAAATGTGTTTCTTGTAAACAACATATTATTGGATTCTGATTTTTAATCCATTCTGCTATTCATTTCTATTGTATGGCTGAGTACATACCATTTACATTCAAAGTTTTAATTTCTCTTTGTGAATTTCTCTCCATCTTATTTTTTACTCACTATTGCCCTTCTCAGTCTCTCTTTTCATTCTATCCCTATTACCTTGTCCTCTCACCTTACCTTTCTATTCATTCTTCTATCTACCCCTTTAAAAATTCCTCCCTCATCTTTCCCCCGTACCCTCCTAAATCTTAATCTGCATACTTTTTTTTTGGCTGTCCTATGTTTATTTTAAAGTGTTGTTCTATTTGCGAAGGAAATTTGGAGAGCCTGAAATTTTCTGATTTAGTCTGCCATAGTTCCAGAATTCCCACAAAATAAGTCATAATGATTTTTAAATTTTTTTCTTCCTTGGTGGTACAATCATTCTCTTCATTTTTGATATTGGTAATTTGGTTTTCTTCTTTCTCATTTTAAATCAAACTAACCAATAGTTTATATCTTTATTTTTTTATATAATAGCAGTTTCTGGTTTTATTAGTTTAAATTTTTGAGCTTTCAATTTTATTAGTTCCTCTTTGATTTTCAGGATTTCATTTTGGTGGTTATTTGGAGACTTTGAATGTGTTATTTTCTAGTTTTTTTTTTTAGTTGCATGTCCAATTTATTGATCTACTCTCTCCCTCTTTTTTGACATAGGTGTTTACTGATATACATTTTCCCCTAAGTATTGTTTTAGCTGCATCCCACAAATTTTGATATGTTGTTTCATTGTCATTCTATTATTTATTTAAAGTTATTTATTGTTTCTTTGATTTGTTATTTGACCCACTCATTTTTGGGGATTTGATTATTTTGTTTCTAATTAATTTTTTGAGGTCCCTGAAATTTATTTATTACTTTTTAAAATGGTATTTTATCCCCACCAGTTCCATGTAAAGACAATTTTTACATTCATTTAAAAATCTGATTTCTAAATTTTCTCCTTCCCTCCTTCTGTCACCTCTCCCTACCTCATATATTAAGCAATTTGTTATAGATTACACATGTGGAATCATGCGAAACATTTTTCCATATTAATCATGTGACAAAAAAGACAGATCTAAAGGAAAAATTAACACATAAAAATAAAGAAGGTGAAAATAGTATGCTTTTTTCTGCATTCTGATAGCGTCAGTTTTTTCTCTGGAGGTGGATAGCAGTCTTTATCATATGTCTTTTTGAATCATCTTGGTTCACTGTATTGATGAGAATAGCTTAGTCATTCACAGGTGATCATCATACAATATGGCTGTTACTTTGTACAACATTCTTCTTTCGGCTCATTTCACTTTGCGTCAGTTCGTGAAAGTTTTTCCAGGTTTTTGTTTTTCTGAAATTAGCCAGCTTGTCATTTCTAATAGCATTCCAGTATTCCACTAAAATCATACACCACAACTTGCTCAGTCATTCCCCAGTTGATGACCCCCCCCTCAATCTCCAATTCTTTGTCACTACATAAAGAGCTTCTATAAATATTTTTTGCACAAATATCTACTTTTTCCTTTTTTAAAAATCCTTTTGGGTTATAGAATTAGTAGTGGTATTGGTAGATCAAAGAGTATGAACAGTTTGATAGCCCATTGGGCATAGTTCCTAATTTCTCTCCTGAATTGTTGAATCAGCTCGCAACTCCACTAGCAATGCATTAGTGTCCAAGTTTTTCCACATACCCTCCAACATTAATTGTTTTCCTTTTCTCTCACATTAGCCAATCTGATAGATGTGAGCTGGTACCTCAGTTGTTTTAATTTGTATTTCTCCAATCAAGAATGATTTAGGGGGCAATTAAGTGGTGCAGAGGATAGAGTACTGGCTCTAGAGACAGGAAGAACTGAGTTCAAATTTGGCCTCAGCCATTAGCCATGTGAACTTGGGTAAGTCACTTAACCCCAATTGCCTCCAAAAAAGAAAAAAAAAAACATATTGAGTTAGAGGGTTTTTTCCCACATGATTATAGGTAGCCTTAATTTCTTTTGAAAATTGCCTGTTAATATCCTTTGACCAATTATCATTAAGGAGAGGACTTTCATTCTTATAAATTTGACTCAGTTCTCATTAGAGAAATGAGGCTTTACTAAAGACACTTCTAAAGATTGCATTCCAGTTTTCTGCTTTCCTTATAATCTTGGTCGCATTGGTTTTGTTTGTGCACAATCTTCTTAATTTAATATAATCAAAATTATCTCTTGTTTGGTCATAATTTCATTTCTTTCTCCATAGATCTGACAGGTAAACTATTCATTGCTCTCCTGATTTGCTTGTGGTATCACCCTTTATGTTTGAATCATATACCCATTTTGACTTTATCTTGGTATACAGTATAAGATGTTGGTTTATACCTAATTTTTGCCATACTTTTTCCCTCTGTTTTCCCAGGAGTTTTTGTCAAATAATGAGTTCTTGTCCCCAAAACTGGGGTCTTTGGGTTTATCAAACATTAGATTACTATTGTTATTTGCTATTGTGTCTTATGTACCAAATCTATTATACTGACCCACCACTCTATTTCTCAGCCAGTACTAGATTATTTTGATGTTCACCACTTTAAAATATATTTTGAGATTTAGTATGGGTAGACCATTTCTTTTACATTTTTTCATTAATTTCCTTGATATTCTTGACCTTTTGTTTTTCCAGTTCCAATTAATTTTTAATGTTTGTTTCCACAGCCCTTTATTGAATGCATTTTTTCATTATGGTCAGAAAAAGGTGCATTTAATATTTCTGGGATTTTTGCATTTGTTTATAAGGTTTTTATGTTCTAATACATGGCCAATTTTTGTGAAGGTGCTATTTACAGTTAAGCAAAAAGTTATACTCCTTCCTATTCCCTTCAATTTTTTCCAAAGGACTATCTCATATACACACATACATACATACATATATATATACACACACATATATATATATATGTACATACATATGCATATATAATTCTATTCATTTTCTTAACTTTTTTCTTATTTATTTTGTGGTTAGATTTATCTAGTTTTGAGAGGGGAAATTGGAGTATGGTTTTACTAGTTACCCACTATTATAATTTTACCATCTTTTTTTTTTCCTTGCAACTCATTTGTTGTTTCTGTTAATAGTTTGGATACTGTGCCCCTTGGGATATGTGTTTGTGTGCGTGTGTGTGTGTGTGTGTGTGTGTTTAGTATTTTTAGTATTTTTGTTTTTGCTTTGCTGGAGATTATGATTACCATCCTTGCCTTTTTTTACTTCAGCTGCAACATAAAAGATTCTGCTGCAGCCCCTTATTTTAACTCTGTGTGTCTTTGTGTTTCAAGTGTTTTTCTTGTAAACAACATATTATTGGATTCTGGTTTCTAATCAATTCTGCTATCCACTTCCATTTTATAGGTGAGTTCATCCCGTTCACATCCACAATTATGAACACTGTACATCTCCCTCCATCCTAGTTTCTTCTGTTTATGCTTCTTTTTTGCTTATTACTGTGTCCTTCCTCAGGAAGTCTGTCTTGCTTATGACCACTGCCTCCCTTAATCCAGTCTCTTTTTTATTATCACCCTCTTTCTCTTACCCATTCTCCTCTTACTTCCCTGTTGGGCAAAATAGATTTATACACCTAGCTGAAGGTGAGATTCAAGGATAGTCTGCCCCTTCACTTTTCTCTCCGCTATAAAAGATCTTCCTTGTGTATATTTTTCTGTGATTAAATTTTCCCCATTGTTCCTCTTCATTTCCCATTCTCCAAGTACATTCCTCCTTTTCACACCTTCATCTTTTGGGAGATCATTTTCATATAGTAGACTCATTTATCTGCTTTCCATCTATGTTGAGTCCTTCTAACTGTCCTAATGATGATGAAATTCTTAGCAATTTCATACATCATCTTCCTATACAGGAAAGTAAAGTTTAACTTCATTGAGTTTCTTATGAGTTCTCTTTCATGTTTACCTTTTTATGCTTCTCAAGTATTATACATTTGGTTATTCCTTTGTTTCTTTATCTGAGTACTGAGATAGTGGTATAATTGCTAAGGAGCTGGCTTCAAAGCAGGGAATACCTTGCTTCAAATTCTGCCTCTGGTGTTTATTTACTCTAAGACTGTCGGGAAGTCACCACAACTTTTCACTACCCTGACAAATCTCTAAGACTATAAATCAAAGGGTAATTTTTGATATGCATTGCTAGAAGATGTTCTTTACATAAGTGAAATCACAGTTTTGTACCTAGACAATCTTCTTCTTTGGGTATACCCTGGGAGCATTAGCTGTTTGGGAAACCTCATAACACTCTTGACTAATATTAAAATCACAACCCAAACCCTCAAATATTTTAACATTAATTGCTGTTAAATCAGATTGCACCTTTGCTGTACTTTAGTAGTTTATTATTTGTAGTTTATTATTTTTGTAGTTTATTTTCAGTGTCAGATTTTACATTTCTCTTTAGTAAGTTTCATTTTCAATTTAAGATACCTTTATTAAGCATTCTCTAGGTGCAAGGTACGGTGTAAAGCATGAGTAAGAGTGAGAGAAAATTTTTAAAGGATTTCATAGATTTGATTCATCAATTCAACCTACCAAAAATTTTTTAGATATTGCTCCCATTATCCAATATTTATATTCTCCATCACAGATTTGTGTTATTTTCTATGGATTTCTATGTTTTTGTTCAAGTCGTGACCATGATCATGATCATCATCCGCATCACCCACCCAAAAGGTAAGGCTAGAGATATACCACTGAAGACACCCCATTCCATTTAGGTTGGCATTGATCCATTAATCTATACTATGTTTTATATTTATTCAACCAGCTACTGATCAGCTCAAACCATATTGTCATCCACCAATTCGTTAAAATTATGCTTTATGTGCTACTTTGGTGGCAATGAGAATAGTGGGACAAAAGTACTGGGGCAAAACTTCTCACCCTCAAGAAAATTTGATTCTTTTTAAGGAAAACAGTATTACAAAGAAAAGGCATTTCCAAACCTATACAAAACAATTTCCAAGAGAGAGAACACTAACAATTGAGGGAATAAGGATAGGCTTCCCAAAAGTGATAGCACTTCAGCTGAGCTTTAAAAGAAAATAGTGATTTTACAAGGTGGAGATGTCAATGAGTATATTCTAGACATGAGGGAGAGCTTGAGCAAAGTGCATGGACAGGAGTTGAAATATTTTGTAAAGGGAACAAGTACTTAATAAATTTAGGTATAATATTAGAAATGAGACTAATGCTTTAAGGTGAACTTATGCAACTTACAGAGTACCTTTGACATTTTTTTCTTGTTATACCTACCATTCATTCTGCCAAAAATTCTGTTCTTAATTAGCATTATCAATTCATATTTTGAGAGTCTTTATGTTCAGTGGCAATATAAATCCTTACATACTTAAACTAAAATTGGAATTTGACCCTTAGAGAAGTAGGTACAGAACTAAAGGGAGAAAAATTTATAACAACTAGATATAACAGCATAGTATCTTCTTTAAAAGAGACTATTGGGTTAGGGTTATTTGGATTAATCATATCATTGATTAGCATAAGGGTTAAGTGACCAAATGGTTCATCTGGCTATAGAATGACATCCATAAGGCCAAGGATCTAATCTACAGAAAACTAAACCAGTAGTTGGCAATCCTGTGCTCTAGTCATAACTCTATTGCTTAACCCTGGCCAAAGCACTTTCCAGCTGTCCATATCAATTTCTTCATCTGTAACTGGGAAGAACCATGTTTGCTGTCCTACAAAATATGGTTATATGAGATAACAAATGTGGATGTGTTTTGGAAGGAATAAAAAATTGAACAAATGTGAGGAACTGTTGTTATCATAATTCTTGTCTAGGCACTGTTCCATAGCACCTGATGCTGCCCTTCACCATAGCCATTCATCTTGCAAGTTTGAGCCATTAGTCACAAAGACAACTAGGTAAGAGAGTATATATGGCTTGCTATGAATCCATCTTTAACACTGAACATGAAATTGAAAGTGTTTGCCTTACTGATGTTGAGGAAGTAGCATCATATTCATAGATAAAGGAGAACACATTATCTATGTCTTAAACTTATTAATCCTGTGCTGTTCTACTTTTAGGAAGGATGACTGAGAGCTCAAATAAATGTAAAGGAACTAAGACACTGCATGTTTCATGCAAATAATGAACTAGGCCATTAAAGAGAATTTAGAACACAGAATATTCATGAGTACAGCTTATAAAAAGCTAACAGCTTCCAGGTGGCCCTTAAAAATAAAATAAAATTCACATTAAATAGCACTAAGCTTTTTGCCATTATAAATCAACAAATTTTTCTCACTTTAGATGAGTGTGATATTGTTCCATTTCACATGTCATGCTATTAGAAATATAATGATTTACAGTATATAATCTACTAATTCAGATGGCAGTATTTTTCCCTCTCTGGTACCACTGCTTTTCATAACATCTGTACACTAGAGAGCACAATTTATTTACCAAGTATTCATTTAGTTGGTCATGCTATTCCTACTTTTTTTAAAAAACATTTTTAATACACACAAAAGAATATACTTATTATCCAGAAATATTTGTGTCAGCACTCTCACAAACTAAATTCTTTTAATAATTCTAATGACACAGAAAGGACTTTACTCTGACCTAATATGAAGATATCATCCACAAGTCACAACTCTACTGTGAATTGATATCATCTGTCTTTAAGACAACAAGGACCTAGTATAGAAATTTCCTGTGACTTTTGGCTTTTTTTTCCCTTATGAAATATCCATGCTTTAGTGTCTTCTGACAATAAATTATAGGGGAACAAGTCCATCTGGCTTGTATTTACTCTGAACAGGACGAGGTGTTAAAAAACAAAATAAAAAATGGATGAAAGGAAAGCAGAATTACACTAGAATTGGAAGGAATTTTCTTTTGGAACATGAAGGTTGTTTTACTTTCCACATGTTCCAAGGTTGGGGGGCAGCAGGATATCCTCTTGGAACTATACGGAATCAGAGAAGTTTCATAAAGGCTTTATTATTACTGACTCTGGCTAATTTGGGGAAACTGACCCACACCTACCAGGCAATACTAAAATGACTTTCACCTTTGAAATTCTAGGGAAGATAGATAATTATATACTCTCAACACTTAGCACAGTGCTTAGCATATAGGAAATAATAAATGCTTGTTGATTAGATTCGATATACACAAGAAGCCTCCAGGTGAACTATGCAATGTTAGATCTGATTTAACATGTCCATTTTCAAGACCACTCTTTAGTGATTTGCACTTATGTAAAGAAACATAAAGCAGAAGGGTGAGTCAAGGCTCCACGATCCTGTCTGAAGTTCACCTGGGCAGACCATGCTCAGACTGAAATGTGCATCAATGCATCATAAGTGCTACTGGGAAACAGAGAGGAGAGAAAACTGGTTCCTTTCCTCACTGAAAGTCCAAGACAGTACTGGCAGAGTCCAGATGGTATGCTCAAAAGATAGAGAGGAGAGAGCTGCAGATTTTGGCTCTGTTGAGTGGGTACTTCTTCCTGGCCTAATCACCAATTATCATTTTATTACAAACTAGATTACTAGAACATTATAAAGCATGAATATTTCCATGTACAAAGAAGGTCAAAAACTGGGGAATAAATATGAAAGAATAAAGCTACATACTGCTTGTTCTCTTTAATGCATATTAAATATTGTTAGTTCTGACATTTCCCTGCTCGCTTGTAGCCTCCTCTGCATTCATCTTGCCATTTCTGTGCATCTTAAAATATTTTATGATGTTCTTTCCTTTCTTCTTTTTCATTTTTATATCATTATCCCTATCTCATCTATTTTTTCCAAATCCTCATCCCCTAACTCAGCATAAAATCATCACTTGCATGTAACAAAAGGATAGGTAAAAAAGTTGCGATTTCTGGGCCTAGAGAGGTATGTGTCATTCTGTACCTTCAAAACTTCACCTTTCTGAAAGGTAGGAATTAATCCATTAATCCTTTGTCACTGTTGTAGTTTACAGCATCAGAGTTCCTAAGTCTTTTTAAAGTTATATTTCTTTACAATGTTTCAGTCACTGTATAAATATTTCTTCTGGTTCAACTCACTTCATTTTGCATCAGTCCATTCAAGTCTTCCCATGTTTCTTGCAATCTCTTTTGTAATTTCTTATGGCTCCAAAATATTCTGTTATTTGTTTAGTTATTCCATAAGTGATGAGCACCTAATTTGTTTTTAGTTCTACAATGAAAACTGCTGCTATACATATTTCTGTACATATCAATTCTTTCCCCATTTCTTTGTTCTGTTTGGAGTATACTGCTAGCAACAGCATTGCTGGGTCAAAGTGTATGGAAAATTAGGGACTTTGGGGCTGTATTCCATATTGCTTTCAGCCAGGCTGGATCAAATCCATAGCGCAATCAACAGAAACTGAAAGTAAACTAGGCACTCCTCTTCATAATAATTTGTTAGGGAAGACCATGAAGATGGATCACTTCTTAAAACAACAAGAATAGCTTGTTATATGGAATTTGATGGCAGATTTGGAAGAGATAATCCACAGTCGGGGAATCAACTGAAGCCAGCTCTTACTGGCTGGCTCATGAGAGTCAATTGTTATATTTGCAGTGTGATGATTTATACCTCAGAAAAAGGCAAACTCTACAAATCAGGGCTTGATTTATGTTTTGTTGATTATCTTGGCTTAAGAAAGTGATGGAGAAAGTGTTAATTAAACTTAAAAGTGTTATTCATTTTGTTGGAGTCAGTTGTTAAACATTTCTCTGCATATCCCCATATAGCCATGAAGATGAAAGTGTTCTCCCAAGACAGAAAGTAAATGGCTTTAGAAGCCTCTATTGGTTTTATAGGGATGCATTATTGCAATTTCATTTATTATATCCTGCTCTCTCTCACTCACTCACTCTATCTATCTATCGACATCTTGTATGTAGTCAGACCATCAATAATGCCCCTCATCCTTATTTCTCCTGCATACATGATTAACAGAATATAATATTGAACCTTTTCTCTGTAGTATACAGAACTAAAGTAACTAAAACTTATATTGCCAGTGTTAAGGTGTTAATGTAATTAAAGATCTTTCTTACCCATCAATCCCATTAATAGGTCTCAGGTGGAGCTATTTAAGCGAAGCTTGATTAGGAAAGGCTTGTTTGTAGGAAGGTCCACACCCTTTTGCTAATTAGATAATGAGGGTTGTGAAGCCCCTGGGCTCTAAAGAGGGTTTATATACTCTGAGGATAGCCATTAAGCTCTCTCTCAGAACTTCAGGAGGAGAGGACCTAGGGAGGCAGACAGCTAAGGATTTGTGAGTGAATATTTACAGGAAGCCTGCAGCAGAGGGGAGGGTTATGGGATGGCTTGCATCCCTGCTGTGATGCCATGTTTTAAGTTCCTTGCTGTTACGATAAAGTGGGCTTACTGGTTTGGGGGCATAATTGCTGCTATGTTTAATTGGAGTTATTGGGTTTCGGGATTTGATCCTGTGGTGTTTGAATAAATGTTGTGCTTCTGCCTTCTATATGGAGAGTCTTTTATGTTCTGTGATACAGAACTATACAGGCATATTCATGATCACCATCCATAGTGTGACACTTGCCTTACTGATATAAATACCCAGAACCATTCCTTATTTCTTAGTGTTTTCGCACTTGCCCCAGGTAGGAATCTCATCCTCCTTCTGATCTATAGTTCAGTTTAGAATGTACCCCTGTGAGGAAACTGTGGTTAAAGAAATTTTTCATTAAAAAAGAATCATTCATCTTTTTATCCTCTAGCTGTAGGTGACCCCCAAGACTTTCTTGATTTCCTCTTCCTCCTCCTCCCAAACAGAAATTTATCAGTTCACCAACTGACTAATGAACTCTTTCCACTTGGATTTCCCATAGACGTCTCAAGATCAATGGGTGAAAGATGGAAGTCACTAACTTTCTAAAAGCAATTCAATTGGACAAGCATTTATTAAGTGCCTACTATGGGTCAGGTAAGTACTGGGACTACAAATAAGGAAAAAATAGACCATCATTACCTTCAAGGAGCTCACAATCCAATGTGTGAAGACAACACACAAAAGGAAGCTGAAAGGCCTTCTTCTAAAGAAAAGCTTTGGGAGTTTATTACTCTACCTCTCAGTACCCCAGTTTTATTGGAAAGTTATGGTGCTGAGAAGGTACTGACTATCAAAACCTGAGTCCATTTTCATGGTGATGGGATTGAAGCAGCACCTCCTTAAAAACCTTCCTTTTTCTCCTTTTTAAAAATTTTTATTTTATTCTGAACTTAAGAAATAAAATAAGCATTTCTTTAACATAAATTTATAAAAAAAGATTATTTCATGTGAAACTACAAGTCTATTATGTACAATTTGCTATTCCTTTTAAATATCTAATAAAGTTATCATGTAACTTTTTTTCTTTCTCTCCCCACCCCAGCCCCACCTGGCCTAGAGATGGCCACTATCACACACCCTGGAAAAGGAAGCTAAGTGGGCCTTAGGAAGCATTATTAACAATAAGACTAGTGGAGCTATTTTAAATCCTAAAAGATGATGCTGTTAAAGTGCTGCACTCAATATACCAGCTAATTTGGAAAACTCAACAGGGGCTACTGGATTGGAAAAGATCAATTTATGTCCCAAACCTAAAGAAGAGCAATGACAAGGAATGTTCAAATATGCAGTTATGCTCATTTCATATGCCAGCAAAGTTATGCTTAAGGTTCTGAAAACTAGACCAGTAATATGTGAACCGAGAATAAAAGAAGTGCAGGCTGGCTTTCTTTGCTTTTTTAAAAAAATTTCTTTATTTTATTCTTAATTCATGAATGAAACAAGAATTTCCGTAGCAGTATACCAAAAAAAAGATGATTGTACATGAAACAGCAAATCTACCATGGACAACTTTGTATTCCTTTTAAATATATGATAAAGTTATCAGGTACATTTCTTTGTTTTTTTTTCCTTCCCCCCCCCCACTCTAGAGATGGCTATCATTAGACACAAATTGTGTGTGTATATGTGTGTGTGTGTGTGTATATGTATGTAAAATAATGACATTCACTCAAAGTCGTTCTTAAAAGAATATTGTTGTTAGTCTATATGATGTTCTCTTTGTTCTGCTCATTTCAACCTTGATTATTTTGTCCAAGTCTCTCCATGTTTTTCTAAGATCGTTGAGCTGGTCATTTCTTCTAGTACAGAAGTTTTCCATCATGATCACATACTGCAACTTGTTCAGCCATTCCCCAACTGATGGGCTGGTTCTCTTTACTTTTTTTTGTCTTTATATTTTTATTCATTTTGAACTTAAATACAAACAGACAAAAAAAAAAGAACGTTTCAATGTACTCGGCACAAGGTGAGAAGAGGTCAAGATGAAACCATAAATTTCCATTTCACACTGTTTATTTTTTTAAAACTATGAAATAAATACTACAGATCATTTTCAAAGCTATCCTGCTTTTCTAAGTTTCCTTCTAATTTTTCTTTTGTTCTCAGCTGTGCATCCAGCATTTTCCCCTCCTCAACTGTCTGACTCCCACATGGTCTATGAAGTAAAAGTTCTGAGGCTGCCACCAAGCAGCTGACCCCAGTGCTTGTTGTTTGTTGATTCAGCTGCATCTGCCTGGAGTTGTTTGCACTTAACTCAGGCCAAACTGGTCTTTCCTGAGGTCCTGTCAAGTTGTCTTAGCAGAACAACTACTTTACCCTGACGTTTAATTATTCCTACTGCTCTAAATTCACTTTAAGGCAATATTTTATCTTGTTTGTGGGAGAAATTTGGAAAAGTTGGTATTTTCTGACCTACTCTGTCATCTTCCCAGAATCCTCTTACCAGGTTGGTCTTCTTTTTTTCTTTTTTGTAATTTTTTTCATTGCAACCTTAAATATAAAATAAGAAAATAAAATAAAAGCATTACCATATGCACAGCAGAACGTGAGAGAGGATTCAAAATATACAGCAATAAATTTCCACTTTAAGAAAGCCTGTATAATAAACACTACATGCTGTGTTGAGAACTATCTTTGCTTCCTTGTAAGTTTTCTTTTGTGCACTTTAACTTTTTTTTCTTTTTTCTTCCTCTAACCCCCAAGAAGGCTACAGTTAAATGCAGATACGTATGTATGTGCATATATATACACATACATGCATATATAGACATATACACATAAAGATATACAAATACACAAATACCCACACATACTTACACAATACTTTGTTTCACAGTAACACATGAAAACTTCATTATTGTGAACTATCATTGTTTGGGTTTGTCTCTCTTTCCACTACCCTTTCCTCTGTTCTATATATTCTGCTTGTTGTTGTGAGGAGGTGCTTTTTCATTCATCACTAAAAATTCTCGTATTAACACAAGTTAACTTTATTTTCCAAAGGATTAGTAAATACACCCCCCTCCAGGTTGGAGGGGGGTGTATTTACTAAATTAATAAGTAATAAATACCTATTATGTTCCAAGCACCGTGCCAGACGCTGCTTATATAAGTACCAAGAATGAAACAGTCCCTATGATCTGACATTGGTATCTACTTTTTTCACACATAAAATCCATGGAACCTCATACATACATATTAAAATACATATAATAAAAAATATACTACACAAATACATAGTGAATAAATACAAGTACATAAAATTATGTACAGTGCAAATATGAAATGAATAAATAGAAACATATGCAAAGTAACTAAATGCAAGATAGTTTTGGAGGGAGGGCACTAGCAGTTGAGGGTGGAGGCTTAATGATGCTTTAGCTTCATATTAAAAAGAGGAGCTCTGTGAGGTGAATATAAGGAGAACACATATTCCAGGCATATAGGATGGCTAGCTCAAAGGCACAGAGATAAAAGAGTGAAGGCTGTGGGTAAGAAACAGAGAGAAAAACACTTTAGATGCATTGCAGAGGGCATGCAAGAGAGGGAGAAACATCCAATGAATCTGGAAACATAGTCTGGGGCCCGGTTGTGAAAGATGTTAAAAGTTACACAGAAGAGTGTTTTTATTTTATCTTAGAGACAATAGGAAGCCACTGGAGTTGATTGAGAAGGGAATCACACGGTCAGATCTGTGTTTAAAGAAAATTACTTTGGTCAAAGTGTGTGGGAAGGAGTGAATTTGTGAGAGACTTTAGACAAAGGGGACTAATTTAGAGGCTGCTGCAAAAATCTAGTTAAGGGGTGATAAGGACCTGATATAAGGTAGTGCTACGTGTGCAGAGAGAAGGGATTAGAGGGAAGAGATGTTGTGAAGCTAAGAAAAGCAAGACTTGACAGGTGATTTGATATGTTGGATAAAGGGGAGTAAAGAGTCCAGGATAATGCCAAGGTTAGGAACTGGAAAGTATAGGAGGACAGAGGTAACTTGGAAAAAATAAGATTTTGGAAGAAGGGAAGATTTTTTTTTTGCAGGAGTGTGACTTTTATTGAGACAGGGAAATTGTCAAACGAAACAGCAGCAACTGAAGAGTAAGAAAACTTCATGCTGTCACAGGACTTATTTTACAGTAGGCATATTTCAGTTTGTGATCCCTAACTCTAAAATGCCAAACTTGTTTCCATTTGACCCAATACTTTCAGATTCCTCCTTAAAAGGAACATATAAGAGCATGTGGAAGTTGTTTGGTGAAAAGAAAACCCTGAAAAATAAGGTGGAAATATGGGGGTAAGTGGGGTGGGGTGGGGAGAGCTATGTAAAACACTTGAGTTGTATTTAACTACATTTTCATATCTTCACTGTAATACAAAACACAGTCACTTGCAGAACTGGTTCAGATTTTTAAATCCCAGATACACTTTAGTCCTCTACATAAGTGTTTGGAAGTTACTTATGTTTATATGAAATGAAGCTATTCATACTTTTCTACAGCAGTAACCGCGCACCAGGAAAGCCAGGACAAACACAAATCAAGGAATCGAGTTTTCCCAAAACTGCAGTGTGAAAAGACTATAAACGATTGATTTCCATACACATGGATGGGTTCTCTTTGCTATAGGAAATCCAAGTGGAGCTATAAGGAATGGAGATGTGTAAAAAGGTTTCTTGAGAGAAAGGAAGATGACACCGTGTATGAATTTTAATTTTCTGCACCTTCCCCAGCATCACATTCTTCTCCTGCACTGTCTGATGTCCATAATGTTAGGTTGTCTCTAAGCAACGGAATAAGGGTGCTGTCTTTGTAGGAGTCTTCCTTCAGTGTATCAAGTTCTGCAATAGCCTCATCAAAAGCCGTTTTAGCCAACGTGCAGACAAGCTCCGGGTTATTAAGGATCTCATAGTAAAATACAGAAAAGTTAAGAGCTGGCCCCAGGCGAATTGGATGTGTAGGTTGCATCTCTTTCTTGCTGATGTCAAATGCTTCTTGATAAGCTCCTTGGGAATTATCTATTGTTTGTTTTCGGTCATCACCACACGCTACTTCAGCAAGGTACCCGAAGTAGTCTCCCTTCATTTTCAGATAGAATACCTTGCTCTCTGGATTAGTCGCATTAGCTATTAAAAACTTATCCAACAATTCCAGGACAGTGGTGCAAATGGATCTTAGCTCACACTCCACTTTCTCCCGGTAGCCCTTGACCAGCTGCATCTCCTCGTCAGTGGTGTCAGTTTTCTGCTCGATGCTGGAAATGACCCTCCAGGCTGACCTTCGCCCCCCGACCACGTTCTTGTAGGCCACCGAGAGCAGGTTGCGCTCCTCGTTGGAGAGCTCGGCCCCCTGCTCGGTCACCACCTTCATGCAGGTGGCCATTTCGTCATAGCGCACGGCCTGCTGGGCCAGCTTGGCCTTCTGGATCATCTCGGTCTTCTCCACAGTGGACAGGTTTCAGGTGGGAGTGGGGGCAGTGGGGGCGGCGGAAACAACAGGGCTCTGGGGAGAGGGAGAAGCCGGACCGAGGGTGGGGGCAGGAGACAATCAACCCCGATCAGGCAGAGTCCTCGAAAGCTTAAAAGGTGGAGGGGCCGGGGAGAGAAGGGACGGGAAAGGACGAAGGAGATAGGAGAGAGGCAAAAGGAGGAGCGGGAGATGAGGGAAGGGAAGGAGGCGACCGAGTCAGACGCTATGTCCTCCACCCTGCCCAGCACCTCGGGCACCCAGAAGGGAAGTTTTTAGGGGAACAACACCTCATGATAATATATGATAAAATAGTATAAATGATAAAAATGCTTATTGATCGAATAAATTACAAAGGACAGTTTTTATTTTTCCATATGCTTGCTCCACCCACCTCCCTGTGTATCCTTGATATCATTCTCAGATGCTCTACTATTCCCCTGAAATGTGACTTTTCAGATTCCTGGCTTAATAAAAGAAAAAAAAAACTCTTGAAGATACAGGAAAATAGTAACAAGTTTCCCTCTCTTCCAACCTACCCCAGTCAATAAAAGGCAGGGTTGTACCAACATAAATATCATCCTATTTTCAGTGAATCTTGTCTAATTTTTCAAGAGTGCTTGGAAAACAACTCATTCCTCACTGTTTGTTAGAGCCAGATGAAAAAGAAAATGCGTGTTCAAAGCATCAATACAAATGATTCATCTCGCTTGTGTATGAGAAATTAATCCCTCTGCATCCTAAGAGCTTGCTTGACAGTTTGGGGCCTCCTGTGTTGTTATTCCAGTTGATGGATGAGTGATTCATTAGGCTGCCATTGTTTTGCAGAATCACAAGGCCTAGAGATGGAAGACACCTCTGAGAGCTCCTAGATGAAAAGGAACACTCTTTCCATATGACTGATCTAAGTACCCAAGAGTTTAAGAGACTTGATCAAAATCACCCAAGTTGCAAATGGCATGGGTGAGACTCCAAGCCAAATTGAGACTGGTTCCTTCCACTGCTCCATGCTATTCCAAGCTTCATATCCATTCAAAAATCTCTCAGTTTTGACCAAGAAAGTTTGTATTCAGTCAGTTTGGATAAGATAACATTAAGAGATTATGCCAGAAAAGACATTTGGATTTTCCATACAATCTGATTCTCCAGAATTCACCACCATGACTCAGTTGTCTCCTTACCCTAGAACATCCCTCTACCATGCTAAACCTCTCCTTCCATTGGTGAGATCATTCTGGGGGCCTCCATTTTGGGGATGGCCCCAGGTTAGTTGTAATTTATTCCACTCCAGGTTGTGCTTCTGACTCTCCAGACTTCACCACCAAGTTCCCGGGACCCATCTCCACCTTTCAGCTCCCTTTTATTTGTTGTAATTTCTCCAGGAGAGTGTAAATCCTTACACAAGTGCCAAGGGACTATATATTTTTTGCTTGTATTTGTAACCCCAATGCTTAGCACAGTGCCTGCCACAGAATAAGCTTTTAATAAATGCTTATTTGCTGTCTGCCTTCCTACAAAGTTCCAAAACAATCTTTGAATGCATTTTTTAAAGAAACTCTAATGTTAATGTGGTTGTCATTGCCAAAACACTGCAGTATTGCTCTTTCTAAAATCATAAATCTAAAAAACTTAGAGGCCAAACATGGTAAATGTTTTTCATATAAAATTGATTTCCCACCAACTTAGGACTTGCTGATGAGATATTTAAAGGGGCCTTGAGTAAAACTGTACCACAATAGTCCATTCCATATTTGACAAAGTCCAGGTGTTTGATGTCCAAAAAGTAAGCTATATAACTTAGAGAGTATTTTATCACGCTGTGTACTTTCAGAATGTAATATGTCTCAGTGTTGCTTTTGTTTACCTCTCATATAGATGAGGGATGATGTACTCACAGCTGTTATACCAGTTGTTAGAGTGTTGGCTACCAACTCAGTAACTGTGCCTCTAGCTAGAGTGTGCCAAGAAAAATTTTGTTATTCTGATATAATTTTAAACCAGTAGTTCTTGCCAAGAAAGGAGCACAGTGAGGTGAGATATTGATGCCAATGTGTGTACTCAGGAAAGAGACAGCGGGAAGATCATAAACCTTTTAGCTTTTACCAGAATTGCCTGGTATGGTTTGAATAGGCCCATTTCCTCTATCATTATGGGTGACTGGGGGTGAAGGATGGTACAGGATTTTGGGAGGAAAAGGAGATAAATTTTCCTTTTAACTGTTGGAAGATGGTCATTATTTGGGAACCTTGGGTTTTTGGGTTACCCAGAAAAGCAGCTCATACTCTGGTGGGTTCTTGGGTTGGGAGGAGAGTATATTCATGTTGGTTTCACTGGAATCTTTACTCTTACTTTTTTTTAGTGTTCATTCTACTGTTTGGGTTCTTCAAGACTGACTTGTGGGAATGTGGACAGCCCTGTGATATCAATGCTTTCTTCCCCTTTGGATATCGTAGGTGCTATGGATTGTTGTGTTTGTCCTTCGTTCTCAAAGAGGACTGTCACATCAGGGACATGGTGATATGCCTTGCAGTTGACTTTGATTTGAGTGAGGAAGGGCTGTGTAGGTCACCAGCCTCACTTTCTCCTCCAGAACCATCTGGGTCCAGTGGTCAGATATTCCTCAGGATGACTGGAGATGGCCTGGGATGCAGCCTAAGACCTTGGCCCTTTAGAGCTAAGGTCTTTTCAGGTTCTCACTTTGAGCAGGGTAACACCCATTCAGTGAAACCTCTTTAAGGAGTGGCCCCTTTAAAAAAAAATCAAACTGGGAGGGGAAGACCCTCAGGGTTGCTGGCCAGAAGAGTTACTATTCACATTCACTCTGAGCCAGGAGGGCCCAGAAAATAGTTATTGAGCAATTCTTGGGCGGGGACCTATTGTGGTCCAATCTATGAGCTGCAGAGTGAATTGGGTTTGAGGTTTTGTCTTTTAGAAAGAAATCTAGCCAGTAAACCCCAAGTGAACTAGGCAGTTTTTGGCCATCAAAATTCACCTTACTTGGGAGAGGAGAGGGAGAAAGATAAAGAGAGGGAGATGTGCTATGTACAGGCTTACTTGGTACTACCCAATGGCCTATGGGTCAGTCTCCATTAATAAGCAAAGTCTATAATTAAAAGTCTTTCTTATTGAATATTACCCATCCTCCTGTAGTCTGTAACACAGTCAAACTGGCCATCAGTCTGTTCCTCTGACATGTAACACCGCCTTCCATTTCTGTGCCTTACATTGGCTAGAAAGTGCACCTTCCTTACCTCTGTTTATAGATTTCCTTTCCTCCTTTAAGATCCAAGTTAAGGTTCATTTCTACATGAAATATTGCCCAGTTCTTTCTAACTGCTAGTGTACTGTCTTCCTAAATATCTTGCATTTAATTACCTTACTTTATTTGCATTTATTATCTTTATATTTATTCTGTAATAGTTATTTTCCATGATATAACATAACCTCCTTAAGAGTAGGGGTTGCTTCATGTTGGGCATTTGTATACCATGGCATATAGTAGGTGCTTAAAAAACTCTTGCCAAAATTGTTTTTTGAGAAAACTGGGGGCTAGTAGTCCTCTCTGACATGGCATTATGCCAAGATTCTGTTGCCTTACAGTTGAATCCTTAAGCACCTCTTAAATAAATTTAGCCACAAGCTAAAATAAAGACTTGGGAATTAGATTCTCAGAAAGTTTACATCTCCAGCAGCCTCTCAACTGTATATAGTTCAGCTAGAAATCAAAGGCTTGACCTGCTTTCCAGAACAGACAGGATTGAACCAACTTATTCTAAAGACAAGATCAGACTGGAGGTGCTCAGTTAGCCTAATTACTTGCATTTCTTTGGACAGGTACAAGGTTAACTAATAAGACTTAATTAAACTTGCGTCTGATTTTCTCATGGGGGGAAAATTGCTGAATTGGAGAATCCTGAGCTGACTAGCTCTTGGAAATCAATCACTGGTTGTAGCTAGAGATATAGTATATATAACATAGTTCTTCTCTGAGACAGGATTAATTTCGGTTTCTAGTCCTTTTTCTATAGTGTGTTTTTCCTTGTCCTGACTTTAGTAATCTGATCTGTCACATCAGATAGATCTAGAAGAGATAGTGATTTGCTTGAGTTGTAGAGTATTAAATAGTAGCCTACAATATATATTTCCCCTTCTTCTCCCATTCATCTGATGATGGTGGTTGGTAGACTAGTCACTTTAGGAAGCTGGACCTGTGGTATAACACATTTACAAACGAGGAGGGTTAGAGAATGAAGAGTTGGAGTTGGGTCTGAGTGACCATAAAGTTATATTGAGAGTGGCAGGTTGACTATTGAATGACTAAGAAATCAGGACCACAACTAGCATCAGGTTCAGTCATTATAAAATGAAAGAATCATAGAATCTCAGATTTGGAAGCACCCTTAGAAGTTATCAAGCCCAACTCTTACCTTAATAAAGATCCTCTTTGCAACATACTGATCCTTATTCTCACTACCCCACCCCCCAAAAATGTTAAACTGTGCTTGGGAAGCTCTAATGAAAGGGAGAAAGCTCATTCTACTTTTAGTCATCTCTAATTGTTACAATATTTTCCTTGAATCAAAAATCAAATCTATCTCTCTGTAACTTCTATTTATTGTTCATAGTTTTTTTTTTTTCCCTTTTAGGCCAAGCAAAGCAATTCTAATTTTTCTTCCCAGAGACAGCCCTTTAAAATTCATGAAGATGGCAACTATTCCATCTATCCTTCCTCCCAACACTTCTCTCCTCCAGGTTAAATAGCTCTCCTTTTATGTCATGCTCTGAAAGCCCTTCAGTCCTGGTCATCTTACACTGGATGATCTTCAAATTATGCTTTCTAAAGTGTGGTGCCTAGTACTAAATACATGTTAGCTGACCAGGGCAGACTATGAAGAGACTAACACTCCCCTCCTTTTGGATGCAAGTTTTCTCCTAATGCAGTCTAGGATTGCATTAGGATTCTTTGCTTCCCTATTTTGTCCAACATTTCCACACTATGCTACTTGTACTCTGGCCATCACCTCCCCGTTCTTGCTCCTACCTATCATCCTCTCAACTTCAATCTTAGACTCTGTCCCTGAGAATATCATAGGTGAGTTTTCACATTATCTTGAGGTAGCTAGATAGTATGGTGGATGCAATCCAGGGCCTATAGTTAAGAAGACCTGAGTTTGAATCCAGACTCACACTAATTAGCTCTGTGACCCTGGACAAGTCACCTAATCTCAGATTCTTGGGAATAATAATAATAACACCTTCCTCGCAGGGTTATTGTGAATATCAAATGAGACAATATTTTTAAAGTACTTAGCACAATGCCTGGCCTGTAGTAGATACTATATAAATTAATATTCCCTTTCCTCCATCTTGCTCAGAACCAAATCTCCATATTATTTTCTGGCCACCAATTCCAAACCATGCTACTGCATGTATCCTCTACCCTCATTCCATTTCCAGCTCCCTTATATATCCTGTGTTCCTCTGTTAAAATTAAATTCTTTGGGTTCAGAAACTATCTTGCTTGCTTATATCCTTATACCAAGCACAGTCCTTAGTTAAGTGCATAATATTCTCTCTCTTTCCATCTATTAATCTATCTTGCATTGTTGATTCCTATTGATCTTGTAATTAATACAAAAATTAATATCTATTTTCAAACATATCTATAGGCTCTTTGGTCTTATAATTGTGAATTTGGTTTTTGAACTCCATTGTTAAGACTTGACATTTCTAAAAGGAGGTAGCCAATTAGAACACAGTCTTGTGACTCAAGGGACCCTTATGGATATACCCATAAGCCATGATTATGTGAAATGTATAAGTTTGGCCCTTTACACATATATCATATAACAGGTTCAGATAGCTCTTATTCAATCAGGAGATATGTCTCCTTAAGCAGTGTCACAGATCTCTTCTTGTCAGAACTCTTCAACATGCCAGGGGGAATTGGAGAAGGGTAGAGATAGTGAGCTTACATTTCTTCCCTGGACTTAATTGTTTTCTATCCCTTGTAAAACATTCTTGGCAAATCTGAAACCTGTAACTATACAGCATAACCAATAACACTAGTATTTTAAACAACAAGGATCATTCTTATGGTGTCCCAACCAAAAAAATACGTGTGTTTTAGCAGTCCATGCAAAAGCCATATCACTATATACCTGAGAGGCTGCTTCATTGACAATGTCCAAATTACATGTCAGACATAATATATTCAGAGATCTAAAGTACATGTAAATCCACAGTACATAACAATTTATTACAAATATCAAGGGGGAAGGGGTGGGTGGGGAATAAGTATTGAAATAGCAGGTACTATGTGCCAGGCATTCTGCTAAGGGCTTACAAATATTATCTTCCTTGACAAAGCATAGAACATCTAACTAACAAAGCAAAATTGGATAGCCATGATGATAATATTGTCATTAGGGCCACAATTAAACAAAAAACAGGATGACCATAAGCGTTCGCATATCTGCAAGTAAAAAATCAGTAAAACAATTAAAACATTGCTATAACTCATAGCATAGCCAAATGAACAAAACATATGGAATTATAAACAAGTATATTTAAACATGCAGTAATTAAATCTGGAGCAATCAACATGCATTACTGTTTAGATGTAAAACCTCCACCCAAGTCAGTTGGACAGCTCTCTAAACAATAGCCCTATGATACTGTGTATGTGTAGAGAAGCATGTTTAACAGAACAGGGCCAAGAATAGACACCTCACATATTCCACAAGGGACTTTTCTCCTTTGATGTGTTCATTAATGATTGTGAATCCATATGTTGTACTTTTTGTAGTACAAAATTCTCCATTTCTCCATAAGGATAGTATGAGAAACTTTGCTGAATACTTTGCTAATATCTAGATAAACTCTATCTACATCATTCCTCTAATCTACAAGTCTAATAACTCTTGCAAAGAAGGAAATAAAGATATTTTGAAATTACATATTCTTGATGAAGCTACACTGACTGTCTTAATCCCTGCTTCCTTTTTTAGATGTTCACTATCCATCCCTGTGATAATAAGAGGAATAGAGATTGCTTCCTGATCAATGTTTTAAGACATACATATGTTTCTTCCCATCTTTGAGGATTGTGATAATTTTGGATCTTCTCCCTCTCTTTTTTTAATCTCCATAATCTTTCAAATATCCCTAAAATTGTCTTAGTGATTACATACACCAATTCCTTCACTATCTAAGCTTCCAGTTTAACTGGATAGATAAGGTGACTTTAACCTATCAAGATCAGTTAGGTACTCTTTTATTTTTCCTTATTAATCTTTCATTCTACTTCTCCATTAGCCTCTTTTTTACTTGTTTTGACCATTCTTATCTAAAGAACATTCTCCTTGGCAGACAAAAAAATCAAATTGAGAGTTGAATGGTTCTACATTCTTCATTATCCCTTCCACCCAGAGGAGAGGTCTTGTCTCTTCTTTGAGCCTTCTTGTTTACTGAAGTAGCAGAAATGCCTCCCTGCTTTTTATGTTCTTTAATATTCCTATTGAACATTATCTCATTCTGAATTTCAGTGTACCTGATACTACTCTTAAAGGTCAATGCTATGCTTTAATTTTTTTTTATTCTGTTTCCTGAACTTCCTTCAATTTTCTGTACATGTCCTTTTAAAAATCTAAGTTGATCAGATTAGGAATAAGATGACCTGGGCTTCCTGTTCATTAAATTGTTTATTCAATAAACATTTATTGGGCACCTACTATGTGTCAAGTACTGTGCTAAGTTTATTCACTTGGTCACTTCAGACTATTTGATCTTTTTCCTCTTCATTGGAAAAGATTTTCTCCCTGTAATCATAATTCCCTGAGGGCTTCACATGCCTACTTATCTTATCCTCTACTATATATTTTTAGTGCATGGGATCCCACCTGACTTTACACTGAAATTTTTGAATCTTCACTCTTGGAGTCTTGTTGCATGTCAGACTATACACATCTTTCCTTTTCTACTCTAAATAAATTCTAATATGGAGCAGCTTATTTCTCAAATTTTCCATCATTTCCACTTTAGCCACAAATTTGTGCTCCATCTTTGGCAGGATAAGATCCAGAACAGAAGGTTGTTAGCCTTCTGAAAAATGAAATTATTATTAAGGAAAGGACAAAATTTATCAGTGGCTCTGCTTTTGGCTGAGAATGAGCTCCAATAAGTGTTTGTTTAATCGATGTCACCCCATCACTGATATAGCTTACATACGTGCCAGGCTGGTGATCCCCCCCCCATTTCTATTTGCTCTTCTCCAAGTGATCTGCATTCTATTTCTACATCAATACCACCTGTGTTTCTTTAACCATTGATTTTCACCCAAGTGTTCTTGTCCATGCTTCACTTTCTCACTTTCTGTATTTCCTCTTTACCCTAATAAACAATACTTCTCTGCCCCTTCCTTCTATCATGTTACTTTCATGTTGAATAAGGTATAGATTTTTTGAGCCACATCTTTTTCATTTTACCAAATATTAACAATAACTGAGATCAAATTTGCCTCTTCTGATGCTCCTCTAGTTACTCTGAGAAATTATTTTTTTATTATCATTATTAGTAATAATATTAAAGTGCTATTTAAATGCTACTGCTATCTTAACCAGTAATGATTATTACTAACAATAAATTGATAATATATAAATATTATATAATAAATAATTACTACTAATTATTACTGCTACTAATGATAATAATAGCCAGCATTTATATAGAATTTTAAGGTTTGTAAAGGAGTTTACATATATATGTTGTCTCATTTGATCCTCACAACAAACCTGTGAGGTAGGTGCTATTATTATCCTCTTTTACAGATGAGGAAACTGAGGTATGAAGGAGTTAAGTGATTTGGCAAGTATTACACAGCTAGAAAGAGGCAAGATTTGAACACATCTTCCTCACTCCAAGCTCTGAATTGTATCCAGTGCGACACTCTTTATTGGTTTATGTGTTTAGGTTTGCTTCCTAGTCATTTTGAGTGTATGTGTTGTGAGCCAGAGTTGATCCCTAGAGCCAATTATCTCTTTAGAGCTGGGCACCTAGGGGGTGGGAAAAGGCAGAAGAACACATTCACTGTCTTTGCAAGTGACCAAAGAAATTATGGGGCCCAGGTTCTAGTGCCGATTATTGTGCATCAATATATATTTTGGCAGTTGTGATGACAAGTTGTATCAGATTGGGAGGTGATGGAAAGAGTGTATACTTTAAAGTCAGATGACCCCAGTTTTTATTCTGGTTTGTCACTTGCAAACTGTATGATTCTTGGTAAGAAACAACCTACTTGGGTATGTTTCTTTCCTTATCAAATGAAAGGAGAAGATAGCAGTGCTGGATTAAGTGATCTGGAGGACTCTTCGAGCTCAAAATCTTTGTATGTGTTATGATTGATGGGTCAAATTATTACTGAGTTTACAGGAATGACTAAGATGAGAACACAAAGTGTTTGGGAGGAGAAAGTGTAAACAAGCTGGGGGCAAGAAGGGAAGAGAGGAGGGAGAGAGAGAGAGAGACAGAGAGAGACAGAGAGAGAGGGAGAGAGAGAGATGTTAGGAAGACACAAAGAGAGTGAGACAGAGACAAAGACTAAATTTTGTTGTTGTTTTTTTCCACCATCTTTGACCACTAGGTCTCCTGACTATTTATTTAGTTCTGATTTTAACTCTATCTTTGTCGCTTGCTTTTGCATGGCTTTGAATGGTCAATTTGTCAGCATGATGTCACAGTGGATTGAGTACTTGTAACAACAATTTGGCTAGCAGCAACTGCTGAGGTGTAAGACCCAGCAACACCAGCACACAGAAGGGCTGCCAGCACAGGTTCTTTGATTTGCTTTTCTAAGGAAAACAATGTTAAGTGGTTAACAGTCTCACTTTAATCACATGTACAAATATCATTCTCTTAGTTCAGGGGGAAAAGCCAGCACTCTGAACTTCAGAGCAAATCCAAACAAATTACAAACATACGTTATATCAACAGAGCAAATAAGCATGAATCAACAGACAGGCATCGTATCTATCTGACCAAATCACAATAGTTACTGGAGAAGAACCAATGGGTCTGGGTTAGCAAAGCGGGGGGGGGGGGGACAGTTACAGCATCTCTCCCAGAGTCTCAACACTCCTTCCATGAGTGAGCCCCCAAGGTAAAATGGCAACTTCTGAGTTTATATGCCCTGTTCAGGGTCAAAGGGTGGCACAGCATGCGACTCAAGCCCATGTGACCTAAAAGCTTTTGGCATCAGAAACCCATGTAAACTAGGCTTTGCCTTGAGGTAAGCAGGTCATCAAAGACTCCTGATTTAATCAAAGAAACAAAGGTCAGACTCATCAAGGGCATTTGATTAAATAAGTGCTCCAAAAGAGAAAACAGTAAAAAAAGCCCCACCTTAATTACTGATACACATTACTTGCCTTTGAATCAGGAAGACCTGAAATCAAATCCTGCCACAAACACTAAGCTGTGTGACCCTGGGGAAATCAATTAACCTCTCTCATCCTCAAGTTCCTTACCTGTGAAATGGAAATAATAATAGCACCAATCTGAGAGGGCTGTTGTGAAGACCAGATGGGACAACGTATATAAAGCATTTGGCATAAACTATACAAACGCTATTATAACAGTGACCCGCTGACTGAATGCCAGATATAGTACATTTCACCCATCCCCCAAGATTCTAGAGGTGCCCTTGGCTCAAGAACCCACTGATTATGTTCTCCACAATTTGGCAGGGGGGTCCTAGCTCTTCAGTTGCATTTAATTACTTAATAGTTAGCTTTTACAACAGAATATTTACTTCAAAGATATAACAAGAAAATAGAAAGATTTCCTCCAAATCCACAGAGGAACAATACTTCCTTCGCCTCATTTGTTTCTGGGATGTCAGAAAGATTAGGTTCATAATTATTTAGTTCCTAAATAGTATTAGTCTCACCAGGTTCCAAGTATACGTGTGCTTGTGTTTTGGGACCCCTGGCTTCTCAGGATTTTCTTGTTGAACGAGGATGCAACATCAGTCCTGGAATTCTGGGCTCCAAGATCACCCTAGCTAAAGCTTCTTGGTCTGGGGTCTCTACTCCTTGTACCAAGAATTGAAAAGGACAAACAAAATAGCCTCAAACCATAAGCCCATTTCTCTGACCACAGAGCTGAAGAGGAGAGTAAAGTGTCCTTTGGCCCTTCCCCAATTATCGCATGATGCTACTCAGTAAACGAATACTACTGGGAAGAGAACAGCTATATTTAAGTCAGGTGGCAGGCAGTTCTGGCTTATACAGCCTCTTTCAGAGGCTGCCTCCATCCATTCATAGGTGAGCATAGAATAGCTTCTCCCAGAAGCAGGTTCTTGGAATTTCCCACATCTATCTCTCTGTCTCAGGTGAGATGGGAATGAGCGAAAGCCCCATCACACAAGCTATTATTAACAAGTAGCCTCTAAGGTCTCTTCCAGCTCTAAATTATTATCCTATGAAATTTTCTTGTTGACCTTTTCATTTTGGTTTCCAACCTTCAACGAAAAGCCTGTCTGCCTTTAGTTCAGATATTAACAAAACTAATCTCAGATAGCAATTTGACAGGAAAACTAAGGCAACTGTCAGGTTTGATATATTAATCAATCTAAAGATAGATATTACTTCAAATGATCTACAAAGACAGAATTTTAGTGGAGATATATTTTGGAAGGGAAGCCTTCCCAGTACCCCTTCAAATTATAGCATGTCAGTGACTATATACCCTACCTGAAGGTAAGAAGGTTGTGCCAATAATCATTGCTAAGAAACATATTTTCATCATTGCTGTGTTGAAATACTATGGTCAGAAATGTTGCCAAAAATAAGGCTTTGGGACCAAAGACAAGTTTAAGGCCTTATGTGTTCTGCCTGCCACCCAGATCTGGGGTTTAAAAGGGAGGCAACAATTGCTTTAGAGGAATTTGAAGTTATCGATATTTTCCCCTTTACCTAAAGAGCAAAGAACATCTTTTCTGGGGAAGGAGTTTTAGCCTCATTTTAAAAAATCTTTTCTGCTAATTATAGCAAACTGTTGGGATTCCATTTTGTTTATTACTTTTAGCTTGTTACTCAATAAACATTCTCTTTTCTTTCAAACCCTATGATTGCTAATTGGGTGTAACCGATTGCCTTTTAGCTTTAGTGTTTTCTATTAATATTAGCTTTTTTTAAACTACTGATCCTCCCTTATTAACAGAATGGATCCTTTGGCTTCCTCATTTTGGTTACTCTCTCTGTTTAAAACTTGTCTGTGGGAGTACAAATTTCTCTTGGTTCTACAATGCTTTTAGTGGCAAATAGGATTTGGCAGATATGAACAGGGTTTTTTTCCCCAGAATCACTGGTTCTCTTGCGGTTGCAAGATTCTATTCCCTGTTCTATGAGGAGACATGGCCAATATTTGATAAAAGTCATGTTATTTCAAAGATGAAACTTTAATTCATGATTATACTAGCAAAGGTTCTTTGACTTGCTCATTTTACTTTCTGTCAGACACTTCAGTGAATGGTGAGAATGTTATGCTTTTTTTAAAATCATTTCAAGATAACCCAAGTGATGGCAATATTTTTCAGAAGCACTAAGAAGAAGAAAGGATTATGATTACCATTCCCTTCCCAAACAAAATTTGACTTTTTCTTCATTGTCTGTAGATAGACTGATATTCTTAAAACAGGAAGTAATAAATACGTATTGCTGAACTCCTTTTCCCCAAATATCACAGACTGTCAGTCATGTCACAGAACAATGGTGCCCTTTAGAAGTCAAAGCACTAGGAAGGTCTGCAATATTCTGACATTATAGAGATATATCTGTCCTTTGAGAGGTAAAACCTCAGGGTTATTTTTAATTTGCATTTCTCCTACTTGGATTTGGAACATTTTCTCCTGCAGTCTCTAATACTTTGAAGTTCTTTTGAAACCTGTTCATTTTTCTATTAGTTTTATATAGGTTTATTAAATGTTTGTATGTCTCAGATACCACACCCTTATCAGAGAAATTTAATAATTTTTTTTCATTCTACCACTTCCCTTCTTATACTGGATACATTAATATTATCTGTGAAGAAGCTTTTCAGTTTCAAATAAAGTTACCCATTTTATCTTTTGTAATTGCCTCTGTCTTTGGTTAAGAATATATTTCTTGGCTATAACTGGAAGAAGTACATGATCTATTTCAGTTTATTTTTAAAATTGTACGATCTTTTATATTAAAGCCAGGTATCCATTTAGAATGTATTCTGGAGTGTGGTGTGAAGTATTGGTCTAAGCCTACTTTCTGCCAGACTGCTTTCCAGTTTTTCTAGCACTTTTAATAAAGAAATACATAGGGAGTTTTTCCCCCTAAGTAATTTGTTTTCTACTCTATCAAACACTGAGTTATTGAGTTCATTTGTTTCTGAATCTCCCTTGTCTAGTCTGTTTCACTGACTTCTCTATTCTTTATGTAGTACCAGATGTCTCAGGAGGAGAAAGGGGGGCTGGTGACTTTGCACAGCCCTTCCTTATGTAAATCTAATCCATTTGCAAGTCATGGCATCACCTTCCTGATGCCATGGTCCTCTTTGAGAACAAAGGATAAACAACAACCTGTGAGTAGGACAAGGTACCCCACTGAGGACCCAACTAGTTCCTTCCAATTGGGCAATCCAGCTCCCCTCTTCTCGCCTCCTCTTTCCTCCCCTCTCCTTGCCTCCTCTTTCCTCCACTCCCCTCTGTTTCTCTCCCCTTCCCTTCCCCTCCCCTTTCCCTCAGTTCTCGTAGGGTATCATGCCCTTACCTGCAGGTGCTCTGCCCAAAGGAATGTAAATTTTGGTGGCTGAAATCTAGTGAGGCGTCTTGGGATTTATGGGCTAGATTTCTTTCTTAAAAACCATGCCTTAAAACAAATTCATTCTAGCACTCATTGATTGCCCAGCAATAGATCCCAGCCCAAGCCCCATTCAGTATTAAAATACAGTTTCCATGAATCTATATCCCTTGCTATTTTCACCATACCTGGCAACATAGGAAAAGATAAAGTTGAAGAAGAATTATCTAGTTCATGAGATGCAACTATGTAAGCAAAACTGATGAGTTTCCATCTGTGTGTATGTGTAAAAGCATTGTGTGTATGTATGGGGGGGTGTATGTGTGTGTATAGGATGGGTTCACTCTCTGTCTCTGTCACTCTCTGTCTTTATACACATACACACACAACCACATTGGTTCTACAGATGGACATTGATCTAGGCTCAGATTTGAATGAATATTTGAAATATAACTAGACTACATTCAAGAAATTATATACCATTTTCAATCAGTCCAAGCTACTAACTTCAACCAAGGTCTATTTTTCAGAATATTGATATCTTTTGCCCAAATTTCTCCCATATCATTCTCCTGCCTCTCCTCATTCCAGGGAGCCATATCATATAATAAATTTTTGAAGAAAAAAATGAATAAGAAGAAAGAAAAGGAAAGAAAAAAATCAGCAAAACAAATCAATACATTAAAAAAATCTGAAAAGATATGTGATATTATACACCTATGGATCTCCTTTTAATTGCTAATTAATATATAGAATTATTAAATGAGGACAAGCATACCTGATTCTATGGGTACTCACCAGGAAAGACTACAATGACAGTCAGTAGTAATGCTTCAACTACACTTTAATAGGATACAGAGAATACAAGGGCAAGTGACACAGAAAGTACAGACACAGTACTGGGTGGAGGTGTAGAGGCAGATGACATGAAGACAGTGGGGATGTAGTGGAGGAAGGCAAGCAGAATGGGAAGGGAAAGAATCACTTATATAACCATGGTTTGGAGTTGGGAGCACTAGAGCATCATGAAAAGGTGCTCTGGGAACAGGAGTTTGGGTTGTCATTTTTACAGGGTTTGGGTTGAGGACAAACTAACTCTTATCTGTGCCACCTTGGGAGTTAGTTCCCCCAAGGTAACACATCATCTCAAAGTTACTATGGATGTCTGGAGATTATCTGAGGCCTAACAGATAATGTGCAGTTATCAGGAGCAAAAAACCCTGACCATAAAGTCTAGCTGTCTTCCCCTAATTTTTAGCCCAGTCTCATGATGTGATTTTTAGGTAATTTATGCTACAATTTGCAAATGACCATTATTCTCCTTTGATCTATGGAACCAACTGTAAGTGATTTTTAAGTTCCCCTTTTCAATTTTGTTTCCTACTATCATTACTTTATACTAGCTATTTAAAAAGATAGTGTAATAACAAGAAAGGGAGAGGATGGTGGTTAAGGGGACCTGAACAAGATGCAACTTTAAGACATCCCTTCCAAGCCCAGGGCAGAAGTACCAGATGTGGCTGTGATCAAGACTCAGGCCTCTCAGCCCAGGATGGGAGTCTGTTGGAGAGCAGAGCCTGTGACCATGGGAGCAGCTAGCCTGGAGGCCTCCAACCCACAGTCTAAAGGTTTGAAACTCGCCTTCTTGAATTTACAGGAGCCATGGTGGCTGGGTAAAATGGCTCATATACCTCTGTTTAATAAACCCAGAGAATAAAACCTCAGCAGAAACAGAGGAGCCAAAAGGGGACTTCAGTAGACAGAGAAGTGGGGGAGAGGGGCCTTCCTGTGGTGGCAGAAAGGAGACAAGTGCAGTAAGAGAGGTGTCCCAGCAAGCCCCACCTCAGCAAAACAATGAGAGTAACTGAACCTCAGGGAGTGGAACTATCTAATGTCAATGCCAGGACCCCAGAGTTGTCAATGCACAGCCAGGGGAAGTGGCAGACACCAGCACAGACAAGAACTGAGACTACCCATTTTGTAGAACAGTCCTAGGGAAGAGGAGAACCCCAGCAATCAGACCACCCCTCCCTGACACCTCACAAAACCAGAGGCCGTAGCACATAAAACTAGATCCCAACACGAGAAACTTGGGACAGAGACCCCTGAGCCCCAGAAGCAGAGATCCACTTCAGAAACCAGGAGGAAAAATAACACCATGAAAAATAATAGCAAGAAGCTTTCAAAGATGATAGATTAATATTATAGAGACAGAGATGATCAAAATACCAATTCAGAAGAAGACAGCATGGACACTACACCCACATCTGAAACCTCAGAAGGGAAAGTGAACTGGTTTCCAGACCTAAAGGCATTCCTGGAAGAACTCAAGGAGGACTTCAAAAACCAAATCAGGGAGGTAAAAGAAAAAATGGAAAAAAAATTCAATAAGGAAAACAAATCTTTAAAGGTAAAATTGGGGAATTGGTTAAGGAAAAACAGAATATAATTGGAGAAAACGACTCACTGAAAAGTAAAATCAACCAAATGGAAAAGGAGATAGCGAAGATAAAGGAAGAAAAAAAACATTAAAAATTAGAATTGGGCAAGTAGAAGCTAATGACTCTATGAGACATCAGGAATCAAAGAAAATCTAAAAAATGAAAAAATAGAAGAAAACGTGAAATATCTGATTGGAGAAACAACTGACCTAGGAATCTAGGAATTATTGGTCTACTTGAAAGCTATGATGAAAAAAGAGCCTGGACAGTATCTTCCATGAAATCGTTAAGGAAAATGGCCCAGAGGTCCTAGAACCAGAGGGTAAAATTGTCATTGAAAGAATCCATCGATGACCCCCTGAAAAATATCCAAAATTGAAAACTCCAAGAAATATTATAGCCAAATTCCAGAACTACCAGGTCAAGGAGAAAATTGTGCAAGCAGCTAGAAGGAAACAATTCAAATATCACAGAACTGCAGTCAGGATCATGCAGGCTCTTTCAGCTTCAACCTTAAAAGACTGGAGAAATTGGAATATGATATGCCAAAAGGCAAAGGAGCATGGACTACAACCATGGACTACAATCAATTACCCAGAAAAATTGAACATAATTTTCCAGTCAAGAAGATGGACATTCAATGAAATAAGGGAATTCCAGACCTTCAGAAAATTTGATCTCCAAAAACAAAACACAAGAGAGACATAAAAAAGTAAATGGGAGAAAAAAATTCCTAGTTAATCAATAAGGCTAATTAACTGCACCCTTATATAGGGTTATTTTGTTTTATATATGTTTGACATATATATGTCAATCTTGAGAATAATATACTTATTATGACAAATGAAAAGGATATTCATAGATTGTAGATGTCAGCATAAAATAACCGATACAATGATAGAAAATATAATTATAGATATAAAGTGATGGTTCTGGGGGAAGAGGTAAGGAGGTAGTAGAAAGGGGTAAATTAGATCACATGAAGAGGCACAAAAACATTGTAGTAGAGGGAAAGAAGGGAGGGAGAAGCACAGTATCTGAGCTTTATTGTCATCAGATTTGGCTGAAGAAGGGAATAACATACCCTGATAAGTATAGAAATCTAACTTGTCCTATGGGCAGTAGGAGGTGAAAGGGGGAAAAAAGGGAAGGGGTTGGTCAGAAGGGAGGGAAGAAATAGCAAGTGGAAAATGGGAAGATAAGGGAGGGGTATCATGAGGGAGGGTAAACTCAGGAAGGCTGCAGTCAAAGGCAAAACTTTGTTGAGGAGTGGAAGGGGAAAGGGAGAAATAAAAGCACAAACCGGGGGGAAATAGGATGGAGAAAAAGGCACAGATAGTAATCATAACTGTGAATGTAAATGGGATAAATTCTCCCATAAAACAGAAACAGATAGCAGAATGGATTAAAAACCATAATCCTACAATGTGCTTTTTACAAGAAACACATTTGGAACAGTGGGATATACACACAAGGTAAAGGTAAAAGGCTGGAGTAGAATATATTGTGCTTCAGCTAAAGTAAAAAAAGCAGGGGTAACCATCCTAATCTCAAACAAAGCAAAAGTGAAGATAGATATAATTAAAAGAGATAAGGAAGGACACTACATCCTGCTAAAAGGCACCATAAACAATGAAGCAATATCATTATTTAACATATATGCACCAAGTGGTATGGCATGAAAATTCTTAAAGGAGAAGTTAAGGGAGTTACAAGAAGAAATAGACACCAAAACTATAATAATGGTAGACCTCAACCTCCCCCTCTCTGACCTTGATAAATCTAACCTCAAAATAAACAAGAAAGAAGTCAAGGAGGTGAATAGAATTTCAGAAAAGACAGATATGATGGATATCTGGAGAAAACTGAATGGGGACAAAAAGGAGTATGCTTTTTTCTCAGCAGTACATGGCACATACTAAAAAACTGACCATGTACTAGGGCATAAAAGCCTCACAATCCAGTGCAGAAAGACAGAAGTAGTCAAAGCATCCTTTTCAGATCACAATGCAATAAAAATTATTTGTAATAAAGAACCATGGAAAAAATAAGCTAAAAATTAATTGGAAACTAAATAATCTAATTCTAAAGAATGAGTGGGATAAAGTAGAAATCATAGAAACAATTAATGACTTCAATCAAGAGAATGACAATAATGAGACAGCATACCAAAACATATAGGATGTGGCAAAAGCAGTTCCTAGGGGAAGTATTGTATGTCTTAATGCTTACATGAATAAAATAGAGAAAAAGGAGATCAATGAATTGGGCATGCAACTGAAAAAGCTAGAGAAACAACAAATTGAAAATCCCCAAATAAATACCAAATTAGAAATACTGAAAATCAAAGGAGAGATTAATAAAATTAAAATCAAGAAAACTGTTGAATTAATAAATAAAACCAAGAGCTGGCTTTATGAAAAAAACAATAAAATTGATAAACGTTTGTTCCATTTGACTAAAAAAAGAAGAAAATCAAACTATCAGTATCAAAAATGAAAAAGGTAAATTCACATCCAATGAAAAGGAAATTAAAACAATAATTAGGAATTATTTTGTCCAATTGTATGCCCATAAGTTTGACAAACTTAGGGATATGGATGAATATCTACAAAAATATAAATTGCCCAGTTTAATAGAAGAGGGAGTAAAAACCCTAAATAACTCCATCTCAGAAAAAAGAAATTGAGCAAGCCATCAATGAACTCCCTAGGAAAAAATCTCCAGGGCCAGATGATTTTACATGTGAATTTTATCAAACATTTAAAGAACAGTTAATTCCTATACTTTACAGACTATTTGGGAAAATAGATGAAGGAATCCTACCAAATTCTTTTTATGACACAAATATGGTACTAATACCCAAACCAGGAACAGGCAAAACAGAGAAAGAAAATTATAGACCAATTTCCCTAATGAATATTGATGCAAAATTTTAAATAAATTTTAAATAAAATATTAGCAAAAAGATTGCAGTAAATTATCATGAGAATAATACACTATTACCAGGTAGTATTTATTCCAGGAATGCAAGGCTGGTTCAATATTAGGAAAACTATCAGCATAATTGAACATATAAACAACAAAACTAGCAGAAACCATATGATCATCTCAATAGATGCAGAAAAAGCCTTTGACAAAATACAACACCCATTCCTATCAAAAACACTAGAAAGCATTGGAATAAATGGAGCCTTCCTCAAAATGATAAATAGCATCTACCTAAAACCATCAAAAAGCATTATTTGTAATGGAGATAAGCTAGATGCTTCCCAGTAAGATCAGGGGTGAAACAAGGATGTCCACTATCAACCCTATTATTCAGTTTGGTACTAGAAATGTTAGCTGTAGCAATAAGAGAAGAAAAAAAATTGAAGGAATTATAATAGGCAAAGAAGAAACTAACATCACTTTTTGCAGATGATATGATGATTTACGTAGAGAATCCTAAAGAATCAAGTTAAAAAAAACTACTTGAAATAATAAACAACATTAGCAAAGTTGAAGAATATAAAATAAACCCACATAAATCCTTGGCATTCCTATGCATTACTAACAAAGGCCAACAGCAAGAGATAGAAAGAGAAATTCCATTCAAAGACACTGTAAACACTATAAAATATTTGGGAGTCTATCTGCCAAGACAAACCCAGGCCCTATATGAATGTAAATATTAAGCACTCTTCACGTGAATAAAGTCAGATCTAAATAAATGGAAAAATATCAGTTGCTCATGGTTAGGTGGAGCTAATACAGTAAAAATGACAATTTTACCTAAATTTATTTATTCAGTGCCATACCAATCAAACTACCAAAAAATTATTTTAGAGAACTGGATGAAATAATAACAAAATTCATCTGGAAGAACAAGAGGTCTAGAATATCTAGGGAATTGATGAAATGAAATGCTAGGGAAGGTGGCCTAGCCATACAAGATATTAAACTGTACTGGATCGGTGGATGAGGATAGGTACACAAGATGGAGAAGTCAATGACTATAGCAATCTACTCTTTGATAAACCCAAAGAATCCAGCTTCTGGGCTAAGAATTCACTATTTCACAAAAACTGCTGGGAAAATTGGAAAATGGTAGGGCAGAAACTGAGCATAGACCAATATCTTACACCATATACCAAAATAAAGTCAAAATGGGTTCATAATTTAGGAATAAAGGCTGATACTACAAGTAATTTGGGAAAGCAAGGAATAGTTTGCCTATCAGATTTACAGAAAAGCAAAGAATTCATGACACAAGAGATAGTGAGCATTACAAAATGCAAAATGCATAATTTTGATTATGTTGAATTGAAATGTTTTTGTATAAAAAAGCCAATGCAACAAAGATTAGGAGGGAAGCGGAAATTTGGGAGAAAATCTTTACAACTAGTATCTCTGATAAAGGCCTTATCTCTAAAATATATGGGGAACTGAGCCAAATTGATAGGAATGCAAGTCATTCCCAATTGAGAAATGGTCAAAGGATATGAACAGGCTGTTTTCAGAAGAAGAAATTAAAGATATCTATAGGCATATAAAAAAATGCTCAAAATCACTACTGGTCAGAGAAATGCAAATCAAAACAACTCTTAGGTACCACATCACTCCTGTCAGATTGGCTAAAATGACAAAACAGGAAAATGTTCTTTTTTTTGTTTAATTGTTTTTTTGTTTTTGTTTTTGTTTTTCTTTTCATCACTACATTTTTTAATTTAACATATTTAGTTTTCAGCATTGATTTTCACAATAGTTTGAATTACAAATTTTCTCCCCATTTCTACCCTCCCACCCACTCCAAGATGGCTCTGGTTGCCCTGTTCCCCAGTCAGCACTCCCCTCTGTCACCCCACTCCCCTCCCATCCCCTTTTCCCTTCCTTTCTTGTAGGGCAAGATAAATTTCTACACCCCATTGTCTGTGTATCTTATTTTCTAGTTGCATGCAAAAACATTTTTGTTTGTTTTTGAACATCTGTTTTTAAAACTTTGAGTTCCAAATTCTCTCCCCTCTTCCCTTCCCACTCACCCTCCCTAAGAAGTCAAGCAATTCAACATAGGCCACATGTGTATCATTATGTATAACCCTTCCACAATACTCATGTTGTGAAAGACTAACTATATTTTGCTCCTTCCCAACCCATCACCCTTTATTGAATTTTCTCCCTTGACCCTGTCCCCTTTCGAAAGTGTTTGTTTTTGACTACCTCCACCCACATCAGCCCTCCCCTCCATCATCCCCCCCATTTATTTTTATCTTCTTCCCTCTTCTTTCCTGTGGGGTAAGATTCCCAATTGGGTATGTGTGGTATTCCCTCCTTAGGCCAAATCTGATGAGAGTAATGTTCACTCATTCTCCCCCTCATCTGCCCTCTCCCCTCCTCCCACAGAACTGCTTGCTCTTGCCTCCTTTATGAGAGATAATCCACCCCATTCTATCTCTCCCTTATCTCCCTCTCTCAGTATGTTCCTCTCTCATCCCTTAATTTGATTTTATTTCTTTTAGATATCTTCCCTTCATCTTCAACTCACCCTGTGTCTGCTCTCTCTCTCTCTCTCTCTCTCTCTCTCTCTCTCTCTCTCTATATATATATATATATATATATATATATACATACATATATATACATACATATATATATACACACACATAGATATATAAATACATACACATTCACCCATATATATACATAAACATATATGCATGCATATTCCTTTCAGCTACCCTAATACTGAGGTTTCATGAATCATACACATCATCTTTCCATGTAGGAATGTCAACAAAACAGTTCATCTTTAGTAAGTTCCTTGCAATTTCTTTTTCTTGTTCTTTTTCTTGATTACCTTTTCATGCTTCTCTTGATTCTTGTGTTTGAAAGTCAAATTTTCTATTCAGTTCTGGTCTTTTCACTGAGAAACCTTGAAAGTCCTCTATTTTATTGAAAATCCATATTTTGCCTTGGAGCATGATACTCAGTTTTGCTGGGTAGGTGATTCTAGGTTTTAATCCTAGCTCCATTGACCTCCGGAATATTGTGTTCCAAACCCTTCAATCTCTTAAGGTAGAAGCTGCTAGATCTTGGGTTATTCTGATTGGGTTTCCACAATACTCAAATTGTTTCTTTCTGGCTGCTTGCAGCATTTTCTCCTTGATCTGGGAGCTCTGGAATTGGGCGACAATATTCCTAGGAGATTTCTTTTTGGGATCTATTTGAGGAGGCGATCGATGGATTCTTTCCATTTCTATTTTGCCCTGTGGCTCTAGAATATCAGGGCAGTTCTCCTTGATAATTTCTTGAAAGATGATATCTAGGCTCTTTTTTTCATCATGGCTTTCAGGTAGTCCAATAATTTTATAATTATCTCTCCTGGATCTATTTTCCAGGTCAGTGGTTTTTCCAAGGAGATATTTGACATTGTCTTCCATTTTTTCATTCCTTTGATTCTGTTTTATAATATCTTGATTTCTCATAAAGTCACTAGCTTCCACTTGCTCCAATCTAATTTTTAAGGTAGTATTTTCTTCAGTGGTCTTTTGGACCTCTTTTTCCATTTGGCTAATTCTGCCTTTCAAGGCATTCTTCTCCTCATTGGCTTTTTGGAGCTCTTTTGCCATTTCAGTTAGTCTGTTTTTTAAGGTGTTGTTTTCTTCAGTGTATTTTTTGGTATATTTTTGGGTCTCCTTTAGCAAGTCATTGACTTTTTTTTCATGGTTTTCTAGCATCCTTCTCATTTCTCTTCCCAATTTTTCCTCTACTTCTCTAACTTGCTTTTCCAAATCCTTTTTGAGCTCTTCCATGGCCTGGGACCAGTTCATGTTTTTCTTGGAGGCTTTTGGTGTAGGCTCTTGCACTTTATTGACTTCTTTAGGCTGTATGTTTTGGTCTTCTTTGTCAGCAAAGAAAGAATGCAAAGTCTGAGACTGAATCTCAGTGCGTTTTCGCTGCCTGGCCATATTCCCAGCCAACTAACTTGACCTATGAGTTTTTCAGTGGGGTATGACTGCTTGTAGACTAGAGAGTTCTATGTTCCACGTTTGGGGGGGAGGTGCCAGCTCTGTCAGACCCGCACTGCTCCTTCCCCAAGAACCCCCAACCCGAACTGGGCTTAGATCTTCAGCAGGCTGTGCACTCCTGCTCTGCTCTGCCACTTAATTCCTCCCACCAGGTGGGCCTGGAGCCGGAAGCAGCAACAGCCGTAGCTGCCCCACCTCCGCTGCCCCCGGGAGCTGGAAGCCGAACCGGGAACTCCTTCCACTCCTGCAGCTTTTCCCACTAACCTTCTCCACAGTCTTTGGTGTTTGTGGGTTGAGAGGTGTGGTAACTGCCACAGCTCACTGATTCAGGGTGCTAGGGCATGCTCTGCCCGGTTGCTGGTCTTTTTGGTCCACACTGCTCAGGCTGGGCTCTGCTCCACTCCGTTCCCAGCTCCCCACTCCCATCTCCCAGCTCCGTGTGGGATAGACCTCACCCAGAGACCATCTAGGCTGTCCTGGCCTGGAGCCCTGTTTCCCCCTGCTGTTTTGTGGGTTCTGCTGTTCTAGAATTGGTTCAGAGCCATTTTTTATAGGTTTTTGGAGGGACTCGGTACGGAGCTCACGCTATTCCCTGCTTACCAGCCGCCATCTTCGTTTTTGTATTTTTTTGCTTTTTGGCAGGGCAATTGGGGTTAAGTGACTTGCCCAATGTCACACAGCTAGTACATGTGTCAAGTGTCCGAGGCCAGATTTGAACTCAGGTCCTCCTGACTCCAAGGCTGGTGCTCTACTCACTGTACCACCTAGCTGCCCCTCAAAACAGGAAAATTATAAATGCTGGAAAGGATGTGGGAAAATTGGGACATTGTTATATTTCTGGTGGACCTGTGAACTGATCCGTCCATTCTGGAGAGCAATTTGGAACTATGCCCAACAGGCCATAAAAATATTCATACCCTTTGACCCAACAATACCCATTCTAGGGTTGTATCCCAAAGAGATCACACAAGTGGGAAAAGGACCCCTATGTACAAAAATATTTATAGCGGCTCTTTTTATAGTAGCAAAGAACTGGAAATCAAGGGGATGCCCATCAATTGGGAAATGGCTGAAGAAGTTGTGGTATATGAAGGTAATGGAATACTATTGTGCTGTAAGAAATGGGGAAGATACGGACTTCATAATAACCTGGAAAACCTACATGATAAAATGCTGAGTGAACGGAGCAGAACCAGGGGAACATTAAACACAACCACAGATGTGTGGATTCTGTGATGACTAACCCTGATAGACTTTGCTCTTCTCAGCAATACAAGGTTCAAAGAAAACTCCAAAGGACTCATGATGGAGAGAGCTATCTACATCCAGAGAAAGAACTATGGAGTCTGAATGCAGATTGAAGCAAACTGTATGCTCTCTATTTTTTCTTTTTTTTTCTCTCTTTCTTTTGGTTTTGTTTCTTCTTTCTTGTGATTCATTCCATTGGTCATAATTCTTCTTTACGACTTGACTACTGTGTAAATAAGTTCAATGGGAAGTTATATGTAGAAGATATATCAGATTCCATGCCATCTTGGGGAGGGAGGGGGAAGACAATCTGCAACTCAAAATTACGTGGAACTGAGTGTTGTAAACTAAAAATTAAAAAAAATCTTAATTATAAATCAAAGACATCCCTTCTCTGTAAAGGAGTGGGATAAGGGAGGTATTTTCTTATATTTCTTCTCTTGTGATATTCTTGATCTTTGTTGTTTTGAGACATTCAATTTTTGTTATTTTATAATTTTTATAATTTTGTTCTTTCCATTTTACATTGTTGGATTCATTTTTAATATTGTTTGCTTAGCTTTGCTTTTTTTGCATCACTTCATGTAAGTCTTCCATGATTTTCTGTAGTAATCATATCTGACATTTCTTAGAGCATAATAATTTTCCATTACATTCATGTGCCACAATTTGTTTAGCCATTCTCCAATTGATAGGAAATGTATTTTCCTCCCCAGTTCTTGTCTATAACAAAAAGTGCTGTTATAAATATTTTAATGTATACAAAGAGACTTTATTTTTTATCAATGACATTCTTGGCATAAATGCCAAGTAATGGAGTATTTGGGTCAAAGGCTATGAATATTTGAATCATTTTATTCACAAAATTGAAAATTGCTTTCTAAAACAGTTTTATTAATTCATAGAACCACTGACAATGGGTTAGTATCGTCCCAGAACACTTCCAATATCAGTTTTTTCCTTCTTTTGTCATTCCTTCAGTCAGTTTTTCAGTTGTGAGGAGAAACCTCAGGTTAAGTTTTATTTGCATTTATTTATAGTCTTTGGGCACTTGTCTTCTAAGGAATAGTTTTTGGTCTTAGATATTTCTGTTAGTTGGTCATATATAGCCAAACTTATCCAAGAAATGTGATACAAAGATTTTTTCCCCATTTCACCACTTCCTAGCTTATGCTAGATTCATTGTGTTAGTTTGTACAGAAACTTTTCTATATCATATAATCAAAATTATGTATTTCATCTTTAGTAATTGCCTTTATCCCATGTTTAGCTAAGAATTCATCTCCAACTTACAGCTATTGCAGATGTATGATTTCCTTCTCTTAATTTCTTTATGCTATGATCTTTAATATCCAGGTCAAGTATCCTTTTTGAATTTATTGTGCAATATGGTATAAACAGCTCATCTAAGTTCAATTTCTATTCTATTCTTTATAGTTTTTCTTTCAGTTCTTGCCAAAGGGTAGTGTTTTTCCTAAGTAATTTATATTCTCATGGTTTTTGAGCACTGGGTTATTGTGCTTTATTATTTCTCATTCTCCCTTAGCAAGGCTATTCTATTGATTTCCTTCTCTATTTTTTTAAACAGTAGCAAATACTTTTGATGACTACTACTTGATAATATAGTTAGATGTCTAGAAGTGCTGTTCCCATTTAAGTTCTACTTTTTTCATTATTTGCCTTGATATTCTGGATATGTTGTTCTTCCACATTAATTTTTATCTTGAGTTCTGGAAAGCATCTCTTTTGACTGTTTTACCACTAAAATTTTAAATTACTTTTGTTGACATTGCTATTTTGTCATTTTGGTATAGTCAAGCAAGGCCCACCTTTTTTTAACAGCAATATTTTTTGTTATGACTCGTGTGGGTTATCACAGAGCATGACAGTATTAAGAGAATTATGGTAGCAAGTTCCCTGAATGACAAGGGAAAGATCCACTGTGCAGCTTGCAACATATTGCAAATGACAATTTGTACACATATAGTAGCATAAAATGCATTACTGACAACATACATGATAAGAGCAGATGAGCTCCTCCTAGAGTGAAAGTAAAGGATAGCTTGAGGATTGCACTGGTATCCATCTAATATTAAAAAGCTTCCCATGTTTTAGGTAAATCTTTAGTCAAGGAGTTACATAAAGACTTAGAAAAGAATCACATGGGTTTAGATTGGATTTGAAATGTATACTTTTATTCCCCAGGATACCCATATTGATGAGATTATGGCTCCATGAAATACATTTCTCTAAGTACAGCAATATTCAACTCAAACAATTGTGGTATGTGAGCATAAAATACAAAGTAAACTTGAATAAAATAAGTACATTTAAATTGTCATCCATTTAATCAAACCACCTTCTCTATCTGTACATCAGGAATCAGGACCTTGGCATATCACTTTGGAAAGATTCCTCATCCTTGCTTTACAGAGGAGGTATTGAATAGCCATCTGCAAATATAACTTCAGTAAAAAAGTCTCTTCTCATTTGCTTTCTTTTTCTAATAATGATAAATTTCAAAATAGAATATCCTCCATGGGCTAAAACTAACTGAATTTTGTTAATGCTTTCTCTACTTTAACCATCTTCAGAGAGAATTTTTTAAAAACAAGAATGACAAAGATCACACCAGAAAAACAAGACACTAAAAATAGCTACAAAGCTACAGGAATGACTGGACTAGATAATAAGAAGCACATAAAACCTAGTTTTGAAGAAAAATGTTGAGAGATGTGTTCTCAGCTAAGATAGTGAAAAGAAGATACTAGGTGTGGTGGAAAAGCTCTTACACATCCATACAATTTTCCCTTGTTCACTTTCTGCATTTTTCATCTCTTGAAATAACACTCATCTAAGTATTGCTATTCAATAATCCCAGGGATGCCTTAGGAGGGAAGATAGAGTGCGTGTCACCTCTTCAGTGGGTTCTGAAATGGAATCCTTGCTCTATAGCCTTCTCTTGTGTAAATGGCTTTTATAATTTTGATGTATTACTCACAGCTATACTTTTGGTCACAGTGGATGCAGAGGGGGGAGAGGTAATGATGGTGGCTTACCTCATGATTCTAGACTAAGGCATCCATTCAATCTATTTGTCAAAATGCTTTTAGCTGAAGCTGTGCTGCCTTAAATGTGTAACTTTATGGATGCATTTGGCTTTAAATAATGGCAGTCATTATAGAATATATAGTTTAGTTTTGATAGCAAAATAAATGTTTTTATGGCTTGTGGGTTTTGTTGTTTGTTGTGTTTTGTTTGCCAGAGAAAAACAAACCTGGCTCACTGTTGCAATAATGCATCAATTTTAAGGGCTTAAGACACTCTGAAGATAAATAGTATACACTAAAATAAGAAGCCAGAGTTCCTGAGCAAAATATTATAAAGCACTTGATTAGTAGTTGAGTATGTAGGGAGAATTTCAGGAATAACAGTAAAATTTCAGGGTACAAGTCACATCCAATAGCATAACCTGTGCAGGGGGCACTAAGTACTCTTTAGACCAGTACTTGAACAGTCTGTTCCCAACTTAAAGATTCTTTTCTTCTTTCAGCTGTTGCCCTCTGCTTCTGAATGTATGGAGCATGTCAGATGTGATTGAAGATAAGTAGAGGGTGTTCCAGAAGGGTCCTGGATAAACAGTGTTTAAAGAAAGGGATCACTCTCCTGTTTATCTGGACATATATACCAACTTCCACCTGCTCTTTTTATTTAGGGGTCCTTAAACCAAAAGCAGCAATCTCTGGTTACCTTCTGTTGCCAGTTCTTGGAAAAGAGAATATTCAGAAACAAGAACTTCAGCTTTTAGGAAAAAAGATAAATCATTTAACTTATTGTATCTCCATTTCCTTGCCAGTAAAACTGAACATAAACATATGCACATATACAACAAATCAAATAAATACAATAAATGAAGAAACCTTAGAGCAGAGTTTCTCAGAGTTTCACCTCAGAATAACATTGTAAAATATATAAAATAAAATAATAGGTATTCAAAAGAAAGCAATTATGTTAAATTATTCTCTCTCTCCATTTGTGCCTCTCTGTCTCTTTCTGTCCTCTCTGTCTGTCTCTGTCTCTCCATACATATATATATATATGTATATATATATATATATATGTATATGTGTGTGTGTATACATTTGGATATTCCCTTCAATTACCTTAATACTTAGGAAGGTTTTATGAGTTACAAATATCATATTTCCATGCAGGAATGTAAACAAAACAGTTCAGCTTTAGTAAGTCCTTTATAATTTCCTCTTTCCTGTTAATCTTTTCATGATTCTCTTGATTCTTGTGTTTGAAAGTCAAATTTTCTATTCAACTCTGGTCTTTTCTTTGAGAATACTTGAAAGTTCATTTTATTGAAAATCCACATTTTGCCCTGGAATATTATACTCTGTTTTGTTGGGTAGATGATTCTTGGTTTTAATCCTAGCTCCTCTCACCTCCGGAATATCATATTCCAAGCCCTTTGATCCCTTAATGTAGAAGCTGCTAGATCTTGTGTTATCCTGATTTTGTTTCCACAATACTTGAATTGTTTCTTTCTAGCTGCTTGCAATAGTTTCTCTTTGACCTGGGAACTCTTGGAATTTGGCTATAATATTCCTAGGAGTTTTCTTTTTCAGATCTTTTTCAAGAGCAATAGGTAGGTACTTTCATTTCTATTTTTCCCTCTAGTTCTAGAATATCAAGGCAGTTTTCCTTGATAATTTCTTGAAAGATGATGTCTAGGCTCTTTTTATGATCATGGCTTTTGGGTAGTCCAATAATTTTTAAATTATCTCTCCTGGATCTATTCTTGAGGTCAGCGGTTTTTCCAAAGTGATATTTTACGTTGTCTTCCATTTTTTTTCATTCTTTTGGTTCTGTTTTATAATTTCTTGATTTCTCATAAAGTCATTAGCTTCCAATTAATCCGTTCTAATTTTTAAGGTAGTATTTTCTTCAGTGGTCTTTTGGACCTCCTTTGTCATGTGGCTAATTCTGCCTTTTAAGGCATTCTTGTCCTCATTGGCTTTTTGGAGCTCTTTTGCCATTTGGGTCTGTCTATTTTTAAGGTGTTATTTTCTTCAGTATTTTTGGGGTCTTCTTTAGCAAGTCATTGACTAGTTTTTCATGATTTTCTTGCATCACTCTCATTTCTCTTCCCAATTTTCCTTTACTTCTCTTACTTGCCTTTCCAAATTCTTTTTGACCTCTTTCATGGCCTAAGACCAATTCATATTTTTCTTGGAGGCTTTTCATGTAGGCTCTTTGACTTTGTTGACTTCTTCTGGCTGTATGTTTTGATCTTCTTTGTCACCAAATAAAGATTCAATAGTCTGAGTCTTTCACTGCTTGCTCATGTTAACAGCCAGCTACTTGACCCTTGAGGTTTTTTTCAGGGTATGACTGCCTTCAGAATGGCGAGTGCTTTGTCCCAAGCTTCAGTGGCATTGTGTTGCTGTTTTCAGAGCTACTTCTACACAGTGAGCTCTGCCACACCAGTGCTCCTCCTACCCCAAGACCCACTGAGTAGGACTGTGACCTAGATCCAAGCAGGGCAAAGTAAGTGAACCCTACCTCTGTGCCAGCAAAGTGCTCCCTGCACTCCCTCTTTGATCTGCTGCTTTATTCTTCTCACAGGGCGGGCCTGGGGCCAGAAGCAACTGAAGCTGGAGCTGTGGAAGCAGCCGCAGGAACTTCCTGCTGTGGCTGCTGCCACACCACACCACCTCTACCACCCCTGGGGCTGGGGCTGACCACACACTTCTCTCCTCCTGATCCAGCAATTTTCCCACTGACCTGTGAAGTTGTCTTTGGCGTTTCTGGGTTGAGAAGTCTGGTAGCTGCTACAGCTCACTGATTCATGGTCCTTAGGCCTGCTCTGCCTGATCTTCTCAACACCTGGTCTGTCCTGGTGAGGCCCATGCTGGCCTGTGCTTCACTCCCAGCACAGTGCGATAGACCCTTCACAGCCACCATCCAGTCTGTTTTGGGCTGGAGACCTGCTTCCCTCTGTTATTTTTGGGGTTCTGTAGTTCTAGAATTTATTTAGAGCCATTTTTTACAGGAGGGAATTGGGGGAGAGTGTACGTGAGTCCCTGTTTTCCATCTGCTATCTTGACTCCGGCACCTCCCCCAATATTTTTTAAAATTGTGAAACAACCCTTGCTCTAAAGTAGCTTACATTTCAATGAAGGATATCACATATTCATGTATGTGTATGTACAAATAAATAAAAAATGAATACACAGTGTAGAGCAAGGGAGAACTCTGGAAGTTGGGGGCTTAGGGAAGGCTTCACAAAAGGTGCCAAAAAGTTGAGTTTTGAAAGAAACTAGGGATACCAATTAGTGGAGAAGAGGCAGGTGCTCTTTTCAGGAAAGAGAAACAGCTAATGAAAGGGCATGAAGATAGGACATGGAGTGTCATGTGTGACTGCAGCAAGTTGTCCATATGGATAGGCTATAGAAGATGTAGAGGGACATAATGTTGAACATTGGAAAGGTAGAAAGGGATTAGGTTATACTGCTAAATGACACACAGAATAACTTATATTTGAACTGAGAGATAATATGAATCATTGATTTTTTTTTTGGTGGGGAGAGTAGTTATAAGGTCTCACCTATTATTGGCAGACAGCTGATGGTTAGATTCTGGTGTCAAGAACCTGAAAAATATAATGTATGATCTTGACTCCTTCCTCACCTACCATCAATTTATTTCATCCTCTTCTGTAAAACAATTTGTACTTTTTTTAAGCAATAAAAACATCAGTTTTGTACTTTGTGTTTACTCAACTGTATACAATTTTTTCCCCTCAAAGAATATAATGATTCATTTCTGTGTTAGTATGGCTAGACCTTAACACAGTGGCTAGTATATAATAGCCATGTGACAAAGACCTGTTGAATGAGTAACTGAGTGAAGCCATGAATGAATGATTTTTGGCAATTATATGTAGAAATGCAGATGCTTTGAGTGATTTATATTTTAGTTCTTTATCAAAGTTATTTACTATGATGATGATGATGATGATGATGATTATGACTACGACAATGGTGAGGACAACTACTACTACTACCTTGGGTTGTCTAGAGAGAGTGGGAAGGAGGAATATGATTGTTTTAATAATGATAATGATGATGATGATAACTGATGTCTCTCTAGAATGTATTAAGTGCCAAGCATTGTGCTAAGTGCTTTACAAATATTTTACCATGTTATCCTCATGACAACCCTGGAAAACATAGGCTTTATCATACTTTTTTATAGATGAGGAAACTGAGGAAACTGAGGTTAAGTGACTTGTCATGGTCACTTAAGTAATAAGTGTCCGAGGTCAGATTTGTACTAAGGTTTTCCTGATTCTAGACCAAGTAGTCTACAGATTTTGCCTCTTAGCTACCCCCTACTTGTTCTTAACAGAAATTTTTTTCCCATATATTTCAGCTTCCTGTTTGCAGACATTTTGTGTTGTATTTTTGCATTTATATTCGTGAATAATATTGGTCTATATTTTGGTTTAGCTTTACCTTTGTTTGGCATAGCTATATCAATCTATGTTTGTCCCCCCAAAAGTGGTAGCCTACCATCCTTCTATATGTTTTGAAACAGTCTGTAAAGTATGTGTTATTTGTTCTTAAGTGTCTCCTAAAACTTACTTATGAATCTATCTGAGGATCGTAACATTTTGAGGGGAAACACTGTTGTTGGCTTGTCTGACTTTTTCTGAAATTGGTCTATTTTGGCTATTCACTTCTTGTATTGTTATTTTTATTTTATATTTTGTAGGTAAATGTATTTCTTATAACTTCTCAGTTTATTACCATAGGTGTGTGTATAGTAATCTCTGGTGATATTCTTGATTTCATTTCAATTCTTCTGTGGTCTTTCCTTCCTCATTTCTCAGTTTGGGAATTCAGATTTGCCTTCCTTTTTTGTTAGTAGATTTACTCTTTGTTTATTAATTTTAGTTTAATTGTTTGATTTACTCTTGAAAGAATAGCTATTGGTTTCATTTATCATTTCAATTGTTCTTTTATTTTCGATTGTATTTATATCAACTCTGAAGTTTTCTTTTCTCCTTTCTTTCTTTGTTTCTTTCTTTCTTCATCCATCCATCCATCCATCCATCCATCCATTCATCATTTTATTTATTTATTTATTTATTTGTTTGTTTGTTTGTTTACTTACTTACTTATTTATTTCTGTTGTATTTATATCTACTCTGATCTCTTCTTACTCCATACTACATTTCTTGGTGCTCTTATCAGCTTTCATGGATTTAATTACCATCTCTAATATATCATTCTGAAATTTATCTTTCCTGCCCCAATCACTCTGCTAATCTCTTATTCACATTTCCAATTGCCTTTCAGACATCTCAAATGGGGTGTCCAAAATACACCTTAAACTCAATATTTCCAAAACACAACTCGTCCTTCCCATCACATCTTTTCCCCCTCCTATCTTACCTATTAACTATAGACCACCATCTCCACAGGCTCACAATCTAGATGTTTTTCTGAGTTCCTCACTATCTCTCACTCCCCATATTCAGTTGTTGGTAAGGCTTGTCAATTTTGCCTTTACAACATCTCTTGAAAACACCCCCTTTTCTCCTTTGACACTGCTACCTCTCTAGTGTAGCTCCTCCTTGTCTCACAAATGGATCACAGCAAGAGCCTGCTGGTAGAACTATCTGTATTAAATATATCCCCTCTCCAATCCGTCTTTCATTCAGTTACCAAATTAATTTTTCTAAAGCACAGGTCTGACCATGTATCTCTCGCACTCAATAAACTCCAGTGGCTCCCTATCACCTTCAGGAGCAAATACAAAATGCTCCATTTGGCATTTAAAATCCTTTATTCTAGCACCTTTCTGCCTTTCTCATATTCTTACATCTTAGTCCCTGACAGGTTCTTTTCAATCCAGAAGCATACACCTCCTGATTGTTCCACAAACAAGACACCATCTCTTGGATCAGGGCATTCTCTTTCTGGCTGTCCCTCGTGTCTGGAATGCTCTCCCTCCTTTGCTCCAACTACTGACCTCTCCGGCTTCCTTTAAGAACCTATGAAAATCCCATCTATTACAAAAAGACTTTTCCAGTCCTTCTAAATTCTAGTGCCTTCCTGTGATAATCATTTCCTATTTATCTTCTATATACTACATGTGTTTGTATATTTCTACTTCAATAGATTGTTAGCTCCTTGTGGAAGAGCCTGTCTTTTACCTTTTTTGTCTCTGGTGCTTAGAACAGTGCCTGGCACATAGTAGTTGCTTAATGTTTCTTGATTGAGTTATTGGTTTTTTCCTAATTTCACTTGGTTAGTTGATTTATTCTTTGTCTAAATATGTTTAGAATATACTTAATTCATTAAGTTTTCTCTTTTTTTCTTTTTCTTTATTGATGTGTACATTCTAGGCCATGGATGTCTCCAAGTACTAATTTACAGCTTCCCATTGAATTTGATTTATTATAGCTGTATCATTACATTTTATGTACTTTATGATTTTAAAATAATAGGATACTGTGCCCAAACATAATTTAATGAATATTTTTGGTTTCTTTCTATGTAGACTTGTAGAGAAAGTATAGGGTAGTGGGATAAAGCATTGAACTTGGAGTCAGGAAAACCTAGGTTCAAATCCTTTATTTGGAAGTTATAAGTTATATGATCTTGGAAAATTAATTGCTCTGTGACTCAGGCATTATTCTAAAGCTAAAAGTTATAGACAAGTTGTGCTATGCATAACAGATTATGCCTTTGATATGTAGGCATATAGATTTTATTCTGTAGATCTTTATTTGGTACTAGTATAAGAGAATTGTTGTTTATAATCACAGTGTATAGAATCTCTGCTTTTCTATATTTACTGATATATTCTTCATGGCCAATATATGATTTTTTTCTGAGTTCTGTGAATTCTGGGGAAAAGGGAAAATATTATCTATCTATCTATTTATTTCTTTATTTCTTTATTTTTTTATCATGTTTCTCATTGATTTTTCTATATATCTATTAGTTGTAGTAATAGTAATAATAATAATACTAGTATTTGTATAGCACTTGATGGCTATCTCACTATAACCTTTAAGGTCAGTGCTATTATCATCTCCATTTTATGTATGAGGAAACTAAGACTGATTTTTTAAGTACTTGCCTAGAACTAGATGAGTGACAGCTAGTGACTAAGTTAGACTTTGAACTCAGGTCTTCCTAACTGCAAGTCCAACATTCTATCCACTATACCACTTAGCTGTCTTTTTGTTTTTGGTGTTGAGTTTTCTGCTTAATTTATTTAGTACTCTAGTTGTATGATTTCTTCTTCTTTTTTAAATTTCTTATTGGAATAGCCACAAAAATGAAAATGGGGTGTTGAAATATCCCTCTCTATTTTTTAAATCTATTTTTCTTATAAAGCTGTAAGGTTTGCTTTTATGAATTTTGTTGGACTTATTAGGTATTAGTGAAATACTGTCTATATTGAACCTTTTAACACCATGTCTTCTTACTTCTTTTGCTGCTTTCTATTTTTTTTCCTTAATTTATATTTGTCTGATATCAATTAGTGCCCCTCATACTTTTTGTGATTTGGAAATGTGTAAATTTTAGACATCCTTTGCTATAAAACTATTTACCTCTTCCTAGATTGAAAACGTTTCCTATAAGCAGCTTATTAATAATTGATTTTGTTTTTTAAATTTCTTTTGGGATGTTCTTTTTGGGGAATTTGTCATACTTTTAGCATTGCATTTACAAAGTTTATGTTTTTGTTTTCATTGTTTATTCTTTTAGAAGAGAGTACATAACTTCTTACTCATTATTATTATTATTCATAATTTGAAAGAACTCATTTTAACGAAGTTATTCTGGCTTATATTAATAACAGTGAAGTTAATTTTTAGCTTTGACTTCTTTGTTAAAAAGAGCAACTTCAATTTTGGGATTACACTGTACTATTTCCCTTATTTATATAGGATATTCTCCTTTTTTTTCTTGTCTGTTTCTCTCAAATTTTTTTCTCTAGCCTTTAGTAATGCAGTCAGTATAGTGCTCTGAGAGCTCTTATATCCTTTTTGTGAAGCCAGTGGTACATTAGAAATGGGTTTATCTTGATTTGAGAAGTGCACACTGTTTTTCTAACTCATCTTTTTGTTTGAGAGTTGTTTATTGTTCAAATACTTCCTTCAAGTGTATATGTCTTTTTGAAAATTTTTCAAAGCACATCTGCTTCTTTTTTGCAGATTGGAGCACATTTTTATTTTCTTTATTATTCTTGATTTTTTTGGTCAATGTTTTCTTTTGAAATATAGCTAATATGGATATGTTTTCCATGACTGCACGTGTAAAATCTATATCAAATTGCTTGTCTTCTCAACAAGTGGTGAGGAGATGAGAGAATGTGGAACTCAATATTTTAAAAATCAAATGATAAAATATTTTTGTAATTGAGAACAAGTTTTTTTAAATAAAAACAAGGTGATAAAATATATTTTAAAATGCTGCCTTGGACTTCAGAAAAATCTAGAAAGACTTAAATGAACTGATGCTGAGTGAAATGAGCAGAACCAGGAGAACATTGTATATAGTAACAGCCACATTATATGATAACTGATAGACTTATCTCTTGAGCAATGCAAGGATCTAAGACAAGTCAAAAAGACACATGATGGAAAATGCTGTCCACATCCAGAAAAAGAACTATGGAATCTGAACACAGATCAAAGCATATTATTTGCTCTCTTTATTTTGTTTCTTCTTTCTTATGGTTTCTCCCATTGTTTCTAGTTCTTCTGTACAATGTGACTAAGGTGAAAATAAGTTTAATATGAATGTACATGTTGAGCCTATATCAATTTACACATAGTCTTGGGATGGGGGAGGGGAGAGATAGGGAGAAAATTTGGAACTCAAAATCTTATGGAACTGAATGTTGAAAACTAAAATTAAATAAATTAATAATAATAATAATAATAATAATAATAATAATAATAATAATAAAGAATACTTTGAGACCTGAAATTGTGGATGGATTCACAGAGAGGAACAGAAAGTTAAAGCATCTTAAAAAACAACTATAAAAACTATTGCCCTAGAGTGATTTTATAGTTCCAAAGAAAATCAAACTAAAACTCATGACTCTGCAGTCAACTGCCCAGTTGAAAGTTTTCTTCTCAGGTTTTACAGAATCAGCTTCAGCAGACATCTAAGCACCAGTCACCTTGACTCCTTGCAATCGATATGCTAAATAGGCGTAACTGTGCTCCACTTAGCTCCCACTTCTGCCCCACCCCCATTCCCAGTTTAGACAATAAATATGGTGGCAGCTAGACATCTTAAAAGAGATGAGATCTGACCTGTGTCCCCCGAAAAATTACTAGTGCTGTTCTCAACAGTATGATGGGAAATGGAAGGGTGCATCATCCTGGAGAGACAAGGCACAAGTTTCATTGTACTATGGTAAGGAAGACTTGGGGAGACAAGAACAAGAATGCCCAAAGTGGGGCACATTCTCACCAACACAAATAGGTGGCTATTTGGTCAGTTTCATAAGCTTCCATCAATTAAAAGGAAATTTTATTTTAGAGCAATGTCCAAAGGGAAGAAAATCACTCTTGCCTTCTCAGGTAGAGCTAATGCAGAGACCAAGAACCCAGGCCTCATAAAACTGTCCTACATCTCCTAGTGGCAGAAGCATGAGTTTCCAAACGCAGCTGCTTAAGACCTAGTGTGGTAATAACACATGTGAGGAAACAAGGCACAGCCCTTCAGGGCAAATGACTAACCCAAGCACCCCCGACTGGGGTGGGGAGTTCCACAGTTATACAGAGGCATAAAAATCACAAACAACTCAGTTCTTAGAAATTCCATACATTTACATAGCATGTCTGAGATACACTTTTAGTGGTTAGAATTGCTTGACTCAACCTGAACACCGTCCATCTGGGGAAACTGTTTGTGGTCTTGCCAGGCAGTACTCTCCATCCTGGGAACATCTGTCTCCTGGCCAGGGAAAGGGGGTCTCAGCTAGGGTTCTCAGTGCTCAGGTGTGTCTGACTGAATGGGGTGGACTCAAGTCTTGTCTCCAGGTCTCAGGCTTGTTCCTTCAGGTGAGCAACAAGTGATAGTGGGAGTTCACAGAGGGATGTTGGCATGTGGCTCTTCTTGGTCCCTTGGACAAAGGAGCTTATCAGTTTCCCATGAGGCTTGTGGCTTTGGTCTGGCTCCTGGGAGTGTTGGCCAGCTGTGGGATGGACAGGTACTCCAGTTTATAGCATCCATCCTCAGAAGCCTCATCAAGATTCGTTTCTTTGGCTTCCTTTTTATTCCTCTTGTGTTCTATGATGTACGGGAGCTGATGCACAGCATAGCAGGGCTTGGTGGTCGGAGGGCCAGCTGGCACCATCATGCTGAGGACATTAGACACCATGTATGGGCGCAGACAGCCAACCAACAGAGTTCTGCCTGGGCTATAGTGAGTCTGCTTGTCTGCTTGGGATAGAAAAGGAGCCCATCTACCTCAAAATGGAAGTCCGTGGATAAGACCTTGCAAAGGCTGTCTGGCGTATGTGGGAAATTCTTTAGATGCACAAATTTAAATGGATTAAGCCAGGTTTTCTCTCAAAGTCCCTGCTCTTCTGGTAACTTTGAATGCATCCAGTAGAATCTAAAATCAGTCTGGCAGTCATAGACAGGGTGTCCCCTCCAGCACATCACATCCAGAACATAGTAGATCTGGTTCAGTTCACTATACATGCAATCCAGGATTGTGTAGTCGTTCCGGTGGATGAGGTGTGCTTATTGCCTCCAGGAAGAAGGGAAGGAAACCTGTTGACACCGTATCTGCTCTTGGTGTAAGCTGTAGTGGAACCCTTGGAGGCCACAACAAGGGCTCTTTTCCACACAGGACACACCACCACAATCCACTCCTGCCCCAGATCTGAAGGGACGTCAATCAGCGACGAGGACAGCATCAACTGGTTAGCATAGCGCCTTGGCAGCTTCTTGCCAGTGTCAATGTCCATCCTTTCCCTTTCCTCATGTCTTCATTATCCATTCCGGTCCAGTCATCCTCGGCCAGTCTCCTGGCATTGATAGTCTAGTCGCTTGGACTTCTGAAGCTCCAGGAGTTTCCGGCGCCTTTCGCCGTGTTCCAAGGAGCTGTACTTACACTTTTACTGTGAGAGGCGAGGGTGAGGCGCTGAGGGGCAGTTCAGGTCTTGGGAGACCGAAAAACTGCTCCCCAGTTTTGACTCAGCTCCTCCATGTTCCATGGTGGTGGCGGCCGAGAAGGGCCGGGCCGGGTCTGGGCGCGCTTCAGGGCAGGGTCCCTTACACCGGGGCTCCCGGGACGAGGCTGGCGCGCAGCCGCTTCCGTCGCTCTGACCACCCCCGCCAGCATATTTGCTTCTTAAATCCTCAAGTTGTGTATTCAGCTTTACTGGCTAAGTAATTCTAGTTCGTGGTCATGCTTCGTCTTTTTGTAAAGGCTGAATTCCAATTATTCCTATCCTCCTTTGTCAGTTTTCAAAAGTCCACTGTGTTTCTAATCAGTGTTCATTGGTCAATATCTCTGTTCTTGTGCTAACAAAATGTTTTTAAAACGTATTATAATGTCAGAGTTTAAATATCATGTGCTTAGTTATTTTAAATTTTGGGTTCTATTTTGTTTGAGTCCTACGGATTTTTTCTATATGTTTTGCCTATTATTTTCTCAAATTCTTGGAAATTTTCTTTGAGAATCTCCTTAAATAGACTGTCTAGATTTTTTTGGTTCTTCCAAGTTCTCAATGATATCACTAATCAAGAATTCTGCATCGTCATCTATTTTACATGTCTGTTGCATGATTTTAGGCATCCCTTACCTACCTGTTTTGGACTAGACCTGTGATTTTATTGATTTTGTATGATGTTGATGAGGAAATTCCCTTTATTCATGTAGATAGGCACCTGTTCTCCAAGGCATAGTCGTAGAGAGCTACGTTGAATCTTTTGCAACAATTTAGATAATTTAATGAATTTTTGAACCTGTATTTTTCCTAGCTCCTCACAATTGAATGTAATTATATTTTCCAACATAGTAACGTTACTAATTTTTGCATCTATAGATTCTTTGATGTTTTATTTTCAATAATTATAATTCTTTCCTTTTTTCCTATTATTTTTGTTTGTTCTCTTTTTAAACCCCAATTGATTTGCTCATGTGATTAAATCTTTTTTTCATGTTTTTTTTCTTTTATATAGCATTATTATTATCACAGCATTTTCAATTCAGGCTTAATTTCTATGAATGTGTATTTTTGTCCATTTGAGATGTCCCTCTGTCTTCTGTTTACTATCTTCATTGTTTTTGTTTTTGCTGATATAATATTGTCTGCTGTGTTGTATTTTTAAACTGTGTCAGGGTTCTTCTTTGCTTTTGGTTGATTTTTACTTGTTATGCTTTTTGAAAGTGTTTTTTCTCTTGCTACTACTTTTTGTTGTTGTAGTCATTTTTGGGGGAACATGGGGTGGCTCCTTTTAATACTTTTACCACGACCTCCTGGATCCAGCCCAGTTTAGATTTTTATACATAGATCCAGCACATAAATTCTACCATAATGACACTAGAACATCCATTTCAACTTCCCAACACATAGTGTGACTTCCATTCAAGGTTATCCCTAATATTTATTTTAATATGATCTCAGTAGGTTAGAGAAACACATAGTATGATATTCTCCAATACTCTGTTGCCTAAGGACACCCCATTGTGCAAGTGTGATAAAATAAAATTAGAATTCCAGCCCTGGGGGGGGCGGAGCCAAGATGGCGACTGGTAAGCACGGACTAGAGTGAGCTCCGTACCCGAGTCCCTCCAAAAACCTATAAAAAATGGCTCTGAACCAATTCTAGAACGGCAGAACCCACAGAACAGCAGAGGGAAGCAGGGCTCCAGCCCAGGACAGCCTGGATGGTCTCTGGGTGAGGTCTATTCCACACGGAGCTGGGAGCTGGGGGCTGGGAACGGAGTGGAGCAGAGCCCAGCCTGAGCGGCGTGGACGATCCAGACCAGAAGCCGGGCGGAGGGGGCCCTAGCGCCCTGAATATGTGAGCTGCGGCAGTTACCAGACCCCCCTCAACCCACAAACACCAAAGACTGCGGAGAAGGTTAGTGGGAAAAGCTGCGGGAGTGGAAGGAGTTCTCGGTTCGGCTTCCAGCCCCGGGGGCAGCGGAGGTGGGGCAGCTACAGCTGTTGTTACTTCCGGCTCCAGGCCCACCTGGTGGGAGGAATAAAGTGGCGGATCAGAGCAGGAGTGCAACAGCCTGCTGAAGATCTAAGCCCAGTCTGGACTGGGGGTCCTTGGGGAAGGAGGAGTGCGGCTCTGACAGAGCTGGCACCTCCCCCCCAAACGTAGAACATAGAACTCGTTAGTCTACAAGCAGTCATACCCCACTGAAAAACTCAAGGGTCAAGTTGGTGGGTTGGGAATATGGCCAGGCAGCGAAAACGCGCCCAGATTCAGTCTCAGACTTTGGATTCTTTCTTTGGTGACAAAGAAGACCAAAACATACAGCCTAAAGAAGACAACAAAGTCATAGAGCCTACAACCAAAGCCTCCAAGAAAAACATGAACTGGCCCCAGGCCATAGAAGAACTCAAAAAGGATTTGGAAAAGCAAGTTAGAGAAGTAGAGGAAAAATTGGGAAGAGAAATGAGAAGGATGCGAGAAAACCATGAAAAACAAGTCAGTGACTTGCTAAAGGAGACCCAAAAAAATACTGAAAAATACACTGAAGAAAACAACACCTTAAAAAACAGACTAACTCAAATGGCAAAAGAGCTCCAAAAAGCCAATGAGGAGAAGAATGCCTTGAAAGGCAGAATTAGCCAAATGGAAAAGGAGGTCCAAAAGACCACTGAAGAAAATAATACTTTAAAAATTAGATTGGAGCAAGTGGAAGCTAGTGACTTTATGAGAAATCAGGATATTATAAAACAGAACCAGAGGAATGAAAAAATGGAAGACAATGTGAAATATCTCCTTGGAAAAACCACTGACCTGGAAAATAGATCCAGGAGAGATAATTTAAAAATTATTGCACTACCTGAAAGCCATGATCAAAAAAAGAGCCTAGATACCATCTTTCAGGAAATTATCAAGGAGAACTGCCCTGATATTCTAGAGCCACAGGGCAAAATAGAAATGGAAAGAATCCATCCATCGCCTCCTCAAATAGATCCCAAAAAGAAATCTCCTAGGAATATTGTTGCCAAATTCCAGAGCTCCCAGATCAAGGAGAAAATACTGCAAGCAGCCAGAAAGAAACAATTTGATTATTGTGGAAACCCAATCAGAATAACCCAAGATCTGGCAGCTTCTACATTAAGAGATCGAAGGGCTTGGAATGCGATATTCCGGAGATCAATGGAGCTAGGATTAAAACCTAGAATCACCTACCCAGCAAAACTGAGTATCATGTTCCAAAGCAAAATATAGATTTTCAATAAAATAGAGGACTTTCAAGCTTTCTCAGTGAAAAGACCAGAACTGAATAGAAAATTTGACTTTCAAACACAAGAATCAAGAGAAGCATGAAAAGGTAATCAAGAAACAGAAATTGCAAGGGACTTACTGAAGTTGAACTGTTTTGTTTACATTCCTACATGGAAATATGATGAGTATGATTCATGAGACCTCAGTGTTAGGGTAGTTGAAGGGAATATCCATATGTATATATATATATATATATGTGTGTGTGTGTGTGTGTGTGTGTGTGTGTATGTTAATGTATATGTATAAGTGAATGTGTATGTATCTATATATCTATGTGTATATGTATGTATGTGTATATATATATGTGTGTTTATATATGTATATATATATATATGTAAAAGAGAGAGAGCAGACACAGGGTGAGTTGAGGATGAAGGGAAGATAGCTAAAAGAAATAAAATGAAATTAAGGGATGAGAGAGTAACATACTGAGAGAGGGAGATAGGGAGAGATAGAATGGGGTGGATTATCTCGCATAAAGGTGGCAAGAGGAAGCAGTTCTGTGGGAGGAGGGGAGAGGGCAGGTGAGGGGGGAATGAGTGAACCTTGCTCTCATCAGATTTGGCCTGAGGGGGAATACCATACATACTCAGTTGGGTATCTTACCCCACAGGAAAGAAGAGGGAGGAAGATAAAAAAAAATAAAAGGTGGGGGGATGATGGAGGGGAGGGCAGATGGGGGTGGAGGTAATCAAAACAAACACTTTGGAAAGGGGACAGGGTCAAGGGAGAAAATTCAATAAAGCGGGATGGGTTGGGAAGGAGCAAAATGTAGTTAGCCTTTCACAACATGAGTATTGTGGAAGGGTTATACATAATAATACATGTGTGGCCTAGGTTGAATTGCTCAACTTCTTAGAGAGGGTGGGTGGGAAGGGAAGAGGGAAGAGAATTTGGAACTCAAAGTTTTAAAATCAGATGTTCAAAAACAAAAAAAGTTTTTGTATGCAACTAAAAAATAAGATACACAGGCAATGGGGCGTAGAAATTTATCTTGCCCTACAGGAAAGGAAGGGAAAAGGGGATGAGAGGGGAGGGGGGTGATAGAGGGGAGGGCTGACTGGGGAACAGGGCAACCAGAATATATACCATCTTGGAGTGGGGGGGAGGGTAGAAATGGGGAGAAAATTTGTAATTCAAACTGTTGTGAAAATCAATGCTGAAAACCAAATATGTTAAATAAATAAATTGCATTTAAAAAAAAAAAAGAATTCCAGCCCTCTGTCAATTGGAGAACTAATTTGGGGAGGAGGAAAGAATAAGGCAAAAAAAATAGGTCTCAGTTTTGGTTAGAAAGAGACTTGACACAAATGAGTGCTACATTTTCATATAATCTAGAAGTGGGTTGTGATGTTCCAGGTAATTAGGAGGTAATTAGGTAGTCATCCCTAGAGAACAAAAGTTGTCTGGAATGAAAAGCAGGAGAGAAATGAAAGTTTACATTTGCTCAAGGAAAACTCAGAAACTAGTTTAAAAGCAACAGAAGATCACTTAAATGACTTATATATCCTTGAAACTATAAGGGCCCACATAATTCCATTTGATTTTGAAAAAGAGAAAGAAATCCAGTAGGATATAGAAGGTAATTGTATAAGGAATGATTACTGCTTCAAGTCTTGTAGGAGGCACTCTTTTATGATCCAATATCACCAAGAGGAAATAAAAGATAATGGGCATCAAGTGTAATTTAACTGTCTACTACTAGGGGTTTAGAAGCCATTAGTACCCCTGCAGGGCAGCAGTTGGGCTTAGAATAAGGAGCAAAAGGGAGTCTAAATTTTGATTTTACATGAGGAAATCTCAAAAACTAATTTAAAGCCCACAGAAGAGACCTTTTCTGGCACTGAAGAAAAAGGTCAGAAGATGTTTTAATAGATAGCATCTTTTTCCCCCTTCATAATGAGCTTATGAGATTAATGTCAAAAATCTTGCTTCCAAACTCTTTTTTTGGCCCTCATCTCAGAATAGCCAGCACATCCTATCCCGTGTAAACCAGAAGGTAAGTAAAGTCTGGTTTATTGAGGCTGATCTATATTTTTCCTCCCTATTTTATCAATGTCCCATACATATGTAGCAAAGATTTTCTTTTTACATTTTCAGAGAAATAGGCAAATTCTCTGATGGAAGATGAAGTTCTTGCAAAGGAGCAGTTAAGGTCGTTTTTCTGATGGTTTCATTTGTAAATGAAATATGATCTGTTGTTTTTAAGCAGAGGGTTAAAGATCATTCACCAGCACACCTTCAAATTAGATTTGTGTAAAGTCAGGATGTTGACTCACAGAAAGATGTGTGTTGTTAGTTCTATACCCCTGTCAAAGACAATAATAAGTTTGCCCTCTTACTACAGAATTCTCATGTGAATGGCTGAAACTTTTTGCAACTGAAGACCAAAAAAGCAAATTTATTTTGTTTGGGGGAAGAGGAAGAAGATATGCTGTACCTTCTTCAGTGAAGGTAAGACAGAAAACTTACCGAGTGTCATTGGAGAGTCAAAAAAACCAACCCCAAACCTCCCAAAACAAACAAAACCCTGCTATCACCAAAAATAAGGTTTTCATCTAAAATGGTTCAATATCCTACTCATCTTGATGCAAAAGCTAAAAAACATATTTCTGGGTGGATGCAATGTTTGCTGAAAATATCAGACAGCAGACAGCAATAGCAATGCTATTAGAACAAGATATTACCCTTCTTTGGACCAGTAACTAAACACTCCATTTCCTGGAATTGCATAAATGTTATGTATTTGTCTCTCTGCACATCTGAATTTGGGAGGCAGCACATGGTGTACCCTGAAAAAAGCTCTCAAGGTCATCGTTTTCACAATAGAATGACAGATGCACCTGCTCCCTCTCTCAGAGACCAGAGGAAAACATGGCATATCTGTGAGGGCCTTCACTTAAAAAACAATCAAAGAGAATGAAAAAAATGCCCTTCTTGACCACCTACCAAAGCTTTCCCACAAGTTAGATACTCCACAAAACCAACAAAAAAGAAAAAAAATGCACCCCCTCCCAAATAAGGTCTCATTTCTGCCTAAGCTCAGAGGGCCAGGAGTCTGGGTCTACTGCTCACATTCTCACTGAATAGAAAATTTCCATAACCTCTGGATTCCCATGGTCTGGGGTAGATAACATCATCATTATGAGTCATTGAAAGGAAAGACTAGCTTCATTCATTTATGGGAGCTTGAGACCATCCAATCGTTTCTCAATGATGGTTTCTTTCTCATTCCATTGTGCTGGAAACCTGTTCCAATTGAATTCCTATCACCTCCTCTGTCTGGAGTAGGTGAACGCTCACAGACAGTACAAAAGGTGGGCATTAACCATGTTATTAGCATCATGAACAATATGACTTTATTCCTGTAGAAATGAAGATTGGGACACTAGGCAGCCACTATCCTTTTTTTTTTTAATTTAAATTTGTTTATTTAACATATTTGGTTTTCAGCATTGATTTTCACAACAGTTTGAATTACAAATTTTTTCCCCATTTCTACCCTCCCCCCCACTCCAAGATGGCTTATATTCTGGTTGCCCTGTTCCCCAGTCAGCCCTCCCCTCTATCACCCCCCTCCCCTCTCATCCCCTTTTCCCTTCCTTTCCTGTAGGGCAAGATAAATTTCTATGCCCCATTGCCTGTGTATCTTATTTTTTAGTTGCATACAAAAACTTCTTTTTGTTTTTGAACATCTGATTTTAAAACTTTGAGTTCCAAATTCTCTCCCCTCTTCCCTTCCCACCCACCCTCCCTAAGAAGCCGAGCAATTCAACCTAGGCCACACATGTATTATTATGTATAACCCTTCCACAATACTCATGTTGTGAAAGGCTAACTACATTTTGCTCCTTCCCAACCCATCCCGCTTTATTGAATTTTCTCCCTTGACCCTGTCCCCTTTCCAAAGTGTTTGTTTTGATTACCTCCACCCCCATCTGCCCTCCCCTCCATCATCCCCCCGCCCCCTGCCTTTTATTTTTTTTTTTATCTTCCTCCCTCTTCTTTCCTGTGGGGTAAGATACCCAACTGAGTGTGTATGGTATTCCCCCTCAGGCCAAATCTGATGAGAGCAAGGTTCACTCATTCCCCCCTCACCTGCCCTCTCCCCTCCTCCCATAGAACTTCTTCCTCTTGCCAACTTTATGTGCGATAATCCACCCCATTCTATCTCTCCCTATCTCCCTCTCTCAGTATGTTGCTCTCTCATCCCTTAATTTGATTTTATTTCTTTTAGATATCTTCCCTTCATCTTCAACTCACCCTGTGTCTGCTCTCTCTCTTTTACATATATATATATATATATATATATATACATATAAAAACACACACACACATATATATATATACACATACATACACATACATGCATATACACATAGATATATACATACATACACATTCACTTATAAATATATACATATATATATATATATATATATATATATATATATATATATATATATGCATATTCCCTTCAACTACCCTAATACTGAGGTCTCCTGAATTATACACATCATCTTTCCGTGTAGGAATGTAAACAAAACAGTTCAACTTTAGTAAATCCCTTGCAATTTCCGTTTCTTGATTACCTTTTCATGCTTCTCTTCATTCTTGTGTTTGAAAGTCAAATTTTCTATTCAGTTCTGGTTTTTTCACTGAGAAAGCTTGAAAGTCCTCTATTTTATTGAAAATCCATATTTTGCCTTGGAACTTGATACTCAGTTTTGCTGGGTAGGTGATTCTAGGTTTTAATCCTAGCTCCATTGACCTCCGGAATATCGCATTCCAAGCCCTTTGATCTCTTAATGTAGAAGCTGCCAGATCTTGGGTTATTCTGATTGGGTTTCCACAATACTCAAATTGTTTCTTTCTGGCTGCTTGCAGTATTTTCTCCTTGATCTGGGAGCTCTGGAATTTGGCAACAATATTCCTAGGAGATTTCTTTTTGGGATCTATTTGAGGAGGCGATGGATGGATTCTTTCCATTTCTATTTTGCCCTGTGGATCTAGAATATCAGGGCAGTTCTCCTTGATAATTTCTTGAAAGAGGATATCTAGGCTCTTTTTTTGATCATGGCTTTCAGGTAGTGCAATAATTTTTAAATTATCTCTCCTGGATCTATTTTCCAGGTCAGTGGTTTTTCCAAGGAGATATTTCACATTGTCTTCCATTTTTTCATTCCTTTGCTTCTGTTTTATAATATCCCGATTTCTCATAAAGTCACTAGCTTCCACTTGCTCCAATCTAATTTTTAAAGTATTATTTTCTTCAGTGGTCTTTTGGACCTCCTTTTCCATTTGGCTAATTCTGCCTTTCAAGGCATTCTTCTCCTCATTGGCTTTTTGGAGCTCTTTTGCCATTTGAGTTAGTCTGTTTTTTAAGGTGTTGTTTTCTTCAGTGTATTTTTCAGTATTTTTTTGGGTTTCCTTTAGCAAGTCATTGCCTTGTTTTTCATGGTTTTCTCGCATCCTTCTCATTTCTCTTCCCAATTTTTCCTCTACTTCTCTAACTTGCTTTTCCAAATCCTTTTTGAGTTCTTCTATGGCCTGGGGCCAGTTCATGTTTTTCTTGGAGGCTTTGGTTGTAGGCTCTATGACTTTGTTGTCTTCTTTAGGCTGTATGTTTTGGTCTTCTTTGTCAGCAAAGAAGGAATCCAAAGTCTGAGACTGAGTCTGGGCGCGTTTTCGCTGCCTGGCCATATTCCCAACCAACTAACTTGACCCTTGAGTTTTTCAGTGGGGTATGACTGCTTGTAGACTAACGAGTTCTATGTTCCACGTTTGGCGGGGGAGGTGCCAGCTCTGTCAGACCCGCACTCCTCCTTCCCCAAGAACCCCCAGTCCAGACTGGGCTTAGATCTTCAGCAGGCTGTGCACCCCTGCTCTGATCCGCCACTTAATTCCTCCCACCAGGTGGGCCTGGAGCTGGAAGTAACAACAGCTGTAGCTGCCCCACCTCCGCTGCCCCCGGGGCTGGAAGCCGAACCGAGAACTCCTTCTACTCCCGCAGCTTTTCCCACTAACCTTCTCCGCAGTCTTTGGTGTTTGTGGGTCGAGGGGTCTGGTAACTGCCGCAGCTCACTGATCCAGGGCGCTAGGGCCCCCTCCGCCCGGCTTCTGGTCTGGATCGTCCATGCCGCTCAGGCTGGGCTCTGCTCCACTCCGTTCCCAGCTCCCAGCTCCCAGCTCCGTGTGGAATAGACCTCACCCAGAGACCATCCAGGCTGTCCTGGGCTGGAGCCCTGCTTCCCTCTGCTGTTCTGTGGGTTCTGCCATTCTAGAATTGGTTCAGAGCCATTTTTTATAGGTTTTTGGAGGGACTCAGGTACGGAGCTCACTCTAGTCCGTGCTTACCAGTCGCCATCTTGGCTCCGCCCCTCCGGCAGCCACTATCCTAATCATGCATGCCCTTGTCTTTGTCCTGTGTTGGCTCATTATCCAGTGTTTTGGAAAGAACGGTCAAAGACTTTGCCATCTGGATAGCAGAGTGAGTTGTTATTACCATCCTTGTCTGAGTATTCCTGTGTATGAAAGAGACTCTGTGTTTGTGTGTGTGTGTGTGTGCGTGTGTGTGTGTTAGTCATTATATTCCATTTTCTTGAAGTTGCTGAAGAATAGGAAATGGCAGAAAAAGATTTTGTTTTTGTCAGAACAATGGTTGATGAAGTATACTGTTAGCAAAGTTTATAACCAAGTGAAGGAAGGGACATAGTACCAGGGAGAGTTTCTTCATTTGGGTTGGATTAGATGACCTCTAAAGTTCCTTCTAGCTCTAAATATAGGATCCTATGATTCAACAAATGGTAAGGTGGACAAAGATGAGTGCTGAATCAATCAATCAATCAGCATTTTAGTATTTACTATATATCAGATGCTATGATAGGTGTTCAGAATACAAATACAATACAGAATTACAAATACAACATATAAATACAATAAACAGTTCCTGTCCTTAATGACCTTACCTTTTTTTCCAGAGAACATATATACATTCTCACACATGCATATGGGTATCTTTGTGTGTGTATATATATATATATGTATGTATAGATACATATATATATATATATGTATCTATACATACATATACATGTATGTGCGTCTATTACACCAAATAAGTATGTTAGTTTTTATCTTTTCTATTTTTAATTTTATCATTTTCAATGAAAATTGAAAATTCCCATTTAATTGTTTTTATCTTTTTTATTTTGTCTTTTTCAGTGGAAAAGATAATGAGTTCCCCTTTGGGCATGTTGAATTTGAGATACCTTAAGGACATCTAATTTAAAATATTTAATAGAATATTATCGATGAAACATTGGAACTTGGGGGATAAAGGGAAGGTGAGTATGTAGATCTAGAAGTAATTTATATGGAAATGTTAACTGAACTTATGAGACCTGATCAGATCACGAAGACAGGAAAAAGAGAAGAGAACCCAGAACAGAGCTTTGGGAGATACCCATAGTTAGAAAAGAGCATATGTATAGTGGTCCAACAAAAGAAACATACAGGTAGGAGGAGAAACAAGAAAGAACATGTCAAGTCACCATGCATTAATTAAACTATTAATTAATTATGTTTCAGGTACTGTGCTAAGCACCAGGTATACAAAGAAAGGTATAAAACAGTCTCTTGCTTTTGAGGAGTTCACAGATAAAACATGCAAACAACTGTGTACAAAATGATATACATGGGATAAATTAGAGATAATTATCAAAGTAGTATCATGAAAATTCAGAGAATAGACTGTATTCAGAAGGAAAACATGGTTAACAGTGTCAGAGGATACAGAGAGCTAAAAAAAAGGATGAATATTGAGAAAAAAAGTTTTCTAAATGTAGCAATTAAGAAATCATGGCTGTTTTTGGAGTGAACGGTTCCAGTTTAATGATGATGTTGGAAGCCAGATTTCAAGGTGTTGAGGAGTAAGAAGAGAGTAAGAGGAGTCCAGACAGCTTTTCTTAGAGTTTTATTGTGAAAGGGCTAAGAGATATAGGGCAATAGCTTGAAAAGGATGGTAGAGTAAAATAACAGAATTTTTAGGATGGGGGAGATCTGGGAGTATTTGTTTGCAATAGGGAATGTGGCAGCTTTTAAGAAGAGAGTAGAGAATGAATTAGTAAAGAGCTTAGAGATCTACCAGATAAAGCTGTAAGAACTACCATTAGATCCTGACCAGTTAGTGTTGTAGCCGCAGTTCATCCCTTTTTTATTCCCTGAAAAAACATCCACATGTGTAACAAAAAAGCAACCTCAAAAATACCCAGGACATGAGCATCATTCACTAACGTAAAATTGTTCCTATCAAATGTAGTTTCAAAAAATTCAAAGTCCTTATTCATTCTCATGCAGTGTACTTGGGAATGAATGACATAGCATTTTGTATTCTTGCATTATAAGGTATTTTTCTCTTCTTTTATAAAAGAGACTCTTCTGATGAGAAAAATTAATATCCAGCTACTTTTGTATGACCTTTCATATAGCATTTCAAAAGGGTCATTGATTCTGTAGATTTTTAAAAATCCATTACTGCTACATACTTGGATTAGAAAAATAGGCAATCAAAAATTATAGAAAAATGGATTCAGAGGATCGCAGATACCCTTTCCCCCAAAATCATCTATAAGGGATTAAAGATGTTCCATTCTAATAAGAGGTGGAAAGAATTACCTCTACCATCCCCCATCCAGCCTAGGAATCCACAGTTGAACCTCCACAGGCCTGCACAGACCCTGGGAAAGGCAAGCAGAGCAAGTTGGGGTGAAGAGCAGAGGGCAAAGCACAGGCTACCCTTGGAGGCT